>NC_082662.1:192468476-192784100 GCF_025265405.1 Mesoplodon densirostris | reverse complement strand
CATTTCTTCAGATACAGAAGGGGAGGAAAGTTCCTTCTGGAAGGTGGGCATGGCTTCCAACAAGGTCTTCAAGGCCCCACGGGAGTCTGTCAAAAGTTTGGCAGACATTACCCAGTATTTCAAAAAGTTTGCTGCTGCTTCCTGCAAATCAAGTGTTTGGGAGTAACTAGGTTATAAACTTCTGAGAAGACACAATATACAATATTTTAGTTCAGATTTAGGGAAGAAGGTAATGAGTCAAGTATTAACAATTAAGAACTATAAATAGTTCAAGATCCCTGTTCCTCCTTTTGGAACTAAGAGTTTGCAATAGAACAATCATTTTCAGGCCTATTTATGAACATAAGGGCCAAGTAAAATATGTGTATTTTTAACCGTCAACTAACCCTTTCCTTCCTCCAACCCATCAAACACTACTGAGTGCTAACTCAACACACTTACTCAACAAACAAGCTCTTTTCATGTAAAGGAGACCGTGGGCAGCACACGGCCCAGTCAGGAGAGGCTCCGTGGGTTCATCCTGCTGTTTTCACTCCTGGGCACCTAGAGGGGCACGAGCACCGTGGGGGGAAGGGATGAGGGAGCGCTCTGAAGGAAGCAGCAAGTTCTCTGCCACGTGTCCCCTTCTCTTCCCACTTCCCCATCTTAATCCTCAGCCGTAATTTGCGTGAGGTGAAGCTCTCCCCTCCTCCGGGGGTGGGGGGACAGTGGCAACAACTCAGCTCCAGCGACTCTTGCACAGACGCCCCCGAGTGAGGACGCATCAGGGGTCTCACCACGTAACTAGCCTCCTACCCTCAACTGCTCCTTTGAAACGAGTCCTCCCCGAGAGGAGCCGGCCTTCATTCCACACAGAAGGACACGCAGAGCAGAGAAGCCATGCAGTCCTTTCCACTGAAGGAAGGGCTTTGGACACGTGCCCTTTATGAAAAAGCAACAAAAGCTAAAAATCAGAGAGACAAAGCGCATCCGCTACAGGGACGCGAGAGCCCTGAGGCCGAGGCAGGGGCGGGCGGGGAGGGGCCGACCTTCACCAGGTGCTCCCACTCTCGTACACTTGAACAGTCACGTCCCAGTGTCATCAACGTTTAAATCCCAGAAACCCACTTCAGGGTAAGGGATTATACAGGCCTCTTAAGAAAATCTTCCTGCAAGCCTGTCCTAGAACTGGTTTATGGGTTTAGTTTTGCAATTAAATTTAAATTTAGCAACAGCTAAAAAAGGCAAAACAGAAGTGGAAAGCTACCCCCTTTCCATGTGAGTGACTCGCAGCAGCTTTTCCCCGATGCCTCTTTTCTTCGGCCACACAGGACAGAGCAGCAGGAGGCAGAAGGGGCGGCGCAGAACCTCAGCAGAGGCTCTCAAGGGTGGAGGTGGGGGTGGAGGCAAGACCTTCGCAGGGCCCCCTGGAAGTATGTGGGGACGCGGTGCCCAGGACGACTGGCGTGTGCGGTCAGCACCCAGTAGGGCAGGGTCGGGGATGCCGACGTCAGACTATGTTCCAGACAGGCCGGCACAATAAAGAAGTACTCTGCCAGAATGCTCACGGTGCCTCGATGACAAAAAAAAAAGGCTTGAACTGATCAGAAACACTAACAGGGCAAATTAAAATCTTTAGCTTAAAAAGTAGCCAAGAGGGCTCTCTATAGGTTACGTGGCTGCTTAAACACTGGATGAGTAGAGAAAAAGAGTATGACTTATCTGAAACTTCTGTTAAAGCTATAACTCTTCAGTAAAGTTCAGAGTTATTCCATAAAGTTGTTTATCTCAATAAGTTGTTTTAAAAAGTCAAGGAGAAAGATGCTGAATAATACCACATTTTTATAGTACCATATAATATTTAATTACATTTTAGAGTAACATTTAAAAGAAACCTGTTTAACGCGTGATCTTTGTGATATTTAGACTGTGCTGATAATCAGTATGTCAGGCAAAACATACTACCATCCAGTGCAGTGTACCTAAAATTTAGGCTCAAGCGTTTGGATGAAGACGAAACCTACAACTTAAAAGTTATAAAATCAGAGAACCACAATGAGTTATGCGGAGCAGCAGCCTACACAAATAAACTTTAAAAACAAACGTCCAGAAATTCTACTTTAAGTTCACGTTTCCTGTCATCAACTGGATTTATTTTTTAAATACTTTGGTCATTTTCTTTCTTTTTTTTTTTTCTTTTTTTTGTGGTACGCGGGCCTCTCACTGACGTGGCCTCTCCTGTGGCAGAGCACAGGCTCCGGACGCGCAGGCTCAGCAGCCATGGCCCACGGGCCCAGCCGCTCCACGGCATGTGGGATCTTCCCGGACCGGGGCACGAACCCGTGTCCCCTGCATCGGCAGGTGGGCTCTCAACCACTACGCCACCAGGGAAGCCCGGTCATTTTCTTTAAAGCCTGTAATTTTGACTGAATGCTCCATCAGGGGGTAAGGAAAAACAATTATTTCTCATTACTAGTAATGACAGAGTTTTAAGGGAAAAGGTCCTTCCTAAGAAAAACGATTTACGCATCCGGTTCGTGGAGAAACGTGAATGTTTCAACCGGTCCTCACAGTTGTGGGCTTATTGTTGGTCCAGAACTAAGCCTGCTCCATTCATCTGGGTTTACTGAGAAGACTCCCTCCTTAGCATTAAAAATGTATAGAAACTCAACACCTGTTTTTCCTGTAACAGCGCAGATCCTGGAGAAGCAGAAGGACCTTCCCGGCCCCAGAGAACCGCATGCAGGCTTCCTGCCTCAGATGCCACTGATGCCTATGGTGTGAATGCCTGTCCAAATGCTTTGTGAGTTGTCTGGGGCGCCTATATGTGCTTTACGTCCATGTTCTCAGTTAAAAGTGCTTTAAAACAGCTGAAGATGAAAGATGCCATTGTAGCATTAGGGTCAGTTTCTAATCCTCTCATTTCTCTTATGCCCGAATTATTTTCTTCTGTGCCCAGTGAATCCTCCAAATACCCCATTTTTCCCTTTTCTCTTTCTCTTTTCCACTGGACAACAGTTTGCTCCTTCACTAGGGTTCTGCAGGGGAGGTTTAAGCTTTGGTTCTGGCTAAAAGATACAGCCGTGACTCAGAAGATGACATAAAAGTTTCTCCCTGTGCCTAAGACACTGGAAATACCCCCCAAAAGTGAATCATTAGAGAGAAAAACTTGAAAGAAAAAGCCTTGCATAGAGAACTATTTTTGTCCAGATTACGTCTGCCAATGGCAGGTAAGGAACAGTCTGCATCCTACGTAGTAGGAAGTGCACTCCACTCCCGACCGTGATGTCACCTGGTAGCACAGCTGCTGCTCTGCCGTGGGGGAGAGCGGGGGGCGGGAACAACTCACGGGGCACCTAAACCGACGGCCCTGTCAGCTCTGTGCCCCCATGGCAAGGCCCACACATCCCGCCCAGACACGCCCCTCAGAGGCAGACAGCGCTGCAAGGTGTGGCGCTGCACGTGCGTCCCCCCAAGAAACACAGCCGTGTGTGCGGCGAACGGGACCAGTGTGCGGACCAAACTGACATGGCCGTGGGTGCCTGCTGTTCAGCACAGGACGCAGGAGAGAACCACGCTCCGTGCTGACGGAGCACACACCGCGTCTAGGCGCACAGAGGGTCCAGCAGAGCAGACGTCTGGGTGTCCCGGCCGCTGTCCTCGGCCCTCGGCGTGACGCGTGTAATGTGACACGGGGGCTGGTCAAGCGGGATGCTGATAACTGTGGTTCTGGAGTCAATCTCTGTACGTGCTGTTAGCACATGTTTACACAAACTAAAACGCCCCACCCTCTCCACACCTCAGACCACTGGTGACGCCGCGGTCTCACAAACGCACGCTTGGTCCCAACACAGACAGAGTGACAGTATCCACAACCCATCACTAAACCTGGGATCACAGTTCCGAGGGCAAAGCGAGCCTGCTCAGCTCCTCAGGGGGTCATGAGGCCAACGTCCACAGGGGGACCCTTGGGCCACCAGGCGTGATGGCCAGGCGCCTTCATTGTCCGGTGCTGCCTGGCCTCAGGATGCGCGGACGCAGGCTTGTGGTCCCGCCCCAGGCCGCAGCAGCCCTCGCTATCCCTGAACAACTTGGAGGCAAGACGATTTCGTGTGGATTCTGCTTCCTTTTTATTCTCTGAAACGGTTGGTAAAGGACAATCTCCTTCTGCGTGTTCCTTGAAGGTTTGGTAAAATCTCCCCTCAAATTAGTTCGGGCCTGGTGCCTTTGGCCCAGGGTTGGAGGGCAGTGGTTAAAGTATTATCCAATTTCCTTTAATGGTTATTGGGCTTTTCTGATTTCCTATTTCTCCTTGAGTAATTTTGATATTTTATATTTTCCCAGAAAAGTATCTGCTTAAACTTAAGTTTTCATGCTTACTGTCGTGATGCTGCTCAGAAGCAGGTCTTCTGATTAAACTGTTTTCTCTCTAATTCTGTCCCCCTCTCCTTTCCTGATACTGTTCACACCTACTGCCCACCCCACCCGCTGCCCCCCATCAGCTTGTCAAAGGTTTATTTTATCTTACAAGTTTTTTCAAAGAAGCAGCTTCTGGTTTTACCAATCACCTCTGCTGCTACTTTATTTTTGGTTCATTCATTTCTGCTCTTTATTTCATCCTTTCTACTTTATTTGGGCGTACTCTGTTCTCTTCCCAGCATCTCGAGTTTGAAAGCTTGGCTCATTTGTTTTCATTCTTTCTTATTTTCAAATATTTTCAACCATATCTCTGCATTTAAGGGTATAGCTTTCTCTCTTTTAACTACTTCTACAAGATCTAATGTGAAGTAATCTCATTCTAAATATTTTCTAATTCTCATAATTATCTCCTTAACCCGTGCAGTATTTAGAAGGGAGTTTTTGTTTCCAAAATACTCTTTTCTTGTCCCGCTATCTCTTCATTGTTGTTACAAAACCCTGTAACCCCGCTATGATCTCGATTTTGCCCCCCGTGCCTGTCTCTCCTGCTCCCTCGGGAGTGAACCCGAGCTATCCCTCACTGTGAGGGACTGTCCACTGTCTCAGGCTCTCCATGTGCTCCACTCCCTCCTCACCTAGCGTAAGTGCAGAGGTCCACTGTTATGCTACTGTTCCCCTGCTCTCCCTGCACTGCTCGCAGCAAAACCACGACCTCATTTAAAGTAGACTTTCTGCCTACTCTGCCACTATAACTGCGTCACTGCAAGTGGCTGGGAGAAAAATACACAACCACGCTCATCGGTCTCATTTTAAATTCACTCCCTTGAACCTGGGTGGACCGCACGCTGCCAGGCGCAGACACCCCCGGGCCACGCGCCTTCCTGGGCAGCGATCTCACCCACTTTGGCATATTCTTCTCTGGCTGCTGGTCCACTTCCGATTTCACTCAGACAAGAACCCCCCCAGGCTACGTTTACCCGCATTCGCCGGCCCTCCCCTGCTGCACCTGCCCACGGGCTTGGTGTGCTGGTCTGTAGTCGACCTCGCAGCTCGGACCCCGCCCCTCACGGACAGCACTCCACCAGGGCTCTGTGCTTCCTTCCGCCCAGGTCACCATTCTGTTCTGTCGTGGTTTGCTCTCTCCCCGCTCATTCCCATCAGCCAGCAGGCAGCTACATCCCCCGTCGCCAAAGCACCCTTCTCTGGACCCCGTCTCCCCTGGAGCTGTCACTCCATGTCTCTGACCCCTCCGCTGAAAAACTTGTTTTTAAAAAATGACTCGTCTCAGTGTTTCTAACTCCTTTCCCCGCACTGCGTCTGAAAACCACTGCAATCAGCCTTTCTGTCCCACAATGCCACCAGAACTAGTCTTACCAAGGTCCCCGCTGACCTCCACATTGACACTCACTGGTCAGTCCTTCGTCTTCATCAGCTCGACCCATCAGGAACACTTAATACCACGGTAACTGCTTCCTTCTCCGTACATTCTTTTCACTGACACTTGAAAGGACACCGCTGTTTCCTGGGTCTCCTCCTGCCCACTGGCTGGTACCCCCGGCTCCCCCCGAGTGGGCAGTGGGCCAGGCTCAGTCCTTGGCCCTCTCCTGTCTAAACTGCCTTTCCATCACCTCACAGTCTCACGGCTTTAAATACCAGCCAAACGCTCCACAGATGCCACATATCTGACTGCCCAATCTTCCAGATGGATGTCTATAGAGACCTCAAACTCAGCAGATCCCACTCTGAATTCCTGCTTTTCCTCCCCAACCCGTTTCAGCTGCAGACTTCCCATGTCAGCTGATGGCAACTCTATCCTTCCAACTGCTCAGGCCAAAGACCTTGGGGTCAGCCAAGACTGCTCTTTCCCTGACATACTGTACATCCAGAATATTTTTTTCCTCACTGAGGTATATAGTTCATGTACAATATAAGTTTCCAGTGTACAACATAGTGATTTACAATTTTTAAAGGTTACATTCCATTTATAGTTATAATAAAATATTGGCTATATTCCCTGTGCTGTACAATATATCCTTGTACCTTATTTATTTTATACATAGTAGTTTGTACCTCTTAATCCCCTACCCCAATATTCCCCTCCCCCTTCCCTCGCCCTACTGGTAACCACTAGCTTGTTCTCTGTATCTATGAGACTGTTTCTTTTTTGTTATATTCACTAGTTTTATTTTTTAGATTACACACCTAAGTGATATCATACGGTACTTTTCTTTGTCTGACTTATTTCACTTAGCATAATGCCTTCCATCTATGTTGTTGTAAATATCAAAATTTCATTCTTTTCTGTGGCTGAGTAATATTCCATTGCATATATGTACCACATCTTCTTTATCCACTCATCTGTTGACAGACACTGATGTGGCTTCCATATGTTGGCAATTGTAAATAATGCTGTTATGATAACTGGGGTGCATTATCTTTTCAAATTAGTGTTTTTGTTTTCTTTGGATGTATACCCAGGAGCAAAGTTGCTGGGTCATATGGTAGTTCTATTTTTAGTATTTTGAGGAACCTTCATACTGTTTTCCACATTGGCTGTACCAATTTACATTCCCATGAACAGTGTAGGGGGGTTCCCTTTTCTCCAGATCCTCACCAACATGTGTTATTTGTGTTCTTTTCGATGACAGCCATTCTGACAGGTGTGAGGTGACATCTCATTGTGGTTTTAGTTTGCCTTTTCCTGATGATTAATGATGTTGAGCATCTTTTCATGTACCTGTTGGCCACTTGTATGTCTTCTTTGGAAAAATGTCTATTCAGGTCTCCTGCACGTTTTTTTTTTCTTTTTTTTTTCGGTATGCGGGCCTCTCACTGTTGTGGCCTCTCCCGTTGCGGAGCACAGGCTCCGGACGCGCAGGCTCCGGACGCGCAGGCTCAGCGGCCATGGCTCACGGGCCCAGCCGCTTCGCGGCATATGGGATCCTCCCAGACCGGGGCACGAACCCGTATCCCCTGCATCGGCAGGCGGACTCTCAACCACTGCGCCACCAGGGAGGCCCTCCTGCACGTTTTTTAATTGGGTTGTTTGTTTTTATGATGTTGAGTTGTATGAGCTGTTTATGTATTTTGGATATTAACCCCTTATCAGTCGTATCACTTGCCAAGTATTTTCTCCCATTCAGTAGGTTGTCTTTTGTCGACGGTTTCGTTTGCTGTGCAAAAGCTTTTAAGTTTAATTAGGTCCCATTTGTTTATTTTGGCTTTTGTTTCCTTTGCCTTAGGAGATAGATCGAAAGAAATATTGCTATGGTTTATGTCAAACAGTGTTCCACCTATGTGTTCTCCTGAGAATTTTATGGCTTCCAGTCTTATATTTAGGTCTTTGATCCATTTTGAGTTTATTTTTGCATGTGGTGTGAGAAAATATTCTAACTTCATAGTTTTACATGTAGCCATGAAGTTTTCCCAGCACCACTTATTGAAGAGACCGTCTTTTCTCTGTTGTATATTCTTGCCTCCTTTGTCATAGACTAACTGTCCATAAGTGTGTGGGTTTATTTCTGGGCTTTCTATTCTGTTCCACTGATCTCCATGTCTGTTTTTGTGCCAGTACCAGACTGTTTTGATTACTGTAGCTTTGTAGTAAACTCTAAAGTGAGGGAGCATGATTCCTCCAGCTCTGTTCTTCTTTCTCAAGATTATTTTGGCTATTTGAGGTCTTTTGTGTTTCCATACAACTTTAAAAATTACTTGCTCTAGTCCTGTGAAAAATGTCATTGGTATTTTGATAGGGATTATATTAAATCTCTAGATTGCCTTGGGTAGTATGGTCATTTTAACAATATTCTTGCAATTCATAAACATGGTATATCTTTCCATCTGTTTGTGTGATCTTCAGTTTCTTTCACAAGTATCTTACAGTTTTCAGAGTGCAGGTCTTTTGCCTCCTTAGATAGGTTTATTCTTTTTGATGTGATGGTAAATGGGACTGTTTCCTTAATTTCTCTTTCTGGTATTTTGTTGTTAGTGTAGAGTAATGCAATGGATTTCTGTGCATTAATTTTGTATCCTGCAACCTTACCAAATTCATCGATTAGTTCTAGTAGTTTTCTGGTTGTATCTTTAGGATTTTCTACGTAGAGTAACACGTCATCTGCAAAGAGTGACAGTTTTACTTCCTTTCCAATTTGGATTCCTTTTATTTCTCATTTTCTCTGATTGCTATAGCTAGGACTTCCAATACTATGTTGAATAAAAGTGGCAAGAGTGGACATCCTTGTCTTGTTCCTGATCTTAGAGGAAATGCTTTCAGCTTTCTACCACTGAGTATGATGTCAGCAGTGGGCTTGTCATATATGGTCTTTATTATGTTGAGGTATGTTTCCTTTATCCCTACTTTCTGGAGAGTTTTTTTTTTTTTATCATAAATGGATGTTGAATTTTGTCAAAAGCTTTTTGGGCATCTACTGAGATGATCATATGGTTTTGACTATTCAGTTTGTTAGCGTGGTGTATCACATTGATTGATTTGCAGATACTGAACCATCCTTGCATGCCTGGAATGAGTCCCACTTGATCATGATGTATGATCCTTTTAGTGTATTGTTGGATTCAGTTTGCTAATATTTAATTGAGAGTTTTTGCAACTACATTCATCAGTGATATTGGCCTGTAAATTTTTTTTTTTTCTGGTGATATCTTTGTCAGGTTTTGGTGTCAGGGTGATGCTGGCCTCACAGACTGAGTTTGGAAGCGCTCCTTCCTCTGCAACTTTTTGGGATAGTTTCAAAAGGAGAGTAAATGTGTGGTAGAATTCACCCGTGAAGCCATCTGGTTCCTGGACTTTTGTTTGTTAGGAGTTTTAAAAATAATTGATTCAGAGGGGCGGAGTCAAGATGGCAGACTAGGAAGATGGGGAGTTCATGTCTCCACACAACTAGGGCACCAACCAGGCACTGGAGGGGACCAGAGACATGTAAGTGGATGGGAGGAACCCCTGAGCAACCAGGTAGGATGTGGGGGGGAGTGAGGGGGGAGGAGAAGTGGAGGTGGGACAGGACCAGCACCCCTGAAGGGCAGCTGGGGGAGGGCAGGGGCTCCCATGCCCAGAGGGGTAACAAACAGGGAAGACAGTCCAGAGGGCGGAGGATCAGAAGGGAACATAGCCAGCATTTCCCCTGCCCACTTGGGCCCTGGGGAGCCTGCTGAGGTCCTGGGCCTGATGCTCTGCCCACCGAGGCCCCCTCCAACCACATGGGTCCTGACGGAGTGGGAGGGAGGGGGAAGGAAAAGTAAAGGCCAGATGGACAGGACCGGCACCCCTCAGGGGTGGCTCGGAGAGGGGAGGGGTTCCCACACCTGGTGGGGCCCACCCACAGTTAGGGGATCAACAGGGATGGGGGAGACCCTTGGGAGAGTGGAGGAATGTAAGGGAGCGTGGCCAGCAGTTCCCCTGCCCACTTGGGCCCCGGGGAGCCTGCTGAAATCCCAGGCCTAATCCTCCGCCCTCAGGGCTCCCTCTGGCCATGCTGAGCCTAAGCCCTGCCCCACACCCTTGCCCAGGGCCCTACCTCTACACACCACAATCCCAGACCCCCTCCAACCATGCTGGGCCTAAACTTTGCCCACACACCCCCAACCCAGGGCCTACCTCTGAACTCCCGAACTCCGCACATACTCCAAGGCAATCAGAGGCCCCCCCTCAGGCTGTGCTGCCTTTCCCCACCATGCAGGTCCTAAGCCTAGGCCCGCCCCATGCTTAAATGTTGCTCCCGCCTAAGGCCCGCCCCCACCCTAAACCCTGCCTTTGCCTAAGCTCTGCCCCCCCTCCAAAGCCAAGGCCTTTTCTGGCCTTTTTGTTTTTTAATAGATTGTGGCTCTGCTTTACCTTGTTGTTGTTGATTCTTTTATATTTTTCTTTTTTCTAATAAACAGTTTATCTTTCTAATTTTATTTTATTCTTTATACTTTGTTATTGTTCCGCTTTTTTTCTTTTCTTTTTTCTGTTGTGGTTCTGTTTTACCTTGTAATTGTTTCACTTATTATTTTTCCTAATATATTTTTTATTTTTCTAAGTTTATTTTATTTCTTATTCTTTGTTATTGTACTGCTCCTTTTTTTTCTTCTCTTTTCTTTTGCCACGCTGCCCAGCTTGCAGGATCTTGGTTCCCAGGCTGGGACTTGGGCCCGAGCTCCTGTGGTGGGAGCGCTGAGTCCAAACCACTGGACTAACAGAGAAGCTCAGACCCCAGGGAATATTAATTGGAGTGAGGTCTCCTGGAGGTCCTCATCTCAGCACCAAGGCCCAGCTCTGCCCAACTGCCTGCAAACTCCAGTGTGGGTGGGACGTCTCAGGCCAAATAACCAGTAAGACAGGAATACAGCCCCACCCATCAAAAAAAAAAAATGAGATGACAAAAATATATGTTACAGATGAAGGAGCAAGGTAAAAACCTACAAGACCGAATAAATGAATAGGAAATATGCAACCTACCTGAATAAGAATTCAGAGTAATGATAGTAAAGATGATCCAAAATCTTGGAACTAGAATGGAGGCACGGATCAAGAAAATGCAAGAAATGTTTAACAAGGACAGAGAAGAACTAAAGAACAAACAAACAGTGATGAACAACACAATAAATGAAATTTAAAATTCTCTAGAAGGAATCAATAGCAGGATAACTGAGGCAGAAGAATACATAAGTGAACTGGAAGATAGAGTAGTGGAAATAACTGCTGCAGAGCAGAATAAAGAAAAAAGAATGAAAAAAATTGAGGACGGTCTCAGAGACCTCTGGGACAACATTAAACACACCAGCATTCGAATTATAGGGGTCCCAGAAGAAGAAGAGAAAGAGAAAGGGTCTGAGAAAATATTTGAAGAGATTACAGTCAAAAACTTCCCTAACATGGGAAAGGAAATAGCCATCCAAGTCCAGGAAGCACAGAAGAGTCCCATACAGGATAAACCCTAGGAGAAACACACCAAGACACATACTGATAGAACTAACAAATATTAAATTCAAAGAAAAAATATTAAAAGCAGCAAGGGAAAAGCAACAAATAACATACAAGGGAATCCCCATAAGGTTATCAGCTGATTTTTCAGCAGAAACTCTGCAGGCCAGAAGGGAGTGGCAGGATATATTTAAAGTGATGAAAGAGAAAAACCTACAACCACCAAGATTACTCTACCCAGCAAGGATCTCATTCAGATTCGATGGAGAAATTAAAACTTTTACAGACAAGCAAAAGTTAAGAGAATTCAGCACCACCAAACCAGCTTTACAACAAATGCTAAAGGAACATTTCTAGGCAAGAAACACAAGAGAAGAAAAAGACCCACAAAAACAAACCCAAGTCAATTGAGAAAATGGTAATAGGAACATACATATTGATAATCACCTTGAAGGTAAATGGATTAAATGCTCCAACCAAAAGGCACAGACTGGCTGAATGGATACAAAAACAAGACCCCTATATATGCTGTCTACAAGAGACCCACTTCAGACCTAGGGACACATAGACTGAAAGTGAGGGGATGGAAAAATATATTCCATCAAAAGGAAATCACAAGAAAGCTGGAGTAGCAATACCCATATCAGATAAAATAGACTTTAAAATAAAGACTGTTACAAGAGGTTAAGGAAGGACACTACATAATGATCAAGGGATCAATCCAAGAAGAAAACATAACAATTGTAAGTATTTATGCACCCAACACAGGAGCACCTCAATACATAAGGGAAATGCTAACAGCCATAAAAAGGGAAATAGACAGTAACACAATAATAGTGGGAGACTTCAACACCCCACTTACACCAATGGACAGATCATCCAGACAGAAAATAAATAAGGAAACACAAGCTTTAAATAACACAACAGACCAGACAGACTTAATTGATATTTATAGGACATTCCACCCGAAAGCAGAAGAATACACTTTCTTCTCAAGTGCACACATAACATTCTCCAGGATAGATCACATCTTGGGTCACAAATCAAACCTTGGAAAATTTAAGAAAATTGAAATCATATCAAGCATCTTTTCTGACCACAATGCTATGAGATTAGAAATCAATTACAGGAAAAAAACTGTAAAAAAACCACAAACACATGGAGGCTAAGCTGTGTGCTGCTAAATAACCAAGAGATCACTGAAGAAATCAAAGAAGAAATTAAAAAAATACCTAGAAACAAATGACAATGAAAACACGATGATCCAAAACCTATATGGGACACAGAAAAAGCAGTTCTAAGAGGGAAGTTTATAGCAATCCAAGCTCACCTCAAGAAACAAGAAAAATCTCAAATAAACAATCTAACCTTACACCTAAAGCAACCAGAAAAAGAAGAACAAAGAAAACCTGAACTTAGTAGAAGGAAAGAAACCATAAAGATCAGAGCAGAAATAAATGAAACAGAAAAGAAAACAACAGCAAAGATCAATAAAATTAAAAGTTGGTTCTTTGAGAAGATAAACAAAATTGATAAGCCTTTAGCCAGACTCATCAAGAAAAAAAAGGGAGAGTAGTCAAATCAATAAAATTAGAAATTAAAAAGGAAAAATCACAACTGATACCGCAGAAATACAAAGGATCATAAGAGACTTCTACAAGCAACTATATGCCAATAAAATGGACAACCTGGAAGAAATGGACAAATTCTTAGAAAAGTACAACCATCCAAGACTGAACCAGAAAGAAACAGAAAATATGAACAGATCAATCACAAGTAATGAAATTGAAACTGATTAAAAATCTTCCAACAAACAAAAGTCCAGGACCTGATGGCCTCACAGGTGAATTCTATCAAACATTTAGAGAAGAACTAACACCTATCCTTCTCAAACTCTTCCAAAAAACCACAGAGGAGGGAACACTCCAAACTTGTTCTATGAGGCCACCATCACCCTGATACCAAAACCAGACAAAGATACTATAAAAAAAGAAAATTACAGACCAATATCACTGATGAACATAGACACAAAAATCCTCAGCAAAATACTAGCAAACAGAATCCAACAGCACATTAAAAAGACCATACACCATGATCAAGTGGGATTTACCCCAGGGATGCAAGGATTCTACAATATATGCAAATCAATCAATGTGATATACCATATTGACAAATTAAAGAATAAAAACCATATGATCATCTCAATAGATGCAGAAAAAGCTTTTGACAAAATTCAGCACCCATTTATGGTAAAAACTCACCAGAAAGTGGGCACAGAGGGAACCTACCTCAGCATAATAAGGGCTATATGACAAACCCACAGCAAACATCATTTCTCAATGGTGAAAAACTGAAAGCATTTCCTCTAAGATCAGGAAGAAGACAAGGATGTCCACTCTCGCCACTATTATTCAACAGAGTATTGTAAGTCCTAGCCACAGCAATCAGAGAAGAAAAAAGAAATAAAAGGAATACACATTGGAAAAGAAGAAGTAAAACTGTTCTCAGATGACATGACAATATATACAGAATATATACAGAAAATCCCAAAGATGCAACCAGAAAACTACTAGAACTAATCAATGAATTTGGTAAGGTTGCAGGATACAAAATTAATGCACAGAAATCTCTTGCATTCCTCTACACTAACAACAAAATACCAGAAAGAGAAATTAAGGAAATGATACCATTTACCATGGCAACAAAAAGAATAAAGTACTTAGGAATAAACCTACCTAAGGACGCAAAAGACCTGTACTCAGAAAACTACAAAACACTGATGAAAGAAATCAAAGATGACACAAACAGATGGAGAGATATACCATGCTCCTGCATTGGAAGAATCAATAATGTGCAAATGACTACACTACCCAAAACAATCTACAGGTTCAATGCAATCCCTATTAAATTACCAGTGGCATTTTTCACAGAATTAGAACAAAAACTTTTACAATTTCTATGGAGACACAATAGACCCCGAATAGCCAAAGCAATCTTGAGAAAGAAAAACGGAACTGGAGGAGTCATATTCTCTAACTTCAGACTATACTACAAAGCTACAGTAATCAAGACAATATGGTACCGGCACAAAAACAGAAATACAGATCAATGGAACAGGATAGAAAGCCCAAAGATAAACCCACACACCTATGGTCACCTAATCTATGACAAAGGAGGCAAGAATATACAATGGAGAAAAGACAGCCTCTTCAGTAAATAGTGCTGGGAAAACTGGACAACTACATGTAAACAAATGAAATTAGAACACTACCTGACACCATACACAAAAATAAACTCAAAATGGATTAAAGTCCTAAATGTAAGACCGGACACTATAAAACTCTTAGAGAAAAACATAGGAAAAACACTCTTTGACATAAATCACAGCAAGATCTTTTATGACCCACCTCCTAGAGTAATGAAAATTAAAAACGAATAAGCAAATGGGACCTAACTAAACTTAAAAGCTTTTGCACAGCAAAGGAAACCATAAACAAGATGAAAAGACATCCACAGAATGGGAGAAAATATTTGCTAACGAAGCAATGGACAAAGGATTAATCAAAATATACAAAAAGCTCATGCAGCTCAATATCAAAAAAAACCAAACAACCCAATCAAAATATGGGCAGGAGAGCTAAACAGACATTTCACCAAGGAAGACACACAGATGGCCAAGAGGCACATGAAAAGACGCTCAACATCACTAACTATTAGAGAAATGCAAATCAAAACTACAATGACGTATCACCTCACACCGGTCAGAATGGCCATCATCAAAAAATCTACAAACAATAAATGCTAGAGAGGGTGTGGAGAAAAGGGAACCCTCTTGGGCTGTTGGTGGGAATGTAAACTGATACAGCCACTATGGAGAACCGTATGGAGGTTCCTTAAAAAACTAAGAATAGAATTATCATATGATCCAGCAATCCCACTACTGGGCATATACCCTGAGAAAACCATAATTCAAAAAGACACATGTACCCCAATGTGCATTGCAGCACTGTTCACAATAGGCAGGACATGGAAGCAACCTAAATGTCCATCAACAGATGAATGGATAAAGAAGATGTGGTACATATATATAATGGAGTATTACTCAGCTATAAAAAGAAATGAATTTGGGTCATTTGTAGAGACGTGGATGGACCTAGAGTCTGTCATACAGAGTGAAGTAAGTCAAAAAGAGAAAAACAAATATTGTATATTAACCCATACATGTGGAATGTAGGAAAATAGTACAGATGAACGTATCTGCAGGGGAGGAATAGAAACACGGATGTAGAGAATGGACGTATGGAGGGAAGGGGGAAGGGGAGGGTGGGATGAATTGGAAGATTAGTTTTGACATAAATACACTACCATGTGTAAGACAGATAGCTAGTGGGAACCTGCTGTATAGCACAGGGAGCTCAGCTTGGTGCTCTGTGAAGACCTAGGTGGGTGGGATGGGTGGGGGGAGGTACAAGAGGGAGGGGATATATGTATATATAGAGCTGATTCACTTCACTGTACAGCAGAAACTAACACAACATTGTAAAGCAATTATACTCCAATAAAAAAATAAAATAACGGATTCAATTTCATTACTGGTAATTGGTCTGTTCATATTTTCTACTTCTTCTTAATTCAGTCTTAGGAGTTTGAACATTTCTAGGAATTTGTCCATTTCTTCCAGGTTGTCTCTTTTATTGGCATATGGTTGTTCGTTGCAGTCTCTTATGATCCTTTGTATTTCTGTGGTGTCAGCTGTAACTTCTCCTTTTTCATTTCTGATTTTATTGATTTAGGCCCTGTTTTTTTCTTCATGAGTCTGGCTAAAGGTTTATAAATTTTGTTTATCTTTTCAAAGAATCAGTTCTTAATTTCACTGATCTGTTCTTTTTTTGGGGGGGGGTCTCTATTTCATTTTATTTCTGCTCTGATCTTTATGATTTCTTTCCTTCTACTAACTTTGGGCTTTGTTTGTTCTTTTTCTAGCTCCTTTAGGTTAGGGTTGTTTATTTGAGATATTTGTTTCCTGAGGCAGGCTTGCATTGCTATAAACTTTCCTCTTAGAACTGTTTTTACTGCATCCCACAGGTTTTGGATTGTCGTGTTTTCCTCACGTCCAGCATCTTATCAACTCTCAACTCCTATCCTGCTACCATGTGTTCCAAGCCCCCATCATTGCCTGCCTGAATTACTGTAACGGTCCTGCAGCTTCTGCTCTTGTCTCAAGTCTAATCTCAATACAGCAGCTAGAGGGATTACTTTAAAACATAAGTCAGACCATGCCATTCCTCTACTCAAATTCCTGCAATGGCTCCTCATTTCATGCAGAGTAAATGAAAAAGGCCTACAACACCCTACACCCACATGATCTGATTCTCTTTCCTATTACTCTCCTCCCCAGCTTCTCCTATGGCCTGTGCTCTAGCTGATGCTTCTGCCTGGAATATTCTTCCTCCAGATATCTTTATGGCTAACTCACTCAGCTTCTTTGTCCCAATCTCAGCCTGCCAATGAGATTTACTCAGACACCCTATTTGATAATACAGCCTGTCCTCTCTCCACTCAATCCTCTTTATCCAACTGTTATTTTCCCCAAACCGTGTCGAACGTCCCGTATACCTCACTGTGGCTGCTGTCCACTGCTTGCCTGCTCCTGATCCCCGGGAGAAGATAAGCGTCACGAGTCCAGGCTCTTTGTCTGTTTTGTTGACTAATGCATTCCACATGCCCAGAACGATGTATGGCAAACATTGGGCACTCAAGAAATATTTGATGAATGAATGAGAGAATGCTGAGTTTTAATTTACTGTGGTCCTCATGATACACATGCCATGTGTGCTCTGTATTTATTGGATCAAGTTGGTTAATTATGGCGTTCAAATCCTTTATGTTCTTTAACTATTTTTGTCTGTTTGACATAGTTTCTGAGAGAGGTGTGTTAAAATCTGAAACTCTGATTGTGGATATACTATTTCTTTGTGTTATTCTGACAGCTTTTGTTTTATAAATCTTGAGACTATATTTTCAGTTCTCCAGTCCATTATTTTATAACTTCTTTGTGGATTGTTCCTTTTTCACAATCAAGAAATATCTTCCGTCATTTGATGCCTTTTGCTTAGAATTATCTTTTTTTTTTTTTTTTTTTTTTACGATACGCGGGCCTCTCACTGTTGTGACCTCTCCCGTTGTGGAGCACAGGCTCTGGACGCGTAGGCTCAGCGGCCACGGCTCACGGGCCCAGCCGCTCTGCGGCATGTGGGATCTTCCCAGACCGGGGCACAAACCCGTGTCCCCTGCATCGGCAGGTGGACTCTCAACCACTGCGCCACTAGGGAAGCCGTTAAAATTATCTTTGATGGCTATTAATGTTGCCAGATCAGCTTCCTCTTGGTGAGTATTTGCGTATATTCTCCCCACCCGCCCCATACTTTTATCTTTTATCACTAACTACAACTTTGAAGACAGCATATAGTAGAATAATCCAACCTGAGTGCCTCTCTGGCTTTGTAGGTAAATTCATGTTCATTATGACTACTTACCCATTTTATTTTGTATTTCTTATGTACTATTTTCCCCTTTGCTTCTTTTCATCCCCTTTCCTGTTTTCCATTGGATGGAGTGAATGAATCTTAAATTTACCTGTTTTTCCTTTACTGATTTAGGAGCTGTACCTTCTAATTCTGTATGACTTTGGTGGTTATTCCTACACAGTAGTTTAACACTCATTTAAGTTTTTTTTTTTTAAGTGTGCAAAGTTAATCAGTATCTTTTCTGCTGAAAACAAGAACTGCAGGACATTTTTACACCTTTAACACCACATTATTTCTAGAATTCTAGATCCAGCGTTTTAAACATTAAGAAAAAAAAAGCTTTATGACCATATTCAGCACTTTGTCTCTTGTATTTCACTTCTTTCTGCGTTTATTTTTCTTTTTGCTGAAAAACATTCCTTAGTTCTTTCATCAGTTAGGGCTTGCGGGTTGAGAAGTTAGCCCCTGTGTATCTGAAAACACCTTTATTTTACACTTGCTGTGTAAATAAATCACTGCACAGAACTGTAGGTTCATAATTGTTTTCCCACAGCACTTTGAAGATACTATCCTGTTTTCTGGTATCTACCATTGCCAGTTTGACTACCACTCGTTTGTGAATTACCCTTATCACTAATGGCTTTTACTTTTGAAATAATAGCAGTTCAGTTCCCCTAACCTCACCAGTCTGTAAACATTAGCAAATATATCCAAAGTTCAAACTCAAAATCAACTGTAGTGGAGAAATATTCCTGCTATTTGGAAGCTGTGTGGATTGAAAGAAATAACAGATATACTGGAACGTGAGGTACAGAGGGAAGGTGACTTTAAAAAGGTACTAAGCTGGGGGCAGCAGCAGCCTGTGCTGTAAAGCTCGTGTATGAACTCTACCCCTGTTTCCCATACTTGAGTCAACGGGCACAAGAAGAGGGTGCTCTCCCCAACCGGGAGCAAGGGGGGGCACCCCCAGCCCCGCAGGAGGACAAGGACAGCGGGTCTGGGGGCTCAGGGCTTGCACTCTCTGACACCCAGCCCTTGCACAGCTCAGGTGAAGCCATGCCCCCTTGGGGGCCCAGGTGTTTAATCTATAAAATAAGGGAGCTGGGCTAGAACAGTTTGTAAAGTGCCTTCCAGAAAGAGCTTTCTGAGATCTCCACAGTTTGCTGGCGTATAAGTACGCTGAGTCAGTAGGTTGCCAGGTGAAGGGAGAAGGCCAAGCACTCCTGGAATGAGCCTCACCAGACGCAGGGATCTGTCTGTTTGACCACCACTCTGCAAAGCACACCTGCTGGTGCCTGGTGCTGGGTGTAGACGCAATCTAAGCTTCAAACAGAACACAGCAAGCCAGCCCAGACAAAACAGAACCTCCCCCCGCCCAAGCCCCAGACACGTCTGTCCCTGAGAGCTGAGAAGACAACAAAAATAAATCTCAAGCCGACCAGCTCCAAGTGCAAGAGGAACACAAGCAGGCAGCACAACACGGCTGTACCCAGGAGGTGAGCACACGGGCCCCGAGCACCGTGGAGTCAGCTCTGGGAGGGACGGCCCGTGAGCAGATCAGCAGATGAGCAGACGTGGAGAGAAGGAGCGAGGTAGGGGGGAGACGGGGGTAGGAGTGAAACTGGGTTCAGGCGCACAAAAGCTCAGGGGTACATTTCACAGCTTCTCAGAACTGTGACTGTATGCGAGCTGTTCAATTTCAGCACACGGCGCCAGAAACCACGCTGATCCTGACGTTACGGGGTGGCCCGCAGCCCCCAGTCCCAGGCAGTGTTCAGATAACACCCCAGAGGGCTTCCCAAACACACAGGCCCCGAGAGGCCCCTGGCTGCCTGCGCCCCGATCCCCCCGCGGTACTCCACGCAGCGGAAACAGGCAACAGTCGGAGAGCGGATACAGCTCATGACAGAAGCCTACCCTCCACTTTGCTTCACTTTCAAGCCTCTACTTTCTGAAAGTTTGTGCTGCCAAAGCATTTAGGAAAAAAAAATTACACAAGCAACAGGGGGTCATCAAAGAAGATTCAGAAAATAAAGATGAGTAGAAAAGAGTCGGTCATACTGTCCCACCACAGGAACACAGCCACCGCCAACACATGGTGGCCGCCCTCGGTCTCTGACCCTCACACGTGTGCTCACGTAACAGATATACCTGCGGGTCCAGATTCGATGACACTTCATCAGGAGCATTTATCCAGGGCGTGACACTGCCTTTGCAACTCATTTCCAAACGGCCGCCTCCTACTCTAGTCTGTTCCAAGGAAACACCCTAAAGGGCTGGCCGTCAGGGGATGGAAAGCAAGCTGTGATTCACAGCGTCCACTGTGTGGGCGAATCATCATTTACTTAACTGCTGGCAGAATACTGGACATTTAGGTTGTTTCTGTTTTTTCCACTATTATAAATTACTAAGTGGACTCGTTTTGTTCAACAGCACCAAACAAACACCTCCCATATAACAGGCACTCGAGTATTTACTGAATGGACAAACATTTATAGAGCCACATATATATAATGTACCCTGTGCTTAAAATCTCTGTACATAAAGCTTTTTTTTTTCCTTTTTCATATTCAGGACTATTTCCTA
Source organism: Mesoplodon densirostris (assembly GCF_025265405.1). Classification (NCBI taxonomy): domain Eukaryota; kingdom Metazoa; phylum Chordata; class Mammalia; order Artiodactyla; family Ziphiidae; genus Mesoplodon; species Mesoplodon densirostris. The sequence continues at coordinate 192,763,670 of NC_082662.1, read as the reverse complement.
GAGATAGACTTCCAAAAATGAAAATTCTAGATCAACTCAGGGCCTTCGATAGCTTGGCAATTTGCTTTCCAAAAAGGAAGTATTAATTTGCATTCCCAACATGAAATACGAGGAGACCCTTCTCACTCTCCTCTCACCTAAACTGGCCATTATCTTTTCAACATCTTTTCCTATTTTGGTCAGTGAAAAATAAAATCCTACTTCATGATGCTCAGTTATAGTTTTGAACACTAGTGAGGTTATATACTCCTCCTTATATTTCTTAACCAGTCTATGTTGAAATAGTTTTCTAATAATCATTACTATCCAAATCAGATTTATCCCTTTAAGGTCAGCTGTAGGTTGTAGTGGAACAACACCGTTGTCAGGAAGTCAAGGCCAGCAGACGCGTTCTTTAAAGGGCTACGGAACGCACCGCAGGAGCAGCTCCTCAGAGCACCGCGCTGCTGCGGACCAGAGGCGGTGAGGGCAGAGTCAGAGCCCGGCTCCTGACCCTCCCCAGGGCGCACCGTTAGCAGCGCTGCTTTACCTGTGGCGCCCTCTGGGGAGATGATGCAGCTGAGGCCGGGGAGAAGCGGGGGCTGGGAGGAAGCGTTCTGCTCTGAGGAAACCCTCTTAGACGAGCCAGAACCTCTTAGGGCTGTTCTCCACAGCTGCGCTCTTTAAAAGCTTCTCGGTGTGGCGTAAGCAGAACTCTCTCAATGCTGGATTAGGCTTTCTCTCCGAAAGCGTCCTGTAAACGAGTACGCTAAACACAAAAAAGGCAGAAGCACGTCAGGGAAGACAAGCTGAGAGCCTGACGGTGCCAGGCAGCCACCCCCCGCCGACGGATCGATAACCGACCCCTGCCTCACAGCTGGCGTCGACTGTGGAAAGAGCTCCTCCGAGGCAGAGGTGCTCTGCTTTTCATCCCCTCAGAACATGCGTGCGGGAGCGGGCGTCCGGGAGAGAGCGGCAGTGCAGGGTAAGGAGTGCGGGGGAGCAGGCGGGGGGAGCATGAAATCAGGCCGTCACCACAGTCGGCCAGGTGACAGGAAGATCAGATCTATTTGAACTCTTCCAGCCTTTCGGAAGATTGTTTTTATAATTGAAGTAGAATCCATTCACAATGTTGTGTTAGTTTCAGGTGTACAACAAAGTGATTCAGCTACACATATATTCTTTTTCATTCTTTTCCATTACGTCTTATCACAGGATATTGAATATACATCCCTGCGCTATAAAGTAGGACCTTGTTGCTTATCCATATTATATATAATAGTTTGCATCTGCTGACCCCAAACTCCCAATCCTTCCCTCACCAACCCCTCCCCCTTGGCAACCACAAGTCTGTTGTCTATGTCCGTGAGTCTGTTTCTGTTTCGTAGATGAGTTCATTTGTATCATATTTTAGATTCCACAGATAAGTGATATCATATGGTATTTGTCTCTGTCTGACTTACTTCACTTCGTATAATAATCTCTAGGTCCATCCATGTAGCTGCAAATGGCATCATTTCAAGCCTTTTTATGGCTGAGTAATATTCCACTGTATATATGTACCACATCTTCTCTATCCATTCCTCTGTTGTTGGACATTTAGGTTGCTTCCATGTCCTGGCTATTGTGAAGAGTGCTGCTATGAACACTGGGGTGCATGTAGAAGATTTTTTTAATCAGCAAACTATTTTGGAGCTTTGCCCCCAGAGCCAATGGCTACGAACCAGACACCATTAACCCCAGAACACTCATTACACGCCCTGCACGCAGTCAGTCACAGAGTAGATGCCGCTGCTCCAGGGCCTGTCCCCCGCCCCCCAACTGCCCTCCCGAGCCAGCAATGCCTGCCAATCACCAAGCCCGGGGGCCTCCGAGCGCACACCCCCTGTGGGCAGCAGAGTCCTGTGACGTGGCCGAGGCAGGCGTGGGGGCACTTGCTCCCCTTCCCCTCTTCTGGCAGCGGGGCTCCCATTTCCCGTGGGGAAGCTGTTCCGTGCAGCGGCCCGTCTCCTGCCCTTTGCCCTGACACCAGCGCAGCTGCTGCAGCGCCACGGCCACAGCCACCATGCTCACCGCGCTGGCTGCGGGCACTCAGCACTCACAGGCGGCTCCACAGGCGGCAGCGCGTCTGAAGAGACGGCCTAGGTGACGGGCGCCCTCGCTTCCCCCAGCCCCGCGCCTCCCCACACTCAGCCCACGCATCCAATTGCGTGTGGGACGCTTCCCTTCAGGCTCAGCAAGACCGACAGCAAAATTGTCACCTGAGCCCCAAACATGCTCTTCCTCCCGAATTCCAGCCTCACTGCGGCACGCGGCACACAGTCACCAAATCAGAAACGTGAACGACACCAACTGAGCTGTTCTACACGTTTTCAGAGAAAACATACCTAAACACTAGATCCTGAGGGTAAAATAATGAAGAAGAAACAGACCACGCCTTTAAGGATTTTACTTTAATTGGCAAATACAACTAATAATGATGATCACTGTGTATTAAAGGTAAATTCAAGATACTGAGAAGAATCTAGTCTGGTCGGAGGAGGGATCAAAGGAAGGCTTCTTGGAGGAAGTAGAGCTTAACCTAAAATATGAATGTGCATTAAAAAGGGAGGGGGAGGAGGAGAAAGGGGCAGTAAAGCAAGAAGAGCATTCCAAGGAACGGGAATAAAGCAGCTCAAAGATGGGGGAAAGAGACGGGTGTAGGACCATTATACTAGTAGCTTTCATTTATTAAAAGCTTACCAAAGCCAGGCACTACCAAAAGTAAAAAACATCTGTACTCCTGTTCCTTACATTAAGCCTGCGAGATAGGAACAGTAATCTCACTTCGCAGATTAATGCACTGTCAGAGAGGTTAAAGGACTTTTCCAAGGCCATACAGCTAATGAGAGGTGGAACTGGCTCTGAATGCAGGTCTCTGGCTCCAAAGCCAGCACCGTCTCCACCGCCCCTGCATCTTCCCAGCCACCCCACACTCCCGTTATGCTCCCGCCCCACAGCCAGGAAGACAGTGAGTCCTGCCGACTTCTCACACTTCCTCGACTTCTCCCGTTCAGTCCACGCGAAGCACTAGAGACCTAGTTTGTTATCTTTCATCTGGATTCTAACAGGCTCTGATTGCTCTGTACATATAAAGTGTGTGTGTGACAAAAAGGCAGATCAGAGCTACTTCGTTTTCCCACCATGAGATCCACCAACTTATCTGTACATGTTCTTCCATTACAATCGGAGAAATACTCTGGGTCTTGTCCAGGGCCAGCCCTGGAATAATTTGGAACGCAGCCACAGGCCCTTTTGTGCTAACCGTGCCCTTTTCCTGAGCAGTCTCGGGCACTAAATCCCCGTCCTAAGGCAGTGACTCCAGATCCGCGCACGTCTTCCACAACCACCAGATTCCTAGGTTCAACGGCCTATTGGGTGTCTCGAGGGGGCATCTAACAGGACCGGCTCCTGCCCCTCAGGATGTGAGCATGCCTGCCGTCACACTCCTGCACCCCTGAGGCGCGCTGCCCGACACATGGCGGGTACCCAATCAGTGCGTGCCTTCTGCAGGGAGGGAAGGAGTGGAGGCTGGCTCTGAGCTGCGCCCCAGGGAGTCCTCGGCTTTCTGACGGCCTCCCTGGGATGCTGGCAACCCCTAAACGTTCACGTACCTCGAGAACAGTGTCTGTGAAACCTGCCCGTTGGGATTCCCCTGGAGACTTGTATGATGCAGGCTCCCAGGCTTCCCACCCTCCACCAATTCGGAATCGCGTGGGGAGAGGCTCGAAAATCAATGTCCTAAACAAATGACCGCAGTGATTCTTACTGACCAGTTTGAGGAAGACGATGGCAGAAGCTCTACCTGCTACCTTCACCCGTCATCATTGCGAACCGCTCAGCTGGCTGGGCGTCAGTATCCAGGCCTGCCCAGAGCTCTGAGTCAAGCACACCAGAAATAATCTCAAAGTTGCCCAAACGGTATTTCATTGTTTTATTCCTGAGCACCAAAGGTCACCGGTGACCCAAGAGACTTCTCGGACAACAGGCACACGTTAGGTAGACCCGTATTCTCAAGAGAAGGTCTGGTTTTGCTTACTTGGCACAAAATTAATTGTGCTAACCTATCATCAGTTCCCACATCTGATAGGAGTGTTTACTGTGACAGATTACTGTCAGCTTTCATCACTTTTTCCCCTAAAATTGTTGAAGGATCAAAATTTTATTAGCTCCTTTCTAAAAATCCACTCCTTTTAAATATCATTTCAAGTAAAAGCAGGGTCAAAGCTTTGAAGATTTATGTCACCCCCCTCTGCAAATCCGCCCGCCCGCAATTCTTCCTGCATATATTCTGCAGACTGAAAGTCAACAAGGCAAAAAGACATAATTCCAGAATCTACTCCCGAGGAATTCCAATGATGACCAGCCATTACAGTGAGTGACAGCCACCGACGACCTCCGGCCAGGCCCCCTCCTGAGAACCTGAGAGCCTCAGGCGCCACCTCGGCTGCGGTCAGAGCCTACAAGGAGCTGAACTTCTCACGTGGCAAGCGACTGCCTGTGTCCAGCCGTGCCTGTAGGTCCCTGGGAGCTAGGAAGGGATGGCTCGGATGAGAAAAGCCGATAAGGGACAGACCGGGAAACCACCATCTCAGACTTTCTCCTCAGAAGGTAAAGAACTGCAACAGAGCAGAGAAAGTCCATGTGGACGATACAGAAGACAGTCTCCCTCCCGGGCTCCTCCTTCAGGAAGCTTTGCCACGTTTCCTGCAGCGGGACCAAAATCCACCAGTGCCTTTCCGGCTGAGGACAGACAACACGGACGCCTCCCAACAGGTGACTCCCCTGCCCATGAGCTGTCAGTGGTTCTCCAGGGTCAGCAAGATGCAGCATTACCAAAGGAGTGCTTAGACGGGGCAAAGTGGGCACTTGGGGCCACGCTGAGGTCGGCAAACTCCTTCTGAGCCGGGAACCTAGAGCAGAGGCTGCCAAACTGGGGCCCGGCCCAGAGCCCGAGTCCAGCCCACCAGCCTGCTTCTACATAAAGTTTTATTGGAACGCAGCCACGCCCATTCATGACACACTGTCCACGGCTGCTTTCCCACTGGGACGGCAGAGCCGAGCAGCCGCGACAGACCACGTGGCCGGCAAAGCAGGAAATACTGACCGCCAGGTCCTTCACATGAAACGTTTGCTGAGCCCTGACCTGGAGCGTTAGGTGCCGAGACCAGGACTAGGCTGGCCGCCCCTCTGCGCCCACTGCTGGAGAGCAGGCCCCAACACCTGCCCGCCGCCTCCCCCAGGGCGCAGAATGCGGACCCTCCACAGCAGCCGGGCACTCGGGCAAAGGGAGACCGTAGCACTCGGTGATGACAGCCCCGTGACCGCCACCTTGGTGAAGCACTTCTGAGAGTCCCTCAGCGCCAGGCAAAACCCCATCTTGACGCAAGAACTGTTTCACTTGGTTAAACAATATCCAAACACGTTATTTTCCTCTTAAAATGCCTCTATAACCTGAAAAATATTTCAGGAATATAACCGGAGCTATAAGCTCCAAGACCATACTAAGTATTTTCATTTGAGCTATTAATTTGCTAAAGGGCTTTTTAAAAGTCCCTTCTTTCTTCTCAGTAGCCAATAACGTTGGCATAATTCACAGTGTAAGAGTTCAGGTTGTAAGAAGACAAAAAATGTTAAAAGCACAGGGAAGCATGCACTGCTAAGGCACAGCTGTGGGAACATTTGTGTACCTTACAGGATTATGTCTGGATAGAATATTATGGTTTTTCATGAAAGAAATTCATGTCCCTGAATGCCTGCTCTCTGATTCTTGAGCTTGCCTGACTGAAGACGGAGCTGGAGAAAATGGAGACTGGTAAACTGTGACCCTTCACCCCCACCCCCACCCCCCACCCCTCCGGTACTCCCACAACACTGGGAAAGGCAACATCTGTCACTGCCTCAAGCTCAACATTCCTGCTGGGGCAGGTCCATAAACACTTCATTTGCTGAGAAAGAGCTGCAAATCCCACACTAAGCTTTTTACCTCAATCATGGGGCTAGAACGCTGACATTAGCTAAGCCTAAGCCATGGTTAACGCTCTCCAGCCAAACCATCAACAGAAGAAATGAAGAAGCCTGTAACTAAGGTAAACCCCAGACTGCACTAAAGGGGAGCAATTACCCCTGGGGGCTCTCCACGATCAAAGCCAGCACAGACTGACTGCTTCCATAAAAGAGCCGAACCCAAGTGCTTTGAAGACAACCTCACACCAAAGTGTCATCATGGTAATGACGGGGTCCCAGGAATGCTCAGGTTGAAAATGACCCTCCTCTCAAGAATGTCATTAGTTGGTCTTGGAGAAAAAAACTCTTAGGAAAAATACCGGCGGGAAATTCACCGTAATGTCAAACAATAATCTCTTTTGAGTGAATGACTTAGACAACTTTTCCTTATTCTTTATAGTGGTACGAATCTCCTTTTATAACAAATATCTTCTACCCCCCCCCGCCCCAACCTTGACTATCCTGAAATGAAATTCTTAGATGTAAAACTCAGCTAAAATCATAAGAATCAATAATTAAACATGAAGAAGAAACAAAGGGAAAATCATTTATAATGTATTTCAGTGTGTAAACCTGGGGGCCAATAATACTAGGAGGTGCCATGGAGCAGCCGGAGGCGTGGACCCACCACAGGACTGTCACGGAGGGGTGTGCTGCACGATGACGTCATCGTGCAAGAGGCACCACTGTCAGGCGTGAGCAAAACCAAGGTGCAGTTTCTCCTCAGCTGACACCGTGGTTGGATAGTTGGAACCTCCCTCCGCCAAAAACTGTGAGTTCATACGTAAAATCAACTTGGGTTTTGAACTCTGGTAACAGAAAGGCTTTTATCTCTGACTGTCCAGGGAGACGGTGAGGAGCCCAGCTGCAGGACAACTGTCTGTTTTACGGGACACACAAGGGTGTCTGGCTTCCCTGGTCCCTGCCCACGAAACGCATGCACAGCATCAGCCATCACGGTGACCCCTAAAAGTACAGCCTCCTCCAGAAATACTCTCTGCACTTTTCTGTACTTCATATATTTTCTACAATGAAATGAATTGCCTTTGTAATCATAAAAGACAAGTTCCAGCAGAGTTTCAAGCTCACTGGCGTCCCTCCAACAAAGAGACATAAGGTCACAGGTCACTAACGAAAACTGATACCTTGAAGGCAGCCAGAGGAAGAAGGAAGAGATTGGAATAAAAGGAAAGGTCAAGAGGTTAACTGTCCTACCCTCAGCAGTTGATAAACCTTCCACATCTTTGTATAAGACATTTAAGCAAAGCTCAAACAGATACCTTGAAGGTCAATTTATTCTGTCTTAAAAAAGATTTCTGACTGAAGCAGAATTCACTGATGAGATGGGACAGCGGGTCCAAAAATTACAGGGTCTGAAAGGAACACATGTGCACTTTTTTTTTTTTTTTCGGTACGCAGGCCTCTCACTGCTGTGGCCTCTCCCGTTGCGGAGCACAGGCTCCGGACGCGCAGGCTCAGCGGCCATGGCTCATGGGCCCAGCCGCTCTGCGGCATGTGGGATCCTCCCGGACCGGGGCACGAACCCGTGTCCCCTGCATCGGCAGGCGGACCCTCAACCACTACGCCACCAGGGAAGCCCCCTACATGTGCACTTTGATTACTGAGATGTGCTTGGCAATGGCATGACCCAAAGTTAATAGAGTCCTTAAAAGGAAGGAAGATGCCAAAAGAAACTTTGTTCTTAAGATGGTTTATACAGCTTGGCTACAGCAAGGCACAAGTATGACCCATATATAGCAAATCCCAGCAGCTGTAGTATTTTAAGAACGACAGTTGCAAAGCAAGAGCAAGTGTGCAGTGAAAGGAGAGGCCGTCCAGTGAGCGTGGAGTCACAGCTGGAGGAGCCCCCTCATGCAGCCTGGACGGAAGGGCTTCCCGGTCTCTCCCCCCGCACCCCCGGCCCCCGTCATCACTGCTGGGACCCCGGCGGCCTACGTGGAGAGCCTGCCGACCCCTGGGGGCTGTTCATGGCGGCCCTGCTCGTTAAATCTACTCCTATGAGCATTACCATCAAATTTCTCGGGCTTCTCAAGCCCTCTCATTCTAGGGACAAGCTAACCACCCTTTCCTCTTCTTATCTGGCTGAAGATAAAGAAGCTGAGGGAGGAAAAATCTATATTTTACTATCTTTTCACTCGATTAAAAGGAAGAGTGGTTTGCTTAAAAAAAAAGATCGTGGTGGTTTTACGGTACACTGTGAAAAATACTACTTTACTACAGAAATAGGCAACTCCACCCGAGAGCTTACCTACCGTGTCTTTAAACTTAAGACTGTTGTTCTATCTCAACAGCACAGGCTTGTCTGGGACATACTTTACCATATTAGGCAATCAGGCCCCAGAGAGAAGGGAAAGCAAAACAGTCCTAGGCTTTTACCTAAAAGGAGAAGGGCGAAGACACTGCCCAGCGGTGGAGAGCGGACAGAAAATGGCTGGACGCCCTCCAGCAGATAAAGGGGCTTCACGAGGTTAAGTAACAAGATTCAAAATCCTGCTTGACGGAGGGGAGAAGATCCAGCAAACAGCCAGAAGCAAAATTGTGAAGAATCAGAGCAAGTAGGGAAAAGGGCTATTATTTGCTCGAAGAGAGAGAGTGGGGGGAAGTAAAGATCTGTGGGAACACGAGCAGAAACACAGAAACGGGGTGGTGGGGGGGGTTAGGCAGAAGGGTTAAAGCCTGCCTGAGGACACAGAAATGGGCAGGGGCTTGTTCTCATCAGGTTTGCAAAGGGCTCCAGCAAAAGAGGAAACACTGCGTTCTCGGCCCTTCCTCCTCTACTCATTTCTGTCCCTACCTCGGCAATTCCTTTCAAGATTTATTTCTCAAAGCTCATGAGGTTCATTTTCAGAGCACAAGCACACGCCGGAGCCTGAGCTGCTTCTCTGACTCTTCAAAGAATCCATTCTTTATGGATAAATGAATAACTTGACTTCAAAATCACATGATTCTAAGGTCAATGACAGTATTCCAAAAGGCTTTCTCTCATCCAGATTTAGGAACCTACAGATCTGGAAAATAATTTGAGTGGATCTTACTCATCTCTAACTATTTAAATGCATTAACTCATTTTCATTTTACAACTCTAAGAGGTAGACACTATTATTATCCCCACTGTACAGATGAGGATACTGAAGCATCTCGTCCAAAGCAGTTCAGCGGTCAAGGTGGGGTTGCCCCGGGAGCCCAGCTCCTGGGTCTGCACTCCTAGCCTGTTGTGACAGTACATCACCCAACATACACGACAGATACAGACTCAGGAGAACGCGGTGCAAAGCCCTGGACACAGCTGTGCTCCCTCTCTCTGGCCCTCCTCAGCTGTGATCTCTAAAATGAGAAGTTTAGGGAGTTCCCTGGTGGTCCAGTGGTTAGGACTTGGCGCTCTCACTGCCGTGGCTTGGGTTCAATCCCTGGTCGGGGAACTGAGATCCTGCAAGGTACGTGATGTGGGAAAGGAAGGAAGGAAGGAGGGAAGAAGGAACGGAGGGGAGGGGAGGGGAGGGCAGGGAAGAAGTTTAAAGCTGCTTTCGGTTCTAAAATTCCAAGTCTACGACTGTCATTCTAGCCATCAGAGGGATAAATCAGAGTTTGATAAAGAAGAGCGCCTAGAAATAAGTTTTTCAAAGAAAGCCTCTCCTCAAGTGAAATGGAGTGCTAGTTATTCAAAGATGTAATAAAACTGAGGAAAGTCAGGTAAGGCAAAGGGAACCAAAAGCTGAGTCAGCTTAAAAGATCATTTGCAGATACGGTTTAATCAGTAGAATTCCTCTCATGTAACAAAAAGTCTTATGACATTCCTGGCCTTCAGAGACCTCCAGCCAAGGTCTGCAGAGGCGCAGTAATTTCTGTTTCAGAAGCTGACAGGGGAGCTCCGGGAACTGGCTCTCCCCCACGACTACACGGCTCTTCCATAAACAGGCCAGGCAGCTTTCATGGGGAATACCCCTGCACCAGTTGAGAAAAACTGGTGAAATAATAAGCAAACTACCTACTGTTCTGTGTGAGTGTGCTTTGTTTGGTTGACTTTGTTTTGGAAAAGGGGGAAACTGCAGTCACATTCTCAGAGCCACGTGCTCTGACTCGCCCGTTTCCTGGGCGTCTTTGTCTACACTTGCACTCTTGGTGACCTGCTCCGATGTCACGGTTCCCGATACAACCTGCATGTTTGCATCCAGTCTGTACCTCCAACTCCGCCCCTGACAATTCCCTGTGGACAGCGGTCAGACACATCGAATCCAGGGCTTCTAGAGCCAAACCCAAAGGCCTGCCCTTCCAGAGTCCTCTCCATCTCAGTTCATGAAAACTCCACCCTCTCAGGCACTTGAGCCAAAAGCTTTGGTGTCAACCTTGACCCCCCTCTGTTTTTTTCACCGTATACCCAAACCAGCAGAAGTCTTGCTGATTCTAACTTTGAAATGTGCCGTGCATATGAAAACGTCTCAGCATCTTCACCACCCGCAATCACCTGGCCCAAACCCCTCGTAAGTCCCCCTGGGTTAGGGTGACATAGAGGGTCTTCTCCAAACAGCAGGCGGAGTCCCCCCAGAATGTGGCTCCTGCCCCTCTGCTGCGCAGAGCTCTACACGGGCTCGCACACCCTGGCACCGACCGCCTGGCTCTGCCGCGGGCTCTCATGCCCACACCGTCTCCTCACAGGTCCTGCCTGTCCTCCTGCCTCACGGCCCCCCGAGCTCTGTTCCCTCTGCCTGCACACGTCCACGGGGCTCCCCCCTCACTCCCTTCACGCTGGGCTTCAGTGCTGCCTTCGCGGCAAGGCCGACACCGACCCCTCCTTAGATGCCCAGCCCCCCCGCCCTGCACTCCCCACTCCTGAGTCCTGGAGCAGCTCCACACGGCTTTTCACCTTCCACACACAGTTTGCTTGGCACGTTCATTTTACTCACTGCCCGCCTGCTTCACAGAACAGAGACTCTACAAGAACAGGGCTTTTTGTTCACTGCTGCACCCCTGCCCACAGGCACCGGGAAGTACTTGTTCAGTGAATACACGAGAAGCTTATAAAAGAGAAGGCAGGACAAAATGGGAAATGCATTTAGTGGCTTTTGGTATTAGAGATATTTCTGGGGCCAAATGGCTCCCAAAGCAAGTTTTATTTTCTGTTAAAGCTTAGTTTAAAACCAAGCTTTGCTGGCAAATTTCACTTTGAGCCTCTCTTTGATTTAGTTTGAAAGTCTTACATTTAATCGCTTATATCTTCTGCACACTTGACCAAAGTCTCTCCCGCCTAGCTGCCACCGGTTATCTACGGCCGGTATCTGAACACCTACTGGTCAGTGCTTCCTTAACAGAGTCTCCTACAACCAAGGCCTCTTGCAGGAGGGTTAGCCACCAGACCACGGGCTCCTCTCTGGACTGGACGCTACACTGCTGACTTTGAAGGTAAAGTGTCGTGATTTTGTTCAGACCGATGCCACCGGATTTGCCTAAAAGCAACAGGGATTCTAGAGGGAGAAGCATTTTTCTATTTGAAGGATGGACAGACATAAGTACCCACCTACTTATGTACCCTCCCTACATAAGTACCCTCCCACCCGGCAGGAGAAGGCTGACCCTCTCCCACTGAACCTGAAACTCTCAGGAGGCTTTCGAGGTATCCTTCAAGAAGACCTTCCTTTACTCAAGGAGGCGAGATGCCACTAGCAACTCAATTCAAACATGTAACCTGCTCAGTAAAAAACAAATGAATGGGGGCAGGGGGGAGTAAGAGGTACAATCTACTGGGTAAAAAATAAGCGACAAGGACACATTGCATAGCATGAGGAACACAGCCAATATTCTATAATAACTATAGATGGAGTATAACCTTCAAAAATTGTGAATCACTATATGGTACACCTGTAACTTACAGAATACTGTATGTTAACTATACTTTAATTTAAAAAAAAAACTTGGAACTTGTAGACTCACCCTCCATCTTCTGGGGGGAAGGTAAAGGGGGTGGAGATTGAGTTAATAATGGATTATGCCCATGTTGAAGCCTCCATAAAAATCCCTAAACTATGAGGTGTGGAGAACTTCTGGGTTGGTGTAATATCCACATGCCGGGCGGGTGGTACAACCACCTCCATGGGGACAAAGCTTCTGACCTTGGGACACATCCACACCTCACCTGACGGACCTCTTCATCTGACTGCTCACCTGTATCCCTTAAAAAAAAGGGATGGGGAATGGAGGGCGATGTGAGGTCGGCCCCACCACAGTCCCATAAAGGCTCCCTGACACGGGGCATAGGGCGCTCACCTAGAGCTTTCATGTCCCCAAGTACTTCCTAACTGCCCTGGGCCTCAGTTCTCTTAACTGTAAAACGAGGTTCCTAACCCAAGTTTTCTCTAAATTCCTTCCCAATTCTGAGATGCCCAAATTTGGGAGGCGCGTAACTTCACTGCATTGAACTGGACTGTTCAACAATTCCTTTAAAACAAAAGCCATCTGTCTCCTGTTCAGCTTCCTTAGACACCATTCTGCTTGTCCACCATCTTTTCTTTTGACGACTTGCGCCCTCTAGTGATAAATTCAATTATACATCAGAACTGGCCTGGGAAACAGTCTGCTTCAGAGGACAAGAGCGCGTAGAGAAAACTCAGTGTTAAGCAAAATGAAGGCAAGCCAAAGACGCCGGTGAAGAAAGGATGAGAAGAGCCCGAGGGCCATCAGCGTCGGCAGTGTGCCCGTGACTGCTCCAGAGCCTGTTCCTCACGACCAGTGAAGGGGGCAGCGCCTCTGACTGCGGTAACCTCCTTCCTCACGTCAAATCCAGACTCAGTTTCTTTTTCACTCAGCAAGATACAGGCTATATTAGGACTTCTGGAGACGGGCACCCGTCTAATGCGGACAACCACGCACATCTGCTCTAAGCACACCGGCTGAGGGGGTGCTAGGACACGAAGCCCTGTGCTCACTGTCGGTTTTCCGGTGGGGATGGTTTTGATTAAAAGCGCGCACTGTGCGGGGCCCCGACCAGGCCCCCAGCCTTCTCGGCGTCCCTTGTGTCACCACCACAGAAATGCATGACCAGCCTTCCTCCCTCCCAGACTGCATGACAAACATCAGGGCCATTCCTGGCCATCAACCTTACCTGTATACAAATGTTGGTTACATTGTTCTAGCTTAGGTCCACAAAAAGAAATAAATTTCCAAGATGTCTACAGGGATTAAGGTTAAACAACAGAAAGGTTTCCTTAGACGTGCTCTTGTTACTGACATACGGGTGAGAGGCTGAGGAATCTTCGAGAAGAGGAGAGCATCTGTACACAGTTGGAATCATTTTAGTTCCAACTCTGACTGGAGACAGAGTTTCCTTTCTACCCTTAAAGCAAAGTATTATCACCGAATGATTCCATGTACGCGGAGCTCAAGAACAGGCAACACCACTGTACTGCGGCGGCAATCAGGAGAGTGGCTGCCTCTCAGGACAGGGGACGGGGGGTGAGGGCACTTTTCAAGGTGACGGAGAAGTTCTACATCTTGATTTGAGTGGTGGTTACACCACTGATGACAACTGTCAAAACTCACCCAACAGCACACTTTAGGTCTGGGCAGTTCACTGATTGTAGATCTATCCCAACTGAAAATAACACATGTCAGGGTCTTGGGAAGAGTTAACTTAAAAAACAGTAGATTCCTGGCGTGGGAGAGCGGCCGTGACACAGTCCTGCCCACCTTGAGGTTACATTTCCACAAGTTACAGGGACGGGCCTGTCGTTCTGTGGGCCCATATGGATGCCGGCATCACGCCTGCCAGGGCTGGACGAGCGCTCAGGAGAGAACCAGTCAGAGCTGCGCTAACGCAGGCCGGGGTCAGGATGCTGCCGCCCTTGGGCACCGTGGTGGGCAGGAGACATGCCGGGCGTGCTGTGAGGGCTGGCATACCTGCACACACTCAGTTACCATTAGAGAGAGGACTGGCCCTGCATTCCTCTCTGAATACTCACGCTGGCGTCTGCTGGACACGCGGTGAACACTGGAAGATGCCTCGAGCCATGGGATGAGTGGATCATTTTTCAGTCTGACAAATGACTCTGTGTCAAGTCTCACCCATCAGAAAATCTTTTCTGTAATTTTAAGTCAGTGGTCGTTCAGTGAACTTCTCTGGGAAGCATGGCATCAGAGGCACCTTCGCGGCCCTTGCCTGGTGCACCAGGCAAGGACTTTTCACACCAAGTAGCTTAGAAACGTGCAGGCAAAGATCTTCACTGACAGAGACGCTGGCCAACACCGAGCTCTCCTGTGTAACTCCCTCCGTGGAGCTCAGTGGCCTCTACGACCCTCTACGGGTGACGGGCCGCTTCAGTGCTCTGGAGTCATCACCCGGGATCGCTCGTTAGGGGTTTTCTAATATCGTTCCCCACAGCAGGCTCTCCTGCGTTCACTCTTCGTCCCCTGGAGCCTCCCCAAGCCCCTGTGGAATGAAGTCGCTGTCGTGTGCACACACCCCTGCCCCAGGGAGCCTCCCTGTGGCGTCTGTGCCCGACGCCCACTCCCCCCTGTGAGGCAACCCCGGCTGCAGCTGCACGCAGGCAGCTCTCAGCGCACCGCCACGGGCACTGCTTTCCGGAGGCCCTGCTGACTGTTTAGGAGCTCAACCAAACTACAGGCAGGTCAATGACATAATACAGCGTTTCTACTTCCTCTGCCAAAAACACACTAGTTGTTCATTTTCAGTATGAGTTATTAAACATATTCTGAGAACATACTGTCACAGAACCGCAGGGTAGAAAAAAGGCCATCTTCTTACGTAATTCCCAATAGAAATGTACATGGAGTCTCAATTCATTTAGGCAAAACCAAATCCCTTCCTTCTTGAAAAATGGTACTAGGGACATCCCTGGTGGTCCAGTGGTTACAACTCGGCGCTTTCACTGCCGTGGCCCAGTTCGATCCCTGGTCAGGGAACTAAGATCCTGCAACCTGTGTAGTGCGGCCAAATAAACAAACAAACAAAAACAAAACAAAACAAAAACCAAAGAAAAATGGTACTAAATGGTACTAGAAAAGCATTAACTTTCTATCACGTGTGAGTGGCTTACAGGAACCTGGAGCTTCAGGAGAGCTGGCCTGGGGTGCCCACAGCAGAGAAGAGCTGGGTGCCAGGCCTTAAGGGACCTGCTTACACAAGAGCCCAGGAGCTAAACCTATTTCAAAGTCCAACGTAAGTGATTTCTGGACTGTTCACACTATTCACTCTCGTGTTCCTCTCTGTTAGCGTGGAGAGGATGTAGACCCACAAGCAGCATCACTCTTCACATTTCTTCCCGAGATGTCAAAGGACTTTATACGATCCGATAGCAACAGAGAACAAGAGCCCGTCACCGTGTCAGCACCCGGCAGGAGGCACTGAAACAGGGAGGAAACTCATTCAAGAACATGGGCATTGTGACACCATTGAAGAAAACGGGGGACTTCCCTGGTGGCGCAGTGGCTAAGAATCTGCCTGCCAACGCAGGGGACAGGGGTTCAGTCCCTGGTCTGGGAAGATCCCACATGCCACGGGGCAACCAAGCCCGTGCGCCACAACTACGGAGCCTGTGCTCTAGAGCCCGCGAGCCACAACTACTGAAGCCCGTGCACCTAGAGCCCGTGCTCCACAACAAGAGAAGCCACCGCCATGAGAAGCCTGCACACGGCAATGAAGAGTAGCCCCCGCTCGCCGCAACCAGAGAAAGCCTGCGCGCAGCGACGAAGACCCAACGCAGCCAAAAATAAAATAAACAAATTTAAAGAAAAAGAAAACAGTATACCAGCGAGCAGCCGTCCCATCTTGCAGAGGAGCGTCTACCTCCAAACTCTCCCTGGACCCAGGTCTGCACAGAGCCTGCTCTTCCTCTGTTAAGTGTGTGCACGCGAGCAGGGATGAGCCCTACGGGGATGCCGAGCCCTACGGGGGCAGCCTCGCTGCTCGTTGCTTACCCACGCTGCTTTCACCTCTTCCGAGACGTCAGTTTCATCTTCCTGGAAAGGGAGAAAGAAAAAAGACAAGAGGATCATGGTCACAGGCACCCCTGGAGGCAACAAGGTCAGCCTCATCAATTATGCACCTGGGCGGTGAGGGCTGACGGCCAAGGGCACTGTCACTGCTGCTTTTAGCAGCACCTCAGGAGCACCACCTGCAGTCAAAGAGTCAAATGAACCTGGCGGGAAAAGGAGAATCTTTAAGACAGACGGACCTCACTTGGGCTCTGTCAGTAGCTGTCGGCCCGTTTGGTCCTGTAATAATCAAACACTTTCGTCCAGTAGTTTCTAACAGGCGACCATCACTGTCCCACTTCTTGTCTCACTGACTGGTCCATCTAATTCCACATGAGCCACTAGTGACCAGGGACCTGTCAGTGCCAGCGACAAGGCTGAGTGCGCAGGGCGCAGACCGGAGGGGGAGGAAAGAACCGAGTGTGCGCTCGTCACCAGGAGGCACAGCAGCCTCGTCTTCATTTAAAAGCCAAAGTCAAGCTGTTTTATAGCACTTGTTCCTTTGTTTCTCCAAAAGAGTAAACCTGAGTCAGATGAAATTCTGAAATTCTCGAGATTCGGGCAGTGCCCCTGAAATACTTGGTTAGCACCTGCACACACACGACGCTGAGGTATTGCTGACTCACCACGGGACTCTCAGGGGCCGCTGGGGGGCTGCCAAGCCTGAGTGGCTTATGCACTTGTTATGGTTGCTTGCACGGCTGCTGTAAATTCACCGCGTATTTGCTGCCTGCCTACCGTGAGCTCGGCACTGTCCTCGGCCCTGGGCGTCCTAGCCAGAACATTCCAAATGAGTCCCACACTAGTGGAGTCTTTCTTCTTCTGCCCTTTTTCTCAGTGATGCCTCCTGACCATCTGCACAGTTGGCAGCGTGTGGAGCTCTTTCTTTTGAGCCCGACACACAGGACGGCGGGCAGCGCAGGGTAACGCGAGACGTCCCGGCACAGACAGCCCACTTACATCCTTCGTCCAGAGGTTGATGCCTGTGCCTCTTCGTCGCTCCTTGGGCCGCCTCCTCTCACGAATGGACAGCCTGTTAGAGGACTGATCACCCAACTCTGCTTCTTCACCCTCTGGTCAGAGAGAAAACAAAGCGTGGATCTTAAGAACCTGGGGCACATGCACCGGAGGAGGGTGCGGTTTCTGAAGCTTGACCTACCGTTTTTGTCCATTTCCTTTGCCCCTGCAGGGCTGGCGGGGGGCTCTGAACTCTCTGAATCAGGGGCTGAAGACCTACCCGTCCGGATCAGGTAGGAACTGGTGTAGAGGGAGGGTCTCGGGGCAGGAGGTGACACTGGTATCGTGGGTGTGTCTGGCTGAGCCGGACACCTCAGGCGGCGATACACAGGCTGGAACAATCCACAGGATGAGATGTCAGAGGTGAAGTCTAACCAAAGGGTAAGGACAGCACGTTTATTAAAAGTGTGCTTTTCTACACCCAGAGGCTCACGAGTAGTTAGTTAGCCAGATAGGTAAGAGGTCTAGATGCCTACTCTGAAGATGCTACAGGCTGACAGCAGTCCAGGACAGTTCTTCCCAAACTGATCAAAGGGCGCTACGGGGCACCAACCCTGGTAATAAAAATTCCTTTGATTTTGCAACGCACATAGGAAGGATGATGGCCTTTTTAAGATGGCGCACTGAAAGGTAAGGTTTACGTAGGAAAAGAAAAAGATCAGGAATATGAAGAAACAATGTAGGAGTTATCTGAAAACAGACCAAATCTGACCTTTCTACCAACTTGCCATAACTAGGCTTATTGACACTTCTGAAAAATTCCCACTTTCTGAGACTTCCCTGGCGGTCCAGCGGTTAAGACCACGTGCTTCTACTGCAGCAGGCACAGGTTTGATCCCTAGTTGGGGAACTAAGATCCCGCATGCCACACACCCCCACCCCCAAAATAAAAAAAAATAAATTCCCACTTTCCCTTTTGAACTTTTTTTTTCCTTGAGAGTTAGGACAGACAGAGCTTGACAATAAACCTTAATGTGGTTCGTTGAACATGCAGAGATAAAGAAATTCTTACTACATGCAGAGATTGTATAAATTTTTGTTTATAAATTACAGAGACAGAAGCAATAAAATATAGTCAGCTTGGGAGTCTGACAGAACTTGGCTCAAATCCCAGCTTGAATGAGCTGTGTGACCTGAAGTGACTTGAGTTTTGATCTCTGCTTCCTCATGTATAAAACAGGGATAATAGTATCTTCCTCAGAGAGGGCTGTGAGGATTAAATGAGAATGTATGTTATGTGCTTACAACGGTCCCTAGTATGTAATAAGTACTCAAAAAATAGCCGATAAAACAAACGAAATAAACAACAGAACCTCAGTTAGTTTATGCAGCCCAGCCATTCAAAGTTAGAGCAAGAAGACTTCTTTCTCCTGTAATTATGGTGACCATAAAGTTTATCTTCCCAACTGGGACATTTCTGAGAGTGAAAAGGAACGGTACCGATAATTACCCAGAGATAAAAGGTGTCACTGGAACCATCTTAGGTAAACCAGGAGTTACAATCACCTTAGATATAACCCTATAACTCTGACTACCAACTGCAATTGAGAAATGGAACCTAAGTCAAAACGTCTACCCCAAAGTGACAGCTTGTGCCTGAGAATGAGGGTGCGCTGTAAGTGCTTGGGTCTGCAGAAGTTTGTAGAACAACATACTAGTGGTGAGGGGGGCAAGCTGTGGAGCCAACGCCTCGCTCCACCTCTGCTTTTTTTTTTTTTTCCAGTAAAATCTTTTATTTTATAATACTGTACCTCAAATTAAAATTCAAAATAAGCGTTCACCCAATTGCCTAAATGGTTATTATATATACGTATATATTTGGTTGGAAAGGGAGAGAGAAAAGAGGAATTTGGAGGCCTTTAAGTACATCATCATCATCGTAGTAGTTAAGATTTGCTGAACACTTAACGTGTCAAGCACTATGCAGGTATCACCTCACAAGGAGTACCCTCTACTATAAGCTCTGTGTTTACAAATTAGGAAACTATGTACAACAAGGTTAAATCAATTACCCAAAGCCATACAGCTAGTTAGTAAGGATACTGCGGTTTGAACCCAAATAGTCTAACACCAGAACATACACAGATAGGCACACACACACACACAAATCAATATTATTATTATTTTGGTCACGTGGCTTGTGGGATCTTAGTTCCCAGACGAGGTATCGAACCTGGGCGGCCAGCAGTGAAGGCGCCAATTCCTAACCACTGGACCGCCAGGGAAGTCCTTGACCTCTTCTTAGCCGTGCAACATGCTGGGCAAGTTACTTAACCTCTCTGTAGCTCCACTGACTCATATTTTAAGAAGGAATAATAATACTTACCTCAGAGGGTTGTTGTGAGGATTAAACAATTTAATACACATATTGAAATTGTTAAAATAGTGCCTGGCATAAACTAAATAATAAATGCTTATACTGCTATTTGCATTTTTTTTTATACCAAGATCTCTCTTTTCAGAATAGAAAGACACATTTAGTTAACCAAATGTATGGTGGTAATCATTTCACAACATGTACACACATCAAATCATGTTGCAACGTTACATGTCCATTACATCTCAATAAAACTGGAAAAAAGCGCATTAGTTAACTCCCAGAGGAAAAAACTGATCACTTAAGGACTAACATCCTCTGAATCCTTTCAATTACACAGGTCTTCCAACTAAAGATGGACATAAATAGCGTGTTCTATGAGGCGTCCCCTGCGGAGTAGGACAGTTCTGGAATTCTCAGTGAGGAAGAGGCTCCCCCAGCCACCTGCTTTCAGCACAGAGAGCTCACCTGATCCTCCAGACTCCGGTCCCAGGGCCGGCGGCTCTCCCCAGCTTCCTCTGCAGGGGTTGCTAGGGGCTCATGCTTCTGGGCGCTGCCCTCGAGCCCTCTGGGGCCCACGGGCTTCGGGCTGGGCTGTTCCTGAGCCTGACGCTCTGCCCTCGACCGGCTGAGCGTCCTTTCTGCTTCCTGGAGATCCGTCAGGGTTACACCCTGGGAAAATACCACAAGGTCAGAGAGGTTTCGCCCTAACCATGGAATAACTCCCCGTGAATGAGCCGGGAAACTCCGTAAAGATCTCATGGTACCAAATTCCAAATGAAGCTCCGGAAATGTGTGAGGCCGCTTCAAGCAATATACGCTGAAAACAAACACCTCAGTATGCAGAGGCCCCAGGCCTGAGCCTAGATACACTTCAAAGACAATACTTGAGCGTCTCCTGCTTGAGTTCCAGAAACAGGTCAGCACTGATGCCCGCCCGCTGCTTCCACACCCATGGTTCTCACATCTCCACCTGGACGCTCCTGACCCCCCAAGAGCATGCAGTCACCAACAGAGACTGTCCAGCAGACACAAGGAACACTTAAGTTTACACACAGAAAGAAGAACCAGGCTCAAAATGGTGAAAATTCAGAGCCAGGCTAGAACCACCACCAAAACCAAAAACCAAACCCACAAAAACAAACAAAAATCCAACCCTGAGGGAGCTGCCAAGATGCCAGAGCAGGAAG
This sequence comes from Mesoplodon densirostris, assembly GCF_025265405.1. Taxonomy (NCBI): domain Eukaryota; kingdom Metazoa; phylum Chordata; class Mammalia; order Artiodactyla; family Ziphiidae; genus Mesoplodon; species Mesoplodon densirostris. The sequence continues at coordinate 192,743,120 of NC_082662.1, read as the reverse complement.
ACCCCGAGCTCATCTCTTCCCAGGGCACACCAGGATAACTATGCACAGAACAACTACTGACCAGGGGCGACCAGAAGAGATCTTCTACGACTAAAGACGCAGCGAAAGAACCACACCAAGACGAGTAGGAGGGGCGACCCGCAAGTGGGAGAACACTTACAGCGGTGGGGGTTCTCCCCCAGGAGCGAGCGGTCTGAGCCCCATCCCAGGGGTCTTGCGCTGGGGAAGACAAGCCCCCAGAACGTCTGGCTCTGAAGGCCAACAGGGCTTCCTTTCAGGAGTCCCAGAGGGCTGTGTGGGGATAGAGACCCCACACTTACAGGGCACACACAAAATCTCACAAGCTCCACAACCCGGGGCAGAAGCAGTAATTTCAAAGGAGCCTGGGTCAGACCCACCTGCTGATCTTGAAGTCTCCCGGAGAGGCAGCCTGTGATGCTGGGGACACAGGCGCTGGCAGCGGCCACTGTGGGGAGCTGGCTCAACCGCAAGGACACTGGTGCAGGCAGGCACCATCGTGCAATCCTCCCTCTAGCTTATTGCCCTCAGGACCCAGCCCCGCTCACAGCCAACAGAACACAGGCACCAGGAATGGGACGGCCTCAGGCCAAGCAACTAACTAGGCAGGGACACAGGCCCACCCACCAGCAGACAGGCTGCCTTATGACACCCTGGACACAGCCCTGCCCACCAGAGGGCCCAGGACCCAGCCCCACACACCAGTGCACAGGCACTAGACCCAGGACTACCAGGGACCTACAGCCAGAGACCCTGGGACCCAGCTCCACCAACCAGTGGGCAGACACCAGCCCCAGAAACCCCTGGGCCCTGGCCCTGCCCACCAGTAAACCTCCTCTAGCCCTCACACCAGCCTCACACGCCAGTGGTTGGACACTACACCAATTGGTGGACACCAGGCCCAGGACAATCACAGCCCAGAGCCTGCCGTGGGAGGACCCAGTCCATCCACCAGCAGGTCAGCACCAGCCCTGGGGCCAGCTGGGCCCCAGCCCTGCCCACCAGCAGGCCAACACAAGCTTCAGAACACACTGGACCCCACAGCTAGCTGTATCACGAACCAGCCCCAACAATCAGCAGTCTGACACCAGCTTTGGGCCCTGGGGCCCTGCAGGCAGACCCCCAGGACCCGGCTCTGCCCACCAGCAGGCCAGCACTAGCCAGGACCCAGCTTCACTCACCAGTGAAGTGGGCGGGCCACAGCCCACTGACTCTGCTCCCAGCGAGCCAGCACCAGCCCTGGGCCCCCCCTGGGTTCCACGGTCAGCCACCTCATGACCTGGTCACGGCAACCAGCAGCCAGCAGCCTCCACACAAGGCAGGGCCTGGCAACCGACCAGCCCAGCCACACAGTCAGCCCACCACAACAGAATGACCCACGCAGCCCACAGAGGGGGCACCCCTAGAGCATACAGCTCTGGTGACCAGAGAGGAGTGCACTGCTGGGATGTATAGGACGCCTCCTACAGAAGGCCACTTCCCCGAGGTCAAGAAACGTAACCAACCTACCAGATACATGGAAACACAAACAGCAAGTTAGGCAAAATGAGGCGACAGAAGAACATGTTCCAAATGAAAGAACAAGATAAATCCGCAGGAGAACAACTACGTGAAGTGGAGACAGGCAATCTACCAGAGAAAAAGTTCAAGGTTACGATCGTGAAAATGATCAAAGAACTTAAGAAGGAATGAACAGAGCGAGAAGTTGTAAGTTTTTAACAAAGAGTTGGACAGTACAAAGAACAACCAAACAGAGATGAAGAATACAATAACTGAAATGAAAAATGCACTAGAAGGAATCAACAGTGTACTAAATGATACAGAGGAACAGACCAGTGAGCTGGAAGGCAGAATAGTGGAGATCACTGCCACCAAACAGAAAAATATATACATATAAATAAATGAGGACACTTTAAGAGACCTCTAAGATGACATCAAATGCACTAACAGTCACATCATAGAGGTCCCAAAAGGAGAAGAGAGAGAGAGAAAGGGTCACAGAACGTATTTGAAGACATAACAGTTGAAAATTTCCCTAACCTGGGAAGGGAAACAGACATCCAGGTCCAGGAAGCACAGAGTCCCAAACAGGATCAACCCAAGGAGGACCACAACAAGACATATTGGAATTAAAATGGCAAAAGTTAAAGATAGAATATTAAAAGCAGCAAGGGAAAAACAGCATGTTATATACAAAGGGAACTCCCATAAAGCTATCAGCTGACTTTTCAGCAGAAACTCTGCAGGCCAGAAGGGAGTGGCACAATATAATTAGACTGATGAAAAGGAAGAGCCTACAACCAAGAATGCTCTACCCAGCAAGGCTCTCATTCAGAGCTGATGGAGAAAGCAAACGTTTTACACACAAGCAAAAGCTGAAAGAGTTCGGCACCAACAAACCAGCTTTGTAAGAAATGTTAAAGGTATTTCTCTAAGCAAAAGAAAGGAAAAAGGAAAAAAAAAAGATCACAACTAGAAACATGAAAATTATGAAAGGAGAAATCTCATTGGTAAAGGCAAATATACAGTAAAGTTAGTAAATCAACCAAGTACAAACCTACTAGAAAGGTTAAAAGACAAAGTAGTAAAATCAACTATATCCACAATAAGCAGTTAAGGGATACACAAAATGAAAGGATATAAAATATGAAGTCAAAAACAGTAATCATGGGGGGAGAGAAGGAAAAATGCAGGGTTGTTAAAACGTTATTTGAAATTAAAGAGATCAGCAACTTGAAATAATCGTGTGTGTGTGTATATATATATGTACACACACATATATTGCTATATGCAAACTTCATGGTAATTACAAACCAAAAAATCTATAATAGATACATACACATAAAAGGGAAGGAAATCCAAACATAACACTAAAGAGAGTCATCAAATCACAAGGGAAGAGAACAAAAGAGAAAAGGAACAAAAAAGGACTAAAAAAACAATCCCAAAACAGTAACAAAATAGCAATAAGTACATATATATCAATAACTACTTTATATGACATGGATTAAATGCTGCAATCAAAAGATGGAGTGGCTGAAAGGATACAAAAACAAGACCCATATAGTGGGGCTGGCCAAAAAGTTCGTTCGGTTTTTCTGTAAGATATAACGAAAAACCCGAATGAACTTTTTGGCCAATCCAATATATGCTGCTTACAAGAGACCTACTTCAGATCTAAAGACACACACAGACTGAAAGTGAGGGAATGGAAAAAGGTATTCCATACAAATGGAAATGAAAAGAAAGCTGGGTAGCAATACTTATAACAGAAAAATAGACTTTAAAATAGAGACTGTTGGGACTTCCCTGGTGGCACAGTGGTTAAGAATCCACCTGCCAGTGTGGGAGATGTGGGTTCGATCCCTGGTCTGGGAAGATCCCACATGCCGTGGAGCAACTAATCCCATGCGCCACAACTACCGAGCCTGCGCTCTAGAGCCCGCGTGCCACAACTACGGAGCCCACATGTTGCATCTACTGAAGCCCGTGCGCCTAGAGCCCGTGCTCCACAATAAGAGAAGCCACTGCAATGAGAAGCCCACGCACAGCAACGAAGAGTAGCCCCTGCTTGCCGCAACTAGAGAAAGTCTGTGCACAGCAACGAAGACCCAACACAGACATAAATAAATAAATAGATAGATAGATAGATAGATAAATAAATAAATAATAAAAACAAAGTAAAGACTGTTACAAGAGACAAAGAAGGACAGCACATAATAATCAAGGGATGAATCCAAGAAGATTAACAATTGAAAATATATTTGCACCCAACATAGGAGCACCTAAATGAATAAAGCAAATTTTTTTTTTTTTTTTGCGGTACGCGGGCCTCTCACTGTTGTGGCCTCTCCCGTTGCGGAGCACAGGCTCTGAACGTGCAGGCTCAGCGGCCATGGCTCATGGGCCTAGCCGCTCCGGGGCATGTGGGACCTTCCCGGACCGGGGCATGAACCCACGTCCCCTGCATCGGCAGGTGGACTCTCAACCACTGCGCCACCAGGGAAGCCCTAAAGCAAATATTAATAGACATAAAGGGAGAAATCAACAGTAACACAAAAATAGTAGGGGACTTTAACACCTCACTTACATCAATGGACAGATCATCCACACAAAAAATCAGTAAGGAAACTCTGGCCTTAAATGACACATTAGACCAGATGGACTTAATAGACATATATAGAGAATATTCCATCCAAAAGCAGCAGAATACACATTCTTTTCAAATGCATATTCTCCAGGATACATCTGTGCTATATCATGAAACAAGTCACAGTACATTTAAGAAGGCTGCAATCATATCAAGCATCTTTTCCAACCACAAGGCTATGAGACTAGAAATCAACTACAAGAATAAAAACCACAGAAAACAAACATGTGTGGCCCAAACAAAATGCTACTAAACAACCAATGGATCACTGAAAAAATCAAAGAAGAATTCAAAATATACCTGGAGACAAATGAAATGAAAACACAGTGTTCCAAGATCTTCGGGATGCTGCAAAGCAATTCTAAGAGGGAAGTTTATAGCAATACAGCCCTCTCAGGAAACAAGAAAAATCTCAAATAAACAACCTAACCTTAACCTAAAGGAATTAGAAAAAGAAGAATAAACAAAACCCAAAGTTAGTAGAATTTCTCCTAGGAGAACACATAGGCAGAACACTCCTTGACATAAATCACAGCAATGTTTTTTTGGATCTGTCTCCTACGGCAAGGAAACAAAAACAAAAATAAGCAAATGGGACCTAATGAAACTTAAAAGTTTTTGCACAGTAAAGGAAACCATCAACAAAATGAAAAGACAAATGGGAAAGACTGAATGGGAGAAAATATTTGCAAATGATATGACCAATAAGGGGTTAATCTCCAAAATATATAAACAGCTCATACAACTCAATATCAAAAAAACAACAAGCCAATTTAAAAATGGGCTGAAGACCTGAATAGACATTTTTCCAAAGAAGACATACAGATGGCCAACAGGTACATGAAAAGATGCTCAACATCACTCATCACCAGGAAAATGCAAATCAAAACCACAATGAGATGTCACCTCACACCTGTCAGAATGGCTGTCATCAGAAAGACCATAAATGACAAATGTTGGTGAGAATGCAGAGAAAAGGGAACCCTAGTAGACTGTTGATGGGAGTGTACACTGGTGCACCCACTGTGGAAAACAGTATAGAGGATCTTCGGTAAACTACAAATAGAACTCCCATATGATCCAGCAATTCCACTCCTGGGCATATATCTGAAAAAACCAAAAACACTAATTCGAAAAGACACATGCACCCCAATATTCACGGCAGCATTATTTACAACTGCCAAGATATGGAAGCCATCTAGCTGTCTATCAACAGATGCATGGATACAGAAGACGTGAGACATACACAGACACACACGTATATACACATACTCCATATATGCATACATACATATATGGAGTATTAGCCATTGGCATGAAATTTTGCCATTTGCAACAACATGGATGGATCTGGAGTGTATCATGCTGAGCGAAAAAAGTCAGAGGACAAATACTGTAAGATATCACTTCTACATGGGATCTAAAAAAAAAAATAAATTAGTGAATATAACAAAAAAGACACAGACTCACAGATATAGAGAAAAAACCAGTGGTTGCCAGAGGGAGAGGGAAGGTGGAGGGAAATACTGGGGCAGGGGATTAAGAGGTACAACTTATTATGCATAAAATAAGCTACAAGGATATATTTTCAACACAGGGAGTACAGCCAATGTTTTATAACTATAAATGGCATATAATCTTTTTTTTTTTTTTTTTTTTTTTGCGGTACGCGGGCCTCTCACTGTTGTGGCCTCTCCCGTTGCGGAGCACAGGTTCCAGACGCACAGGCTCAGGGGCCATGGCTCACGGGCCCAGCCGCTCCACGGCATGTGGGATCCTCCAGGACTGGGGCACGAACCCGTGTCCCCTGCATCGGCAGGCGGACTCTCAACCACTGCACCACCAGGGAAGCCGTAGCGTATAATCTTAAGACATTCCACGAATTAAAATTTTCCCCAGGCTCATAGGAGCAGTAGTACAGAAAAAAAGGAAATAATGAGGAGACATCCGGAGGAGAAGGGGGAAAAGGGTTAGGAAGAGAGTGAGTTGATTCTTAACTCAAGTAGTCATATGCTCACGTCCTCAGAAGAGGGAAGTTCCAAAGCCGTAAGGTAACTGTTAGCTAATTTGTTCACTCATTCTCTTAATAAAAAGTTACTGCGTTTTTAAGCACTGGGACTACAAAGACGAATCAAATGATTCCTGTACTCAAGAACCATAATCTAATGGAAAAGACATAAGAAAACAGATGAGTATAATGGAAAGTAAGTATTAAGACAGAAACATATAATCCAGCCTTTTCTATTTCTGGGTCTATACCCAAAAGAACTAAAAGCAGGGTCTGATGAGATATTTGCACACCGATGTTCACAGCAAGACTGTTCACAGCAGCCAAAAGGTGGAAGCAACCTCAGTGTCCATCAACGGACGACGGATGAACCAAATGTGGTCTAAACAGACGACAAGATATTATTCAGCCTCTTACAAAGGAAGGAAATTCTGACACGTGCTACCACATGGATGAACCTTGAAGACATTACACTGAGTGAAACAAGCCAGTCACAACAAAGACAAAAACTGTGGGATTCCACTCACATGAGCTACCTAGAGTCAAGGTCAGAGAGATGAAAAGTAGAACGGTGTTGCCAGGAGCTGTGGGGAGAGAGGGAGCTGTGTAACGGGTAGACAGGTTCAGTCTGGGGAGACGAAAGCTGTTCTGGAGATGGACGGTGCTGATGACTGCACAATGATGTGAATGCATTTAATGCCGATGAATCGTATGCTTAAAAATGGCTAAAATATTAAGTTGCATGTTACGTATAGTCTGCCACCATAAACCAAACCAAAACAAATGCTTGTCTGGCCCTCGTGGGGGTTACATCCTCTGGGGAAACAAACCACCATCAAGCACAAGCAGTAACAGCTGTGGCAATGACTACACAGGACGGCACCCGCCCGACCCTGGAGGGTCAGGAACGACACAAGGGCACTTCGGGGGCTACGCATAAGGTCCCCTTCTCAGTCCTCAGCTCTCCTGCTGGGCGTCTGTAGCAGCTGAAGCTGCGGGGCTTCCCCTCTTCACTGGAGACTGCCTTTCAGTCCCTTGTGTTCCATCTCCTGGTTGCTCCCTCAGCCCTCTGGCTGCTCCTCGGTTCTGCTGCCCGGCTCATCCTCCTCTGCTTCCTTGACGCCCAGTCACAGCCTCCCTCAACTGTTGCTGCCGTATGGCTGTCACCTCCAGCTCAGCTAAGGAACAGCTTCCCACGGGCCTCCAGGCTTCACCACTCCCAGCAGTTCTCTGCACGGCGACTTTTGCAAAATATCATGTAGATCGTGTCTTCCTTACTTCAAAGCTTCCCTGAGGGACTCTTCTTTTTTCTTTTTATAATATCATTATTGAAACATAATCCACATATCGTAAGATCCACCCTTCTAAACAGTACAATTCGCTGTTTTCTAGTATATTCACGGAGCTGTGCAAAACCCCCATCTAATTTCAGGACATTTCATCACCCCAGAAAGAAGGAAACCCCACACCCTTAGTGGTCACTCCCCATTCCTCCCTCTCTCCAGCCCCAGCAAATACTAATCCACTTTCTACGTCTCTGGGTCTGCCTGTTCTGGACAGTTTCTTACAAATGGAATCACGCCAGGTTTCTTTCATGCAGCATAACTTTCTCTTAAGGTTCATCCACATGGCAGCATTAACGTGCCTCAGGCCTTCATTTCTTTTTATTCAAATCAATGGAAATCTGTGAGGGTTTTTTTCAGTTTTGTTAGCTGCTTCATTTATTTGGTCTGTGCAATGGCCCCACTTGGGCCCACTGCCCAACACTCACTGGGGCACCACCAGCCACACAATGCTGACCTTGACGCTGCCGGGAGCCCAGGGCTCAGCCCTCCAGCGAACCTGCACACTCCACACGTAATTTTGGTCTATACAGCAAGCTAACTCTGGCCAGAGATGACACTGAATTTGGGTTTCTGGCTCCTGTGAATAATGCTGTTATAAATATCTGTGTAGGGCTTTTCTGTAGAAGCCCGCTTTATTTCTCGAGTACACACCCAGGAGCAGCATGGCTGGGTCCCATGGTAACTCTATGGTTAACACTCTGAGATTGTGCCAGACTGTTCTCCTGCAGGAATTAAGGTGTGGGCCTTAAGCACACATGGAATGATTAGTCTTAGGGAAGGAGAGAAACCTCCTCTGCGCCTGAAGAACAGGAGCGAGAGGGGGTATATGTAGCTATGAATTCATCTGATTCTATGCAGTGTAAGATGTAACAGGAAAGCTTTCACTACAATGGCTGGAATAAGGCACACGTTTTATCATTGTTTAATTGTACTTCCAGTGGAAAGGCAGACAGACAAAAAAGGACTTAAACACGGAGGTCACACTCACTTGGGTAGACCTTCGAGTCTGCCGAGCTTGTCTGGAGCGCGCTTTCCGTAAGGACTCTGCTTCCTCATCCCGTACAGGAGTCAGATACGACCTGCGGGGAAGAAGTCACACCAGAGGTAAGGCCCTGGGGGACAGCAGGTGCGTCTGCACACCGAGGGGATTTCTGTGAGCTAAGATGAAGTCAGGCCGACTCAACCCGACAGCCTATCAGTGAACATTACATAAGCCAAGACATTATCTGTAAACGTATTAGTGTTCGTGCAGCATCACACCATCTATAACTGTAAAATGAGAATTTTCTTTCCTCTTTCCCATCCTTAGACTTTTTATTTCATTTCTTGCCTCCGCGCTCTGGCTAGCAGTGATGACAATCGCTTCCCTGCTTCGCTCCTGCCTTCAGAGAGACAGTTTCTGGCGAAGACACTGCAGATGCTGCTCAAGTGAAGGCAACCCCTTCCCCGCCCATGGGAGTGGGCTAGGAGGGGCTTGTTGTTATTTGTTTCATTTTTTTTTTTTTTTTTTTCTTTTTGCGGTATGTGGGCCTCTCACTGTTGTGGCCTCTCCCGTTGCGGAGCACAGGCTCCGGATGCGCAGGCCCAGCGGCCATGGCTCACGGGCCCAGCCGCTCCGCGGCATATGGGATCCTCCCAGACCGGGGCACGAACCCGTATCCCCTGCATCGGCAGGCGGACTCTCAACCACTGCGCCACCAGGGAGGCCCTGTTTCGTTTTTTAATCATTAGTGTTCGAACTTTATCATAGGCTTTTCTTCCCTGTATACTGAGATTATCATTTCCTTCTTTCTTCTGTTAATATGGAGAATTACACTGAACAATTTTTGAATGATAAAACCACCCTAAATGCTTGGGATAAGCTCAACTTAATCATGATGTATCATCATTTACATAGATTTACTTTTTATATAGATTCAGTATTATTTACTTTAGGATTCCTCCATCCGTGTTCATGCAAGAAACTGGCCTGTAATTTCCCCTTATAATAACCCAGCCAGTCTTGAAATTAAAGTTATGAAAGTTGGGAAGTGTTTTCTCCTTGTCTATTTCCTTTGAGAATCTGTGTAAGACTGGGGTCATTTCCTCCTTAAATAACTGGAAGCGTTCACCAATAGAACCATCTGGATTTAGAGTGTTCTTTACGGGAAGGTTTTAAATAAGGGTTTCAATTTCTTTAATAGAATTAGGCCTATTCAGATTTTCTGTTTTGGTAATATTTGTTTTTCAAGGAATATTATCTATATTTTCATATTCAGTACCACAAAACGGTTCATAATATCCTAATAATACATTTTAATTGTCACTGTAATACAAGCATATCTCAGAGATACTGCAAGGTCAGTTCCAGACCACCACAATAAAGTGAATCTTGCAATACAGTCATGTGAAATTTTTGGTTGTCCAGTACATATAAAAATTATGTTTATGCTATACTATAGTAAGTGTGCAATAGCATATCTTAAAAAAACAAGGTACATACTTTAATTAAAAAATATTGTTAAAAACGCTAGCCATCATCTGAGCCTTCAGCAAGCTGTAATCTTTTTGCTGGTGGAGGGTCTTGCCTTGATGTTGCTGGCGGCTCACCGGTCAGGATGGCGGTTGCTGAGGGCTGGGGTGGCCGTGGTGATGTCTTGGAAGAAGACAGCAGTGACGTTTGCCTCGTTGACTGACTCTTCCCTTCATGAACGATTTCTCTGTAGCCTGCGATGCTGGCTGATACCATTTTACGCACAGTAGAACTTCTTTCAAGACTGGAGTCAATCCTCTCAAATCCTGCCCCTACTTTATCAACTAAGTTATGTAATATTCTAAATCCTTTGTTGTCATCTTAATAACCTTCACAGTATCTTCACCAGGAGTCCATTGCAAAAAACCAGTTTTTCTTTAAATTTTATTTTTTTAATTGGAGTATAGCTGATTTACAACGTGTGTTAGTTTCAAGTGTATAGCAAAGTGATTCAGTTATACATATACATATATCTATTCTTTTTCAGATGCTTTTCCCTTACAGGTTATTATAAAATATTGAGTATAGAGTTCCCTGTACTACACAGTAGTCCTTATTGTTTATCTGTTTTATGTGTAGTAGTGTGTACATGTTGATCCCAAACTCCTAATTTACTCCTACCCTTCCCCTTCAGTAACCATAAGTTTGTTTTCTATGTCTGTGAGTCTATTTCTGTTTTGTATATAAGTTCATTTGTATCTTTTTTTTATTTTTTTAAAGATTCCACATACAAGTGGTGTCATATGGTATCTGTCTTTGTCTAGCTTACTTCACCTAGTATGACAATCTCTAGGTCCATCCATGTTGCTGTGAACGGCATTATTTCATTCTTTTTTATGGCTGAGTGAGATTCCATTGTCTATATGTACCACATCTTCTTTATCCATTCATCTGTCGATGGACATTTAGGTTGCTTCCACGTCTTCGCTACTGTAACTGGTGCTATAAGAAACCACGTTCTTTGGTCACCCGTAAGAAGCAACTCCTCATCCTTCAAGTTGTATCATTAGATTGCAGCAATTCAGTCACATCTTCAGGCCCCCATGTCTAATTCTATTTCTCTTGCTTTCTCCACCAAATCTGCAGTTACCTCCTCCACTGGAGCCTTGAACCCCTTGAAGTCATCCATGAGGGTTGGAATCTACTTCTTCCAAACTCCTGTTAAGGTGGATATTCTGATCTCTTCCCATGAATCACAAATGTTCTTAATGGCATCTAGAATGGTGATTCCTTTCCAGAGGGTTTTCAATTGACTTTGCCCAGATCCATCAGAGGAGTCACCATCTATGGCAGCTAGAGCCTGATGAAATGTATTTCTTTTTTTCTTTGTTCATAAATTTATTTATTTATCTTTGGCCACACTGGGTCTTCGTTGCTGCGCGTGGGCTCTTCTCTAGTTGCGGTGAGCGGGGGCTACTCTTCATTGCAGAGCACAGACTTCTCATTGCAGTGGCTTCTCTTTGTTGCAGAGCACGGGCTCGAGGCACGTGGGCTTCCGTAGTTGTGGCGAAAGGGCTCAGTAGTTGTGGCTCACAGGCTCGAGAGCACAGGCTCAGTAGTTGTGGCACACAGGCTTAGTTGCTCTGCGGCATGTGGGATCTTCCTGGACCAGGGATCGAACCTGTGTCGTCTGTACTGGCAGGCGGATTCTTACCCACTGCACCACTAGGGAAGTCCCCGAAATGTTTTTCTTAAACGTTAAGGCTTGAAAGTTACGCCCTGATCCACAGGCTGCAGGACAGATGTTGTGTTTGCAGGCATGAAACCAACCTGAGTCTCACTGTCCACCTCTATCAGAGCTCCTGGGTGACAGCCGGTGCACCGTCAATGAGCAGTAGTATTTTGAGTCCTCTTTTTTTCCGAGCAGTAGGTCTCAACAGTGGGCTTAAAGTATTCAGTAAACCATGTTGTAAACAGGTGTGCTGTCATCCAGGCTTTGTTGTTCCATTTACAGAGCACAGGCAGAGTAGATGTAGCATAATTCTTAAGGGCCCTAGGATTTTCGGAATGGTCAATGAGCATTGGCTTCAACGGAAAGTCACCAGCTGCATTAGCCCCTAACAGGAGAGTCAGCCTGTCCTTTGAAGCCAGGCATTGACGTCCGCTCTCTAACTACGGAAGTCCTGGATGGCATCTCCCAATAGAAGGCTGTTTAACCTACACTGAAAATCTCTTGTTTAGTGCAGCCACTTTCATGAATTATCTTAGCTGGACCTTCTGGATAACGTGCTGCAGCTTCTACATCAGCACCTGTTGCTTCACCTTGCACTTTTATGTTATTGAGAATGCATCTTTCCTTAAACCTCATGAATCAACCTCTGCTAAGCTTCAAGTTTTTCTTCTGCAGCTTCCCCACCGCTTTCAGCCTTCATGGAACTGAAGAGAGTTAGGGCCTTGCTCTGGATGAGGCTTTGTTGTTTCTGGTTTGATCTTCTATCCAGACCATGCAGACTTTCTCTATATCAGTGATAAGGCTGTTTCGCTTTCTCATCATTTGTGTGTTCACCGAAGTAGCACTTTTAATTTCCTTCAAGAACTTTTCCTTTGCATTTCCAGCTTGGCTAACTGTTTGGTGCAAGAGGCCCAGCTTTAGGCCTATCTTGGCTTTCCACGTGCCTTCCTCACTAAGGGTAATAATTTCTAGTTTTTGATTTCAAGTGAGAGATGTGCAACTCTTCCTTTCACTTGAATACTTAGAGACCCTTGTAGGGTTATTAATTGGCCTAATTTCAGTATTGTTGTGTCTCAGGGAATAGGGAGGCCCAAAGAGAGGGAGAGGGACAGGGGAACCGCTGCTGGGTAGAGCAGTAAAAATACAGCATTTGTTGATTAAGTTTGTGGCTTCATATGGGTGTGGTGTGTGGCACCCCAAACAACTACAATAGTAACATCAAATATCACTGATCACAGATATCATAACAAATACAATAATGAAAAAGTTTGAAATATTGTGAGAATAACCAAATGTGACACAGAGACATGAAGTGACCAGATGCTGTTGGAAAAATGGCGCCGAGAGACTTGTTCGACACAGGCTGCCACCAACCTTGAATTTGTGAACAACGCAGTATCTGGAAGCGATAATGTGAAGCACAATAAAATTAGGTCTACTTGTACCTACAGCAACGGTTCTCAAACTGTTTGGTCTGAGGACCCTTTTATATTTTAAAAAATTATTGAGGATCCCCAAACTTTTGCTTATGTGGGGTATATCTATTAATATTTACCTTATTAGGCAGTAAAGTTGAGAAATTAAACATGTGTTTATTAATTCATCTGAAAATGATAGCCCTATTACAATGTTAACATCAATAACTTATCTTTTATGGAAAATAACTAAATTTTCTACAACAAAAAAATTTAGTAAGAGTGGCATTATTTTACATTTTTGTAAATTTCTTTAATGTTGGCTTAATAGAAAACAGCCCGATTCTCATATACATTTCTGCATTCGATATGCTGCAATATGTTGTTTTAGTTAAAATATATTAAAAATATCCAGTCCTGTACAGATATGTAGTTGGAAAAGCAAAGAGTGTTAGAATAGCTTTTTCAGATAATTGTGGACAGTCTTCTTTGATGCTATAGTCAAACACAAGTGGTACTTTCTTCAAGGTTAGTCACAATGTGGAATCTGAAATGATGTTAACAGAATTTCCATATTCTGTTATGCTGAAATCCAGTGGTCTATCTTGTACTTTGGATGGAATGTCTTACCCAGGTGTGTCTTTGGTAAAATCTCCCAAATGGTGACACATTTCATTATGCAACAGTAATTTTAAAAATCACATTCTTAAACATACGGTTTAAGCTCCTTAACATCAGTTTTGGCAATGATTTTTTGGATTTGACACCAAAAACAAAAATGCACAAGTGGGACTTCATCAAACTTTTTGCTTCTGCACAGCAAAGAAAATCAGCAACAAAACAATAAGGCAACCTACTGAATGGGAGAAAATATTTGCAACTCATATATCTGATAAGGGGTTAATAGCCAAACTAGATAAAGAACTCATACAACTCAAAAGAAAACAAACAACCTGATTAAAAAATGGACAGAGGATCTGAACAGACTTTTTCCGAAGAAGGTATACAGAGGGACAACAGGCACGTGAAAAGATGCTCAACATCACTAATCATCAGGGAAATGCAAATCAGAACCACAGTGAGATGTCACCTCACACCTGTCAAAATGGCTATTAGATAAGAAATAACAAGTGTTGGTGAGGGTGTGGAGAAAAGGGAGCCCTCACGCACTGCTGGTGGGAATGTAAATTGGTGCAGCCACTCTAGAAAACAGTATGAAGGTTCCTCGAAAAATTAAAAATAGAACCACCATATGATCCAGCAGTTCCACTTCTGGGTATTTATCTGAAGGAAACCAAATCACAATCTTGATCTGTACTAAATCTGTACCTCAATGTTCACAGCAGGACTATTCACCATTGCCAAGATATAGAAACAACCTAAGTGTCTACTGACAGATGAATGGATAAAGAAAATGTGGCGTATATATGTGTGTGTGTATACACACACACGCGCGCGCATGTGCACAGGTACATACATAATGGAATATTATTCAGTCATAAAAAAGAGGAAATCTTGCCATTTGCAACAACATGGATGGGCCTTGAGGGCATTATGCTAAGGAAACAGAGAAAGACAAATACTGTACGATCTCATTTGTATGTGGAATCTAAAAAACTGAATTCATAGGTACAGAGAACAGACTGGTGGTTGCCAGAGGTGGGGGGGGGTGTGGGCGAAGTGGGTGGAGGCGGTCAAAAGGTACAAAATTCCAGTTATAAGATAAATAAGTCCTGGGAATGTATGCACAACAAGGTGACTATAGTTAACAACACTATGTATTCGAAAGCTGCCAAGAGAGCAGATCTTAAAAGTGCTCATCACAAGGAATATGTGTGGTGATAGATCTTGACTAAATTTATTGTGGTGATCATTTTGTAATATGCTTATCAAATCATTGTTGTATACCAAAAAAGATTGTTTTATTTCAATTATATCAATAAAAAATAATAGAAGTTAAAAAAAAAACCCACGTTCTCTAATGTTATCTTTGGTCTCAGAACAGTCTTTCCACATTGGGAAGCAGTCAACAGTATCACCCACAGTGACAGGTACAAGTTTTCCAAAGTTCTAATTTCTGCTTTAAATGTTACAATTGGCAACCTACACTCAGAATGACAGGTTCTCTTTGCTCATTTTTCAAGAGAATGTCGGCCACACGCCTACGTCTGAATAACCAGTCTGAGCAGCCACTTGTCAGGAGGAAGTGGTGCCCAGGAGAAGCAGCCAGCCCCTCACCTCTCCTCCTCGAACTACAGGCACACTCCTATTACAACTCGCTGGCCACCCTCCAATCAGTTACTACCCTTTTCCTGTATTTTCTATTCTCCTCTCTCTCTGGGTTTCATTCTGGGTGTTTTCCACTGTCCAATCTAATTAGTTCACAAATCCTCTCTTCAGCTGCTTTACTACAATTGAATTTCTTAATTTGTTATTTTATTTTTCAGTTCTAGCATTTCCATCTTTCCAAAGAGAGGGCAGTTCTCTATTGAAATTCTCTACCTTGTCTTCTATTTTCTTGAACATATTAACCGTAATTTACTATGATTATTTTAAAGTCCACATTTGATAACAATCAATATCTGGGTCTGTTCCTAGTGTCTGTATTTTCTCTTAGTCTTTTGTAAATCAGTCTTATTATGCAGTATGTCTGGTAATTTTAGAATTAATGCCAGAACTTAATGAAAAAATGTAGTAATAACTTGCAGCTCTGGAAGATGTTGTCATCCTCCAGGAGGATATTCTTTTCTCTGGCTTAGTCAGGCTAAGAAACTGGTTCTCAAACTTTCATTGCATCAGAATCACTTGGAAGGCTTGTGAAATACAAATCTCATGAGGCTCTCCCCTCAGAAGGCCTGATTTAGCAGGTGTGGAGGGGGTCTGGGAATCTGCATTTCTGATTAGTTCTCAGGTGATGCTGCTGATGTGGAGACCACACTGTGAAAACCATGGGGTAAGGCAAAGCCCCTTCACCCACTCTGAGACTGAGCCACCTGGAAGCTGGGCTTCAGTCTTTCCAGAGCTGGCCATGTCTGGTAAGCCCCTCCTGCTGGAAGGCAGCCCTCGGATGGTCCCAGGGGAAGTCTGGGGTGTCCACTGGGGCCCCCGTTTCTGAACTCTCATTTCTGTTCCCTAAGCACTGAGAGATGGCTGGAAACCTCGCCCAGCTTCTCAGCCTTGTAGCCACTGCCTCACTGGTCAGCCAGCACCTTGGGGGACAAGCACAGCCGGGTGCTGGGCTCGCCTCCTATGCTGTCCTCCTCTCTAGGATCTGGGTCCCTCAAGTCCTCACCTCCTTACCATCTCTCTAATGCCTTCAAAGACTTTTTTTTCTTATGTTTATCCAGTTTTTCTGGTTATTCTCAGTGGGAGAGTTTGTCTATTAAAAGATATGCCACAGGGCCTCCCTGGTGGCGCAGTGGTTAAGAGTCCGCCTGCCGATGCAGGGGACACGGGTTCGTGCCCCGGTCTGGGAGGATCCCATATGCCGCGGAGCGGCTGGGCCCGTGAGCCATGGCCACTGAGCCTGCGCGTCCGGAGCCTGTTCTCCACAACGGGAGAGGCCACAACGGTGAGAGGCCCACATACCGCAAAAAGAAAAAAAAAAAAAAAAAAAAGATATGCCACAGCCTGCAACAGAAGTTCCCAACCAGGCTATATGTGAAGAGATTTTTTTCCTCCACATGGATTAGTAAACTGGAATTGCCATACATGTCTCAATCCACTGTGAGTTCGGTATGTGTGCCTCTTTCCTTAATAGATTCCTCTTCTCTGGGGGAAGTGGAAAAACCTGAGTCCCCAAACTTGCAAAGCTGTGGACCCGCCTTGGAGTCGGTGAGCACACCGAGGACGAACCCCGCAGGAAATGCTGCCTGGGTTCCCAGCCAGCATCCTCACACACCACCTCCACCTGCAAACGCACACAGCACCCCACCGCACCACTTCTTGACCGCTGTCTCTTCTCTGCGTCCTAGACAGACGCCACAGTGAAGGCGCAAGTTTCTGACTGGCTTATCGCACTGCCTGCTCCGGCAAGTTTTATGGAGTAAGAGAGATGGACCTGGTAAAAACAGGTCTGAGGGTGACATCGCGGGCCTTTTGCCTCACTTGGAGTCTTAAATATTTGAAATCATACATGCTTTTCCCGGAAAAAATTAGAAAACAGATCAACATGTGAAAATAAAAATAAACTGAATTCCACCACATGAAGATAAGCCCATTTTTATTCTACTACACGTATGCCTAGATTTTTATCTATGTATGTATATTCTATACCTATATATAGTATATTACAGTCTATTTTTAATGAATATTATGTATATTACTTTGTAACCTGTGTCAATATATGAAACTTTTACTAAGTTGTAAGAAAAAAAATCTATCAAAACAAAACCCAGAAAACCCCAGTACTTGAGTTTTAAATGTTTTTGAGGAGGGGAGGAACATTTTCATTCACTTTCGTTTACCCAGGTATGGATTCCAAATTCACAGAAGTGATGCATCTTAACATACGGTTTCCTGGGGGACACACTGCGTCTTCAGTAGAGCCTGAGGCCTTGTACCTTCTAAACCCAGACAGGGGAGCAAACTGTAGTCCTGGAGCCAAACCTGGCTGCCACATTCTGTAAATCAAGTTTTACCAATGACAGCAGCAGAGTTTAATATTTGCAATGGAGACAAAATGGCCCTCAAAACCTAAAACGTATGTTATCTGGCCGTTTACAGACAAAACTTGGCAGTGCCCGTGCCAGACCGCATCCACACCCAGCACACCATCTGGGCCTCCTGAATCTGTGCACCACATGGCTCTTCACTGCCCTGAAAAGACTATGGTCTCGGCCCACAAGGTCCTACAACAGAAGCACAGTGGTAGCCGTGGTTTCACAGCTATCCCTGCTCTGGCCTCCAGACAAAACTAGGCGAACATCGCAATGCAGTGACCAAGGAAGGGCTTCTGGTGCTGACGTCTTCTAATTACCACGCCTGTCTACTCTGTTTCCTGGAGGGCAGGAAGCATTTTTCTCTGTATTTGCTATGACTCGGAGGTTACGTGAGCAGTGGAATTCAAACACTTAGCAGAGAATTTAAGCATGACCACACAAAAATAATCTGCTCCCTGCCTCTCAAGTTCACAGTGCTCCTTTACGTACTACACAGCGGCTCATTTTATCTTAAGAAGCTGTGCAAAATGCCTGGAGCAAATCATCAATGGACATCAAGAAAACCATCATCATGATGATAAAAGACCTAGACTGTCTTCTGACAAGTACAGTGTGGTGATAAAGTACCCTGACATGGGAATCGGACTGCCCGGGTTTGAACCCTGGCTCCTCAACCTTCTTGCTAGATGACCTTGGATAAAACGTTTAAGCACTCTAAACCCAAGTGTCTTACGTAGCAGAGGTATTAACAGCTGCAACAGGTATGAGCAGAAATCAGCAGGGTTGCTGTGAGGACCAGACGCAAGTGCTCAGGACGGCCTGGCTGTGGCTTTCGCGTCACCACCTCTCCTGCTGCATTGTTTCCATCCCCACGTTAATGGCTCTGCGTCGTGATTTGGAAAAGAAAGGTGCTATAATATCCATCCCACCTAGTCTAATAAAGAGTTCCCATTAATTATTTTTCCCAGAAATGGATAATTCATTGGGAAGCGGTCTTAATGCCCAGGAAAATATTCTCCATGCAGGTTTGAAGGGCTAAGTAAAATAAAGCTACTTTAAGTAGAAGAATGAAAGGAAAATAACCAAGAAGATTTCCAGGGAGAGTACAAAGCTGTTTTCCCCAGAATGATGAGAGAATAATCTCTCATCCAGAACCCGCTAACAGGAAACTGGTTTTTGGAATAGCTTTAGGGAGTCCTACATTTAAAACCTGTGAAGACAGAATGGTACTTAACGGTTACCTTCAAACGGGGCAGGAACCAAGCTGAGTGTATGTCTTTATGGCACTCGGGATGCTGCGGTCATTAATTGCAGAACGTCTCCTGGTCCTCTACCAGGGCCTGTCATTCCTGGGACTACATCCTGTGTATGGGGTGGCACAGGCATAGGCACATTTCGGAGAGGTGAGAAAGAACTTCCTAAAGATCAACCTGGAGGCTCGCAGGGACAGCTACAGGGCAGGGGGATGAGCTAGAGAAGAACAGAGCACGGACCTGTGCCTAAAGACTTTATGAGTTCGAGGAGTCACATGATCTAATTTCAAGACTTCAGGTAGAGGATAATAAAATCATTCCCATTTTACAGAAGAGCTGACCGAGGCCCAAGGAAACACTAAAGTACCCATCCAAGGTCACAGCGTTGTCAGGTGAGACCTAAAGGGAGTAGGACTGGTCGCCTGGCTCCAGCACAGCTTTTCTGACATCACACCACACGAAAACGGGCTCTTCCCCTAGTGCCACGGCACCCCAGCTGTGTGGATTCATGCAGCAAGACATTTCTTTTTCCAAACCTAGCAATATCAGGAGGGAGGTATTGTCTTATGTTAGGCTTCTCTTAGTGTCCCCTGATGGTTTCCAAAAGTCTGCCAACATCAACACTCCATCTTGGAAAAGGATGCCTTCATATCTCCAGAGGTTGCCATTCACGTGCAGTACGGCCATCCCGGACAAGCTGGAAGGGACAGGTGACAAGAGGGACCAAATTCTCCTGCAGAGGACGCAGCCCCCACAGTGGCCAGGCGTTAGTGCCGGTTTTCCTCGCCGTTTCTAACTAGGAATGGGTGTTCCTGGGTTCTAGTGTCAGCTTAGCCATTAACTAACAAGAAAGCCTCTTCCTTGCCTTTTAGGGTCAGAGGGAAAGGAGTGGTTTGGTTTATTTGTTTATACCCTTGTTCTAAAGAGGACCTGGGAACTAAAGGAAATGCATACCTGCAGCACTACTTTAAACAGATGAAGAACTATGCGGGAAAGGAAAAGAATGGCCAGATACGGCGAGAGTTCTGGGTGGCCGCCAGAAGTCAGGCGCGGTTGTACACGTGGTGTTGGGAAGCTCCGCAAGGAGGCCCGAGTGACGCAGGAGGGCGGCAGAGCAGCAAGAGCAGCTCCGGAGGGTCCTGGGAGGAGAAGAGGAGGAAGCCCAGGAAGCCCCAGGCGCCCGCCGGGGCAGAAGGGCTGGAAGAGCGCAGAGCAGGGGCGGCGGGGAAGAACGGAGGGGCAGGGAAGACTGGAACCAGAGGTCGTGGAAGACACAGGTTCCAGAAGGCAGATGCCCACGGCCAAGGGCACGGAGGGTCCGTGGTGAAGGCGCCGGACGGGTGAGGGGGCAGGGCTCTGATTCGGCAGGCTGGAGGGGTGGAGAGGGGGGACAGAGTGGGGTCAGAGCCCTCCCTCGAGAGCGACAGGGAGAAGGGACGAGGCGGCAGCCCGGAAAGGAGGGGCTCCATGAGAAGGTGGGAGGACAGGCACGTGGGCAGGTGCGCCTCTGTCCCCGTCCCCAGTGAGCTTTTGCTGCTCCGTCTGGGAAACACTGTGTGCCCGGCTCTGCGATCCTCCCCAAGGGAAACTCCCTGCACCCAGCACAGAATGCTGGACCAGCCTGATGGCCGACAAGACGATGCCTCAGTTGGTTTCCAAAAGCCCGGATTCCCCATTCGGATTCCAGAGAGGACGGAAAGCTTTCAATTTACTCTGTTTTTCGAAGTGGTTTCTCCCAAGACAGATACTCATTTCCTTCAAAAAACAAAACATCAAGAGAGCCTAACCCCTGTGCCCACAGTGCCAGCTGACGGCATCGCACGGCCCAGGGCAGACCGGCTCCTCCGACGCGGACCGGTGGGGTCAGAGCATGTGGGCTGTGAAGTCTCAAAGACCCCGTTTTGAATCCTGGCTTTGCCACTTACTGGCTCTGTGATTGTGGGCAGGGCCCGTCATCTGACCCTTAATTTTCTTGTATGTATTAAAGAAAATAATATTTGTCTCACAAAGCTATGAGGATTAAATGCATCTAGGGAGTACTGGTGTACGGTAAGCGTTCAGAACACGACTTCTCTAACCCACTCTACACCTTTCGCATGTTTGAGGCCACCTGAGGTGCCGCCACAGCCTCCCGTCTCACGGGACCCGCCTTCTCCAAGCGCGCAGGTCACCGCCTACACAGTCTGCCCTCGAGGGTCCACCCCCGACGCGGCCTCAGGGTTTCCGAGGCGTGTACCTGGCGTCCTCAGTCTCGAGGGCACAAGGCAGGCAGGCCTCTCTCGTGTCGTACCTGCAGTTCTTGCACAGCACTGAACGCGTGAACGGCAGGACAGCCTCCTCCTAACTCCACACGGACCGATTCAGAAGTTAAAAGGCAACCTCGACGCATAAGCTGTGCCCTCGGCTGGAGAGCACACCAGGGCTCTTGCCTCGCAGCCCGGGGGGCTGTGGCCTGTGCCTGCTGCTCTCACGTGAAGGAACCGCCACCTGCCAGGACACACCTTCTCTGCCTACACTAAAACACCTGAAGCGGGGTGGGGTTGGTGTGCTTACCTGCACACCAAGCCGAACACGGAGCAGGGTCTCGGGGAGCCAGCCTTCTGCGAAGTGGATCAACAGACGTGCCTCTGCTGCCCCCCTCTGGACACCAGGATCACTACGCAGCAGCTTGCTCACCCCCACCCATTTACCAGACACCCTGCTGAGGAAGTGGGCTCTATGGTACGAAGAAAACCCAGCGGAAAGAGCACCTCCCGGGGCTCCCGATGCAGGGCTGTCAGCTGGACCAGCCCTAAGGACAGGGCCACAGAAGAACACTGGCAAGAGAACCCCGGCTTCAGCCTGGGGCTGGGGGAACAGGAAGCCGGCAGAGGGGTGAACCTCAGGAGCTCCTACGGTACGAACAGAACTCTGCTCAGCAGAGAAGGTGGCAGAAGGCTGTCCCAGAAAGAAGGGTCAGCGTGGACATCAAACACGTTCAGGGAACACAAAGTGGCACGATCGCCAAAGACACAACACAGGAAGGAGAGGTGGAGCAGGGAGAGAACAGTCCAGCTCTGGCAGCTGGGCAGCAGTCCAACAGGCAGTCTCCCCGTGGGGCTGCAATGACGGCCAGCAGCAGGGGCTCCTAAATGCCTGACTCAGCCCCATTTTGAATTGTCTACAGTCTGGTCCTCTGAGCAACCAAGATCAATGAGGAAACTTCTTACACGTATGGGAAAACATTTATTACCATTAGGATTCAACCTGATTGGGACTTCCCTGGTGGTGCAGTGGTTAAGAGTCCACCTGCCAAGGCAGGAGACACGGGTTCGAACCCTGGTCCGGGAAGATCCCACATGCCACGGAGCAACTAAGCCCGTGCACCAAAACTCCTGAGCCTGCGCTCTAGAGCCCATGAGCCACAACTACCGAGCACCCGTTCCACAACTACTGAAGCCCACGCGCCTAGAGCTCATGCTCCACAACAACAAGCCACCGCACCAAAACGAAGAGTAGCCCCCGCTCGCTGCAACTAGGGAAAGCCTGTGCGCAGCAATGAAGACCCAACGCAGCCAAAAATAATAATAAATACAATAAAAAATAAAGTATAAAAAAATGAAATAGAAAAGATTCAATCTGACTGTACAGTTTGTAGGAAGCAAAGTGCTTTTACCCAGACCTCAATGAGTTAGTCTCTTCATTTTATAATTTCCTGTTCAAAGGCTAACTCAAGGAGCGATCTATGCCTTCACATACATAAACCAGCTTCTCTCTGTAATTGTCCTAAATATCTGACATTTTTTCCATCTTATTTACTTAAAATATATACTATGTAATACTTAAGCTATAAAGGATATAAACAATACAACCACCACCTGTGTACTACTATCCAACTTAAGTATAACATTACTGGTACCAGTTTCCTCTTAAAAAGCGATGCATGTTTCTACTTCCTGAAATTCTTTTTTTTTTTTTTTTTTTTTTTTTTTGCGGTACGCGGGCCTCTCACTGTTGTGGCCTCTCCCATTGCGGAGCACAGGCTCCAAACGCGCAGGCTCAGCGGCCATGGGTCACAGGCCCAGCTGCTCCGCAGCATGTGGGATCTTCCCAGACCGGGGCATGAACCCGTGTCCCCTGCATCGGCAGGCGGACTCTCAACCACTGCGCCACCAGGGAAGCCCCTTCCTGAAATTCTTAACGGTCCTCTGCCACTCTAACCTCTTGGATGGGGTCCTTAAGTCAGCGCACATGTTTAAATCAATTAGGAACGGGAAGAAACACCAGAATAATTCCCAACTGGTCACTCCAAACACTGCACCTTAGTCTTACCACCCCCCACCCCAACCACAGCACCCAAATGGTGTGCGCAACCAGCCAGCTTCCCAAAGAACCACCAGGAATAGATGACGGAGAGCAGAAAGATGCCCTCAGCCATCAGAGCTGCAAGCAGACACTCACCTGCGGCTCCTGCCCCTCCAGGCCCAGTGCTCACTGGTGCCCCGCCCGGCACACCAGTCGGCCCGCAAGCCCAGAACACAAAGATCGACTTCCTGCGCCTCCCGTTTCCATAAAACTGGGAATGGCAAGGACTCCACTGCAAGATCAAACCATCACAGGTGAGAGGTCAAGCACCTCAGACACACCTGCCACACACCTGCCACACACCTGTGCAGCAGCTTTCCCAGAAGCCCAATTGGTTGAAGAAGTGCCCACTCCTCCGGCTGTCCTTCCCTAGTAAACACTAGAGCTCGTTTTGTGAGGCTGTCACAAGCGACCATCTTCTTCCAACATGGGAAAATCACCTGGTATGGGGGGGGGGCTTGAGCGAGGGCGCAAAATTTGGGTCCCTCCCACATGTCACCAACACTCACAGCTCTGAAAAAAGAACCACTTTATCAGGAGATTAACTGTAAACACACGGCTGATAAGAGCTTTGTGCAGCAGGTGTCCGGTGACTGCTGGCTGCACTCTGAAGTGCCTGGGAGCTGGGGCGGAGCCGCCACAGGCTCTGCAGCTTCAGGCAGCGGCTTCCTGGCCGCCTTTGGAATGCGTGTCCTGGGGGGGGGGGCGCATTTTTAGGCCGCCACTCCTGAACTGTTAGGTGGTGTAATGAGGGACTGTGTGACAAATGCCACTGTCTCTGGAAATGAAGAGGGTTCATGTCTCAGTAGCTGTGTTTAGCACCAGAAATACAGAAAAAAGATAATAAGACTTCTAAATTCCAGGCCCTTCCATCTTACTGTAGTAACTCTCAGCAGGCACCAACCAGGTCTTCCTTCCCAGAACTGCTGAGTGGGGTGAAATGGTCCGAGTGTTATTTTTAAACAGCTTTACTGAGATATAGTTCACATCCCCATTTAAGTGTACCATTCAGTGGCTTTCACTATATTCATAGTTACGCAATTATCACCATAATCAATTTTAAAACATTTTGATCACCCCAAAAAGAAACCCCACATGCAGTATAGTCACGTCCCACTTGGTGTTTTTAAATACAGACCTACAGCGTCTTTCCCGCTGGCTAACTAGTGCCATCAGATCTGGCCCGTCGTCAACTGCAGGACGCACCGGCACTTTACCACTGAGAGAGGGAAGCGGTGCCAATCAGGTGTCAATCACACATGTTCTTTTATCACCGTTTAAAAATTACTTAATTTAATAGTTACTGAAAGGGATCTTTCAGACTTATTT
Organism: Mesoplodon densirostris; assembly: GCF_025265405.1. Taxonomy (NCBI): domain Eukaryota; kingdom Metazoa; phylum Chordata; class Mammalia; order Artiodactyla; family Ziphiidae; genus Mesoplodon; species Mesoplodon densirostris. The sequence continues at coordinate 192,718,412 of NC_082662.1, read as the reverse complement.
AGACATATTTAGTACCAGCAATGCACATAACCGAGCAGAAGTAACATGAGCACCGATGACCAAATTCACACACGTGTGGGGATGACGACTGTCAATGATAAGATGTCCTGATGGCGGAGCTTGTGAGACGTGAAACAGCGGCCCCCAGAATCAGCAACACCCAGCGCCGCACGGCATGGCATGTGCTCGGTGACAACACAGCAGAAACTGACTTCCTAACTATGGCAAGAAAGGAGTCAGGCAAGCGTAATCTTTACCAGCTAGTGAGCTAACGTAATAACTAATCGTACAAGCAACCCAGAAACCTCCAGCACGGCAATACTTAAGAGAAGGTACCGACTGCTACCTACGTTTCACTCTCTTCCTGTTCCCAGTGAGGAAGAGAGAGGACTATTTATAGCAGCAGAGCAAAGCCTGGTAAGTTCAGCGCTGCTGCGGTCTCTTAGGGAAAGCAAACACTCATTTCGGAACAAGCACTGAGCGAGGCTGGAGGAGCTTGGGAGCCTCTTCTCTAGAACACCTCCTTGAACTGACAACTGCCTGACTTTAGCGTGGAGACAGGGAGATGAGTCGAACAACTTTAAAAAACCATGACTCAGTGTTTAATTACTTGGTTTAAATTTCTGACATTCCAAAGACGATGCCAAATTAATCTGCTGACAGCTTCACTTAGTGGAATAACTACCCAGCTTATAAAGACCCCAAAGGATTCAAGAAGGTCGACACGTGTGGTATATATGACTCGGCCATAAACAGACCAAATGAAGCAAGTCGCATGTGAGCTATCTGGGAAAGACAAATAACTTTAGCTTCTCGTAGAGAAAAACTGTTTCGGCCATTTCTACAAGAAAAGAAAGGGCACCAATAAAAAAGCAGGTGTAGGGCTTCCCTGGTGGCGCAGTGGTTGAGAGTCCGCCTGCCGATGCAGGGAACACGGGTTCGTGCCCCGGTGCGGGAAGATCCCACATGCCGCGGAGCAGCTGGGCCCGTGAGCCATGGCCGCTGAGCCTGCGCGTCCGGAGCCTGTGCTCCGCAACGGGAGAGGCCACAACAGTGAGAGGCCCGCGTATCGCAAAAAAAAAAAAAAAAATTCAGGGCTGGGGCGAGAGGATCAAAGGCGGGAGCCCGCAGACTCCAGTATTAGCCCCAGGGGTTGTTGACACTGTTGCTAAGGAAAACCTGGGGCTTTCGGAATGAAGGCAGACACCAGGCCCTGCGACAGCTGCTGCCTGCCCTGACACCTTGCCGCCTTCTGCCAGTCGCATGCCATGTGCCCTCTCCACCCTGTCATCCACCAGCCCAGTCAATCCCTTCACAATCGGAGGACGCTGGTGGTGTCTACCGTCCTCAGGAGCAACCCCAAAATGGGATGCAGTAATCAGAATGCCATGGAGGCAGAGACCGCCACATTCCAGGCCACTGATGGAGATGGACCGGCCCCTGGACCAAAACTTTTTTGTAATCCAAAAGAAGAAATGGTTAGTGAGTTCAATGGGAAAGAAAAAGAGGCTTGAGTTATGGTCTCCACTGTGCCTGACTCAAGGTGTGATATCAGGCAAATCACTCCATGCTCTCAGGGCCTCGGCATTTCCATCTGCAAAACAGGGGCATAACTCCTCTTCCTCTCCATCAGGTAAAAGGAACACATTGGTCACAGGGGAGCTTTTCAGAAAAAAAAAAAAAAAAAGAAGAAAAAGAAAGAAAATTAAAACAAGGAACTTTGTAAATCCAAGATTGTGCCCTTCTCAAAAGTAATAAACTTTCAGAGGTCCTGCCCTGAGCTTATGTAACAAAATCACAAATTATCTAGAATCCTGCATAAATTATCTTGACTTGCTTGACTACCATGTCTACTCTTCAATGACTGTGGACATCTTCACAGACTTACATCATAATAGGGACTGTTGTCCACAGAATTAATTTTTTTTCAAGCTCACCTGCCCCCCACCCCCATTACAATGGTAATTCTTCATCACTCTGGAACTCTGGAAAATACAGGAAAAAATAAAAATTACCCATCATCCCTCAGAAAAATCTAGCATTATTAACCTTCCCGTGTTGATCACGATTTGGTATCATAATGACCACTTGAATCCAGCCCTGTCTACTGATGTATCTGTAATCATATCTGTAGTTCACAGGCTGAGTGAAGGGCCACCCTCCCCGAGGAGAGCGGCACCCGCTCCCTGGCCAGTGCTGCACGCACCCACTTCCCCCCTCTTCGAACAAAACCCGCTCAGAAAGGGAAAGTCAGGTGTGCCGGTTCCATGGGAAGACCCACACCCCAATGCACGAGCTCTAGTTACCCTGCAAACAGGGATTCTTTCTGAGATGACTTTTCCGCTGGTCAGGTCTTGCTATGGCCAGTTTGAAGACCCATTTGCCTGACGCTAATTGTTTCCAACGGGACCTGTCAACACAGGCTCCAGGCCTCCATTTCCCAGCAAGAGCCAAAATGCTTCCACAAGGAGCTGATTACAGAGCAAGCTGCAGCTTCAAGAGAAGAATTAGTACCCAGCATGCTCTTTCAGAAGGAAAATTTAGTTGTTTTCAAAACATGTGCTTTTTTTCTTTCAGCGTGTGTTTGTCTGAAGGAGAAACTGAACGGCTTTAATTCTGTAAAGGCTTAAACGACGTTTTATTTGATCAAGCCATTCCCCGAGGAAAGCACTCCAGTCCACAGCTCTGAGAGCAGAAGTTCAAGTTTCTCAGCACAGCACAGACAGAAACTACACCATGTGGTTCCTGCCCGCCTCTCTCTAGCGCCACAATTTCCAAAGTATTCCCAATGGAGTACCAGTCAGGTTTCTGCGAAAAAAACAAAACTACTCGATGGACACAGAAATTTGGCAACTGCTGCGAATTCTAACCAGCCCCACGCCCTGGAGAGGAGCGATCCCCAGGTTTGGGAGCAACCGTTTACCTGTGTTTAAGCCGTCGTTTCACAAATGCGCTGGGCCACAAAACGCTTCTGCGCCTAAACCTACTTCACACAAGACACCTGCGGAAACGCTGCCCTGGCCTTGCCCTCCTCCCAGGGCCAGGCACGGCGAACTTGTTCCCCGAATTTCTCACGTCCCTCTAAAATACCACCCTCCTGTCACAACCAGCCTCTCAAAACTGAAGCCCAGACACCTCCTCTGCGGCCCCTTCCCTGCCCCTCTTCTCCAGACCCCCTCTGTTCCCACAGCGGACACTGCGCTGCAGCTTCTGAGCTGCCTTCCGCACGGACACGCGCTCGCTTCTCCCCGACCTTGGATCCGTAACGCCCCTGCGCCGGGCACACGGCAACCTCTCCCTAGACGGCTGTTAGACGCCTCACACACGCAGGTTCCCGTAGCAGCTCTCTACCGGACACAACAGTGCGTCTGCAGCATCTTCTGTCTCAACAGCTACTCCTGATGCACTTACCTCACTGCTCCTCTAGATCGCTCGCTCTATCTTTAGTACAGCTGGTCACTTCTAACTATTGTTACTGTGAAATAAAGTCCATATTTTATGGCAAGACAAGAACAACTCAAACATAAACACCTCTGCTCTGCCCTCGGGCCCCCGCTCTCCCCCTTACTATGCAGGGCGTATCTGCATTTTACATCGACCAAACCTCCATCAGCCACGAAGAGCAGCGTTCTCCCAGCACCAGCAAGACAGCGCCTTAAAGATAACCTTCCTTCTTGATGGGGCCACGATGACGCCCAGACATGGCTTGTGTGACCTGTCAATAAGACGTCATTTCGCGTACGGCCTCGTGTCTCAAAAGCTTATGCTACTGTGCCGTGACCTCTAACAGGCGGAACAGTTCTTGGAGCTTGCTGAGATGTTCTTCCAGGTTATAATCCTCAAATCTGGCTCAAATAAAATTCTCCACTTCTTTCTGAGATCAAGTGACTAATTTTCGTCGACATCACCAATTGAAGTCCTGGTCTGAGTTTTCTGTCTGCCGCGCCTCTGCATCCTGAGCATCTAGACCCTACCCCGGGAGCTCTCCCTCATGCTGCCTCTCCCTCTCCAGTGTTCCCAGTGCTCTGTGTGAGTTTTTCTCTGGTGAGGACTGTTGTACAGAAATCCCTTGGACCTCAGGTTGAAGATGTGTTTATCTTCAAGGTAGTTTTGAATCTGTTTGTGCCATGATGGCCCCCAAATTTTAAGAGTACAGACCTACTTCCTACGTTAAATTCTTGGCTTGGGATTTCCAAACTATATGGGTAGTAAAAATATCCCATGAAAGATTTTTCTGACAACAAAGACTACTGTACACAGGAAATTGTATTCAATATCTTGTAATAACCTACAACGGAGAAGAATCTCAGAAAGAGTACATAAACATATTCTTTAAAAAATATAGTCTTTTTTTTAGGTAAGAAGTGGATTGATTGATTGATTGATTTGTGGGCTGTGTTCGGTCTTCGTTGCTGCGCGCGGGCTTTCTCTAGTTGCAGCAAGCGGGGGCTACTCTTCGTTGCGGCACGCGAGCTTCTCGTTGCGGTGGCTTCTCGTTGCGGTGGCTTCTCATTGCGGAGCACGGGCTCTAGGCACGTGGGCTTCAGTAGCTGTGGCATGCAGGTTCAGTAGCTGTGGCTCACGGGCTCTAGAGCGCAGGCTTAGTAGTTGTGGCACACGGGCTCAGCTGCTCTGCGGCATGTGGGATCTTCCTGGACCAGGGCTTGAACCCGTGTCCCTTGCATTGGCAGGGGGATTCTTAACCACCGTGCCACCAGGGAAGTCCCTATATATATTCTTTTTTTTTTTTTTTTTTTTTTTTTTTTTGCGGTACGCGGGCCTCTCACTGTTGTGGCCTCTCCCGTTGCGGAGCACAGGCTCCGGACACGCAGGCTCAGCGGCCATGGCTCACGGGCCCAGCCGCTCCACAGCACGTGGGATCTTCCCGGACCGGGGCACAAACCCACGTCCCCTGCATCGGCAGGCAGACTCTCAACCACTGCACCACTAGGGAAGCCCCCCTATATATATTCTTAAGAAAAAAACCTGCCTAGACTCTTGACACATCTTTGGACCGTGGGCAAAGAACTAGGCAGCCCTTTGAGAATTCCAGCTCTACGCAGGTTCTTGGTGATGGATCCAAGCCTAGTCAGGTCCACAGCCACGCGTCTTACATCCACACACGGCACTAAACCAGAGCCTCCAGACTCTAGGTCTCATACCACCCTGGCCCACTCAGACCATTCTGGCTTTTGGGGTCTCTTCATTTCTGTCACCTGAGAGTTCCCTTTCATTCTTCTGAACTGAGCCACCCTTGCGTCTGTTTATAATAGGAACAGGGCCCTTGTGGGCCTGTCTGCCACGCTGCTGGAACCACCCCCTAGATAAACGATGAGCACATTCACTCTTTTCCATCTCCTCCAACGACGACCTCGGTGCCAGCTACTGCTCTTCTTCACGCTCGCTCCTCTGCAGTGGTCTCCTAACTGGTCACCTCACATCCATCCCTGTCCATTCTTCCCCTGTCCACTTCGTATGCAATACTGCAACCAGAGTTTAAAAGGCAGAATTTTTTAAAATGTAAGTCACATCAACTTTTTTTTTTGTCTCAAATCTTCTACTGACAGATGACCCAGAAATTCTACTCCCAGGTACACTCAAGAGAAATGAAAACATATGTTCACACAAAAACTTGTACATGAATGCTTATAATAACATTCTTCAAATAGCTGAAAGGTGGAAACAATCCAAATGTCCCCCAACCTATGAATGGCACACAAAATGCAGTATATCCACGTAACGAAACAGTATCCGGCCATGAAAAGAATAAAGTACTGATGCATGCTACAACACAGATGAATCTTGAAAACATGCCGCTGAGGGAAAGGAGCCGGTCACAGAAGACCACATACTGATTCCACTTAGAAGAAATCTCCAGAGCAGGCAACTTGACAGAAACAGAAAGTAGATGAGTGGCTGCTTAGGCCTCGGGGGAAGGGGGAGACGGGGTGGCGACAGCTAAAGGGTACAGGATTTCTTTTTAAGGTGATGAAAATGCTCTAAAACTGACTGTGGTGATGGCTGCGTTGAACTGGTGAATTACATGCTGTGTGAAGCACATCTCTGCAAAGCGGTTCGAAACACTCTTCCGGTGGCTCACCATGGTCCTCGGCACATAAACCCACAACCTCCTCGCTGGGGGCGAGACTGCATCATGGAGCCCTGCCTGCGCCGCGGGCCTCGCCGCGGACGGCTCTGTCCCTCACTCTCCACACTCCAGCCACCACGTCTCCTTCCAGCTTCTCCGAAGGATCGAGCACCGTCCCCGCCTTGGCGTCACTGCGGTGGCTGTCTGCTCTGCCTGGAAGGCCCACCCCTCCCCCTCACCTGGCTGTTGTTTGCCCTGCAGTTCTCACTCGGGCATCACACCCCGAGGGTGACTTTCTCTGCCCGCCCCCCACCCCAGAAGGCGAGTGTACAGTAGGCAGGTCTTCTGTAAAGCACCAGCACAGCATCTATCTCAAGTGTCATTACCCTCGTTCCTCTTCACTAGCGTATACACTTCGCAGGGGCTCAGACCACACTCATCAGCTCACGGCTGTGCGGTCTGGGCTTGTCACAGTACTTGGCGACCGCAGGTGCTCAGCAAATTCTGGAAGGAATAAACGCTGCTACAGAGCAAGTGACTGAGTCCAACGGCTCTTGTGCCAGCTATTTATTTATTTTATTATCTAATAATTTATTTTATTATTATTAAATTAATTAATTAATATAATAATTAATAATAAATAAAATAATTTATTTTATTATCTAATAATTATTATTTATCTAACGAATATCTATACCATCCCTAAAATGCACTCATCTTGATATACCACATTCATATTACAATTCATTAATACCTTGACCTAATTCTTTTATTCTTACATCTGCTGCTCCTTGAGGAAATACATCCTAGTTATATAAAACATGTGGCACACGGCTGGTACTCAATAAATATTTGTGGCTTAAATAAAACTTCTAAAACAAAAATCACTATCTGTAGCAGGTTATTGATCACAGGTTATAAAATTCCCAGAAGACAGTAATCGTTTCTCTAGATTTCTCTAAATAATGGTTCACGCAACTAAATATTTAATAATGCAGTTTGATAAAGAACCTGGTTTACGCATCCTTCCAGGGACCATGATCTTAATGATGAATTTAACTCATTCCACTTGTCTCATCTCAGAAGGAATTTTTAAAGGGAGTTTTTTTCCCCAGCTAATAAAAGATTGCTTTCCCATTTAGTTTCTAGATGAAACTAACAGTATCTAAGTAACGTCTGAGCTATGAAATACATAGACATTAAATACTGAAGATTGATTTATTAAAACTTTCCTGGCTGGAAACCTATTAAAAGATGACAACTGGGCTTCCCTGGTGGCGCAGTGGTTGAGAGTCTGCCTGCCGATGCAGGGGACGCGGGTTCGTGCCCCAGTCCGGGAGGATCCCACATGCCACGGAGCGGCTGGGCCTGTGAGCCATGGCCACTGAGCCTGCGCGTCCGGAGCCTGTGCTCCGCGATGGGAGAGGCCGCGGCAGTGAGAGGCCCACGTACGACAAAAAAAAAAAAAAAAAAAAAAAATGACAACTGTTAGCTCTGCCATCTGTTAGCCCAGAAAATGGAATTTCTTCAAGTTTTATGTAAAGAAATGAAAAAAGAAAGGGAGGAAAGGAAGAAAAACACTATTTTTCAACTTAACACCTTCCTTCTGTTTCTTCTCAAAATGCATGTCTTAGAGCTATCTTTATAATAAACGAACGTCTAAAAAGTTTAACTCATTGTACCTTGCAGATGAAAATACACTGACTTGTTACACATATAGACACACTCAAAAATATAACACCTCCTTCCTTTGGATATTCAAAATAAAATGAAGTCAAAGTGAAATCTAAATTTTGGTAAGATTTGACCTCTTTTTCTAGTCTTAAAAAAGGGATAATTATGGCTTCAGTCTTTATGTGGATCTGAAACTCCTAAATGGAATGCATTCTATTTTTACCACTTCTTCTAGTGGAAGAAAATGGCCTGTCCGCCTCGGTCACACCTTCCATGGTCTCTTAGCCCTGACGCTCAGCAGGCTCTCTCAGCTCCTGCCTTAGACCTCCCTGAGGTCAGCTCACGGCTGCTCCCACCATCCCTCCAAGGAGCCTGCAGATCAGCTGGCCACCGTCCCTCTACAGTATCATCGTGTGCCACCCACTTCCTGTTCTGGTGTTCGTCTCAAATTAATCAAAACTGTACACCCTAGCTCCGTTTCTCTGGGCCTTTCATCATACCACTGCTCCTCTCTGCTGCCAGAAGTCATCGTGGACCACCCAGAGCCAAACCAAAGACGCTTCTCCCTGCTCAGGTGCTCCAGCACCAAAGGGGGAAACGGTGCCTGACATGACGTGTCTCGCAAGACAGACAGAAACAAGAAATGCCTAGATCCGTAACAGAAGAAGTACCTATGTTAAATAATCAGAAAGAATGAAGATCTCCACCAAAAATCTCCCAGAGGCAAAACAGAAAACCCAAGCTGTAACAGGAAGGCTCGTTTTCACAGAAGTACGTGCGATTGGGGAAAACACTCCACGCCCACCCCTCTACCTACTACCTCAAAGCAGAACCCCACAGGTGACATCAGTCGTGACACACCTCCTCCGCTCCCTGGCTTCCACAGAGGAGTCCGTTCCAGGAGTGGAGAGCACAGCGGCAGCTGAAACCCCATTGGCAGTGCTAGGTGGGGGGCGATTCGTGATCACACAGAGGGGGGTGCCGCAAGAGGCACTGTCTACTGTTCTCTCCGCTGCGGAGTCAGCCGGGGATTTGTAAGGAGGCCTGAAATCAAAAGGACACAAGCAGAAAGAGAACGGTCAGGCACGCACACGACAACGCGGTGGTAGAGACAGAGCTTCGAGGTGGGTTTACCCAGAGAATCTTCTCGCTCAGAATTTGTCTGGGGTTGGTCTGCTTCCTTAATTCTGAGCTCTTAAGTCTTAGAACAGTGATTACGCTTTCCGTCTGATATCTTCTGCCCAAGCAGTTATGTTTTACGGAAAATATTTTTTACTTGAGATTAGGAAAAAAAATTTTTTTTGATTAGCTATGACACAAGGCAAGATAGTGACACACGCGAGAGAGCTCTGAAGGAGTCCTGAGCACCATCTGGTCTCCACACACACACGACAGACACTGAAGTCACTTACGATCACGTCACTGCCCTTCAGTCCCGGCAGCGAGTGCCTGCGGTGGCCTCCCAGCGGACGCCCCGGACGGCCGTCTTCCTGGGTCACCCAGACACTCGACAGACACTCTCACCTCACCTAGCTTAGCAACCGCTCTCTTTCCACGGAACCAAATGCCTGATTGTCCGTACTCATAACTGCAGACAGGAGAGACTGAAACCAAAACTAACAGGATTCTACATGCAAGCTTAACTACAGACTTTCCAGCAGCAAGCTGTACAATTGCATTCATTTACATGAAAACAAGACCTTTGTTTCTTAACAAAGAGTTGAGATCAACCATTGGCTTTCCACCCAAAAAGCTATCATTTGTGATGTCACGGCTTGTTGCTGGGGTAACAGAGATCCAAAATTGATACTCACAAAGATGGGGAAAGAAATGAAAATGATGAATGCTAAAAATCTGCTTTTTTCACCTACTTACAATTACCAGAATGCTTATAAGTAGCTATAAGCTCATTTTCAAATAATCACATTATTATAATAAGCTTGAATTAATCAGATCATAAAAACCTAAATATGGTACCTAGATACCAGTATAAAATTAGAACAGTTTTGAAGTGGTATCTAAAAAATACAAGCCACTTCTCCAGAAGCAATTAATAGCTCAGAAAACAGGTGAAATTTTACATTCATTTTTTAATTTAAAAAATGAAGGCAAATAATTCCTCAGACTTACAGGATATATGAGCCTATAGGAAGCGCTAATAAAATCAGCCAGGAACAAAGCTATAAAATAATCACACTTATCGAAACCTTACATGGAATTCTTTTTAGCTTAATAACATGCTTCGGTCTCTGCAATTTCTTATGCTGGAGAAATGCCAAGGATTTTATTTGTCAAATTACAGAATAGGATTCTTACTATTATTTTGAAATATGTAATTTTACAAGTAGGTTGTTAGGATCAGAACAGAAAAAGCTCCAGAGCAGGGATTGGAGGCTCTGGAACCACCTGGGGCTGAGTGTAACCTCTCCGATCTCTTCCCTGTAAAATGGGGATAATGCTGCCTTGAAGTGCAGGGGTCTTGTGATGATTAAATCAAATAATGTCTGTGGAACACTCAGTATAGTGCCCACAATAAAAGATAAACTCAGTGGAAAGAAAATAGTGAAAAAGAAAAGAGCCCCAAGACGCACAAATCTAGGCTCCAATCCTGCCTTGGTTGCTCCTTCCTGGCCGAGTGACCTCGGGCAGATCATTACATTTTCGGTCTCAGCTTCCTCATCCATAAAATGGGGATAATGTTCCACACATCAGAGGGCTCTTTAGGACTGTATGTAACACAGCCAGCTGCCTCACCCACGTTCCTGTTCCTCTCCCTCCTTGCTAACAGGACCCTATTATTCAAGGCATCAATGTGCCTAGCCAGAAGTCCACACAATTCAGTCTCCCTGGTCGCTAGAGGTGGCCAGGGAGACACAAGCAGAAGATCAGTGCGTTTGGGGAAATTCTCAGTTCAGAGGCATTCCCTCTTCGCATACTTCCCCCTTTCCTCCTCCTCCCTGCCTAGAATACAGCCATGATGGCTAGAACTCTAGCAGCTATTTTGGACCATTAGGCAACCCATGGAAATGGAAGCCACGATCTAAACATTGTGAAGCGGAAAGACAGAAGGAACACAGACCCTTTGGTGGCTCTAGAGCTATGTGCCAGCCCTGCCTATTTCTGGACTGTCTTAACTGAGAGAAAAAAACAAACCTTTAAAATAAACCTAGACAGTATTATTTGGATACACTGTTATGTGTGAGTAAAGCAAGTCCTGATGTAACTCTGTACGGTACGAGCCCCATGCCTGGCACACGCTGGGGTTCAACAAAGGGTGGCCATTACCATTCTTCCCCAGGCCTTGTTCTGAATTAATCAGTAGCCTCTCTGTGCTTCAGTGTCTCCATCTGTGGGGATAACGGTCACCATGCCTGTGCAAATGGACTGTTATGGGGCCTGGTAAATGTATAAATAATCATACAGTATTATTAGAAGCAGTCCATCATAAGCCACCCCACCTGGCCAAACAAATGAGCACCACATTTGTCAGGAAAAGAAACCCAGCAACTAGCCGGGCACCCGTCGGGCACCACCACCAGCCGTGTCCTTGTTGCAACACTGGCCTCGATGACATTTTCCATTTTCTTGGTGTCAGCTGTAGAAACAAGACCCAGTGGAGGAGCCCCCGTGCTGCACCCAAAGGAGAAGATCTCTGACCACATTCACGACCACAGCTGAAGTTCTGCTCCAGGTTCACACGACACTCTGCCTGTGCCACCCCTCGGATGAGCCAGAAACCGAGAAGATGTCAGCCGGCAACAGAGTGGAGACAAACACACATCTCCTCCTTCCCACAGCGGGTGCCGCAAAACCCTCACTGCTAGAAATTCTCAGCAGGGGGCTGTAGGAGGCTCCCGGGACAAGAATCAGCATTCCTTCCGATTTGGCTGAATGCCATCTTCCAGAAAGAGTCAACAGAAGAGGTCCCTCCTGATGCTTCCTGGGAAATCAGTATAAAGGACATGCGGGCTGTCTGGAACACGCGACTTAGCACAGTAGCCGGGCCCTTACGCTGCAACCCAGCTGGGAGAGCTACCAGGAGGCAGGGCCTGAGCGCGCCCCACTGTTACCTGACGAGCAGCGGCTGCCTGGCCGACACAGGTCAGAGCAAAAGCGTCCTCACTGGCTCAGGGACACTCCCCAGGAGTCCGGAGTCTCCTGGCTGGAGCCTCCAGATGTGACTCCAGCGGCGCCCAGCAGCCTTACCTGCGAGGTGCACAGACGCAGCAGGGTCTGCACTGGGTGGAGCGGGGGGGCAGGCGGCGGGCTGCCACCTGCTGCCCCAGAGCTGGAGGAACCAATGGTCATGAGTGAGGGAGCAGGAGGTGGGTTGAGATTGGCTGAGAGGTGGGGGCTTGAGGGGCCACTACGTCCACCACAGGACGCGCTGCAAAACAGCACACGGTCACTTCCTTCAGGACACTCTGCTCGCCCCCCGCCCAGCACCACCGCCCCACCCAGACTACGCGCTTAAAGGAAGGTGGACGGAGAGAGGGCAGGACAGCTGGGAAGTGGAGGGGCCCAGCCCGGCTTGAGCTGGGCTCCGGCAGCGAGCAGGCCTCCGCCCATCACCCCACAGAGGGAAGGCGCGGGGAGGAGGAGAGATGAAGAGCAACAGGAGGGAGCGGAGCGCACGGATGGAGCGGGGCTGGGAAAGGGGGAAGACGGGAGACAGAGGCATTGTGCTAGAAAAAAGAGCTCCAACCCCCCGGACAAAGTCATGCAACCCCAGCTGCTTCCCTGAGACAGGAGCAACACTGCGAAAGCTAAAGTGAGCCGAAGACCCTGCAGAGGGTTTGGAGCAGAGACTCGGGGCTAAGCAGTAGAGAAGAGGACAGAGGCCGAAACGCCTCGGGAGGATGTGAGGGCTCAGGTCTAGCGAGTCACACTGTGCGGGCAACAGGGGACAGCCTTCCTGTCCCAGCTGAAGACAGGTGGGGACCATCTCAACTGCGGCAAAAAATTATCTGGCTTAGAATTTCTAAAAAAAACTTGACTATAACAGTCATGAAACACTTGAGGCGGGGGTGACCCAAAAAAGCCAGGAAGACTTCTTCGACACAAGATGCATTTTACTGGGCTGTTATAAAAGGAATTTCTGCCTAAAAAATAAGAAGGAGACTGAAAATGGAAAGTTTCTGAGGTTTGGCATAGTCCAAGAATGACAAATGTCTATTCACACCTTCTGTGTGAAACAGTGACTGTACATGATTCTTTCCTTGTGAAAGATCATAAAATAAGGTTTGTAAAATAAAAAGGTGCTTTAGGATTACAGAAGCAAAGCTTTGGAAGTCCAAGGTACAGAGCAAGCTGTAGATACTTTCTCAAACGTGCTCACATGACTCAGCACGCCTCCCACCCTAAAGAGGGGTGTCCCCCCTCCTCTGTTCACCACGATGATGCCAAACGACATCTGTGAAACCAGACACTACTCACTCCATCCATCTGCTGATGGCTTGGATCCAGAAAGCCACCAACCCTGCCACAAAATAACACCAGGCCTGAACATTGAAGATGAAGATGGCACCTTCATCTTTCCTAAGTTCTAGAACATTCCTTCCTTAGAGATGTTTTCTTGGTCTTGGATCCAGTTTGGATCCAGCCATAAGGAGTAATAAGTTATCTCTTCTGACTAAGGCCTCACCCTCGAAGACAAACAGGCAACAGCCTCATTAAAGCTAAAAACACTGAGGCTGTAGGATGAAGCTTCAGTGGCATCAGTGAATTATACTTGCTCACTTTCAACGTTGAGCCCTCTCTTACAGGACGTATCTGCAGAACTGAAGGGCGTTAAAAGGTGACAGTGGCCGTTTGGTTTATGGCACAGTCCCCACATTTCGTCATTAACTGGTTGACGAGATTATTGCTATCAAGTGAAAATAGGTTTTGATCCCAAACACACAGTCTGTGGCCAAAGTCTGTGTCTAGGGTAGCCAAGAATCACCTAAACACCTACGGATGAAGGCTGTGGCATGATGAGGCAGTTGGAGGGGTGTGGTTGAGAGAGTACAAGTGAAGAAAGAACTCAGAGGAAGCAATGAGAATCAGATTCCTCCACATCAGCAGCAAAGTTCAAACGGAAATATTAATTAAGTGTGTCTTATAGCTTAATGGCTCTGGCAAAGGTGCTTTGCTTGCTGGCTGGTATGTGGCAAAGAAGATAACTGCAGAAAGGGGTATACAGATGAGAAAAGGGGAAGGAAACCCAGGTACCTTCTCTGCACCAGACTTGCGAGTTTCATATCTTGATGGATCTGAGGGCCATTAAAGTCATAAAAAAAAAAAACAACTCAAGTCCCTAAATTAACAGGCTTCAATATGAAATTTTTTTAATGCAATTAACATCTGTCCCCATCCTGCCCCCGCTATACCCTACAGGCCCCTCCCTGCCTCCCCGCAAAGTGTGACTTGAGCTGAGGAAGGAGAGCTGGCTACCGGGCAAGGGCGACTTAAATTCAGTCCTGCTCAGAGTCTACCCGAAGTCATAGCTGGTTGAAGATATTACAGGACTGAAAGGATGGAGTATATATTCAGATCTGTCTGTGGGGAGAACTTGGAATTAGCTTACTCTGATTCAGTTAGGGAAAGAAATTAACTTTGATTTAAAATTACTTAAGATGTTACTCCCAAGAAATCTAAAAGCAATTCAGTTCTTGATTCGTTTCTGTGGAGCTAACTGGGTGTAAAAAGGCATGCAATTTACTGCCCATCTGCCCATGGCCAGAGCGAAGGAAACCACCTCCCAGCCTTGGAGCCTGGTACCTTTTCAGGTAGGTTGTCACGTAGGTGGAAGGGGCGGCCGTCTGCAGAGATTCGCTCCCCTCCGCTCCGTCCCTCCGCAGCTGGCGGGCGGGGGGGCCGCTCCGCACCAGGTGAGCAGCCGACTCTCTGTGGATGCAGGATGGACACAAAACAAAACACTGGCCCTGCCCTCTGTCCAGGGCACGGCATAAACTGGGAGGGGGGGCCGGGCAGGCGGAGCGCACGTGGCTGCAGAGACAGCAACGGGACCCTTTTCAAGAGATAAGTGTTCATACACCTGTCTCCCCGCACAGACGGGGGGCTGGATAAGGCTTCCCGGCTGCTTCCTTTTAGCAACTTCAAAGCCAGCCCATCTCAGTAGGTACCAAGTGCTCGTGGTGCGGATCTAGAGCCCTTTCGTAAGGAGAGGCCACTTCGTTCCTCAGTTAGAAAGCCTGGCAGGTCAGCCCGGTGTGGGTCGCTCAGAGCAAGCAGAGGCGGGACGGGGGAGGCAGAGAGGATGAGCGCGCAAGTGAAGGAGCCTCAGCTTCCTACCCGGGCGACGCCCAGGAGCGGCCTGGCACCTCTTCCTAACCGCAGCTGGTAACCCGGGGAGGTCCCCCAGGGCAGTCCTTCCCGAGCTTTAACGTGCCTTTCAACCACCGAGGGGACTCTGTGCGAGTGCCCAGCTACATCAGCAGGTCTGGGCGGGACTGAGACTCCGCATTGCTAACGGGCTTCCAGCGGCCCTCGTGCTGCTGGTTGGAGGACCGCACCTTGAGAAGCAAGGCTCTAGCCCAGGCTCTGCTCTGAGATGCAGCGATACCTCAACATTCCCATATTCATTTTAACTGATGAGGAAGACTTTACTTACAAATTAGAAGTTGATCAATTCAATTAAATAACCACATTTTTAGTGTTCACCAGGGGACAGGCCCTGTCCTGGGCACTAGGAGCGCCTGAGACTCCAGTGGACACAGATCCCACATGCACAGAGCCGGCTGTGGACTAAAGCGAACCCACACGGGAGGGTCGACCCGCAGGGCGCAGCACCGGCAAAGCACGGGCGGAGGGCTAGGCTCCTGAGCGGGAGGATGGCCGCAGGCCCCCGTGTGCTGAGTACCTGTTCTCCTTCTCCTCCAGGTCGCTGGCGCTGCTCAGCCTCCGCGACCCCAGTGAACTGAAAGAGCTTCTGTTTTCTCTCTCCTGTAAAACCAAAACAAGGAACGCACAGGGAAGGCACAGTACTGACACAGTGTGAAACATTTTGGGTAAAAAAGCAGAACTTAATATACCTATATAATCTTATTTCCAGATTCAATACCAATTCCAGTTTGAGTGGTATTAAAAAAGGTTAGCACTCAAAGGCTCATTCCCAACTCTCCTCCATTAAAAACCAATATGTAGGGAAATAATTCGCATGGGGAAAGCCAGGACCATCAGACAGGAAAGAGCAGCACAAGTTACGCCAAGCAGCGGCCCTGCAGAGCCAGGGAGCTTCTGGAAGCCACAGACAGCAACTGCACCCTGAAGTTCTTTTCCTCGAAGTGCAGCCTCAGGTACAAACGGGCCCCAGAGCTAACGCAGCCAACACACCTCGGGCCCGAGCGTGTCCGGAAACCCAGGACCGAGCGAGGGGTCTGTGGTTAAAGGAGACCCAGCCCCAGAGGGGCGCACCAAGCGAGCCCTGTGAACTCTGGAACCAGAGTGAAGACACAGAAGCATGCTCCTTCTGGATGAACAGTAGATGAGAAGGTAGCTGGATCATACGTCAATTAATGAAAAAATGAGACACTAAACTTTTCTTTTCTAAGGGCTCCTCGGCCTGAGCCTCATTAGGATTGAAAGCCCAACCAAGGAACTCTGCCTCGAAACATAAAAAGAATAAATCACTGTTACTGGTTCAGAGGAACCTTTTAGGCCGTATCCAAATCTTCATGCTTCTGACTCACTTTTCTGCCCCAGGTAAGGAGGGTAAGGAAGCATGAACAGAAGGTATGTGCCAAAAGGAAAAGGGGTTTCTTTCTTTCTTGGCCAAGCAAATAATAGCAAGCAAACAGCTACATGATTAATCAACGCGCCTGTCTCCTTTTAAAGACTCTGTACTTCCAGAATCAAATTAGGGACTAGAAAATGTTTTCCTTTGTTCCCGAGGTTGAATTGTCACAGAAGGAAACTGCACCTTTTCTCTGTTGTCCAGCACAGTGGAGATGCGGGGGCTGGAGGCCGAGCGGTGGATGGACGCGGCCCGGTCCCGCAGCGCCTCCCTGGACCTGGCCGCCTCGCTCAGCACGTTCTGGCTGCCGGTCTTCCTGAGGCCCAGCCTCCACGAAGAGGGAGACTCATCTCTGGGCTCTTCCGGCTTGTTGAAAAGACCGGAGAACTACGAGGGACGAAGCAAAGGAGAGGAAGGTCCTGATGGTTCTTTCCACCCGCAGCTGAGCTCCATGGGGCGAGGTGGGCGGAGCAGGGAGAAGCACGCGGCAGGCCAGGCACTGTGGCCCTTTCCCACCTGGCAGCTGCCAGGCCCTCGCAGGGTTCCCTTTCTCCTGGGCCAGAGACAGCCTAAGAGGCTCCCACCTGACAGAGCTGCTCTGAGGAATACAACAGCAGGCTGAGTGCTGATCCAGGCCTGGTGACACGCCCTGTCCTGTCCCCTGTGTGCCTGGGGACGGGACACCTCACCTCTCCAGGCCTCAACAGGTCCGTATGTAACCCTGGCAAAGAGTTTACCCCTCTTATAACACGTGGACACTGGGAAACACAGGGCGGGCCAAGGTGTCGCTATGTTTCAAGGTCCTGTGATGAAACTGTGGTAAGCTGATGGAAGGTAACATGCACACAGATGCTAAAGGCCACTCCACTCAAATTCTAACTGCTTATTTCAAGACAATGGTTTATTCGATCGAGGGTAGCAGTTCTAAGCATTTCAGATTTCAGCGAGCAGCAAAATTAAAAAAGAAAAAAAAATGGTACAAGTCATAGAGTTGCCAGTTTTTAAATTTTGCCAGGAGAACAGCTTTCAGAAATGGATTACCATTTCCGGTACCATCCTTTCATTAAAAAAAAGAGAGAGAGAGAAGTAATTCTAACATTAGAAAAGAAAGCTTCATGGAAAGCTTACATTGTCCTTAACCATCTCATCCTGCTATAAACCACAGAAAATATGGCAGACTAGTGTCAGCCTGAAGACCAGGCTGGGGCACATCTGGTCTACAGACCATCAGCCGTGGGCCTCTTCCTGGGCTGTGGGGGGCTCTGCTAGAAGCGTCGGTCTTTCTCCAGAACCAGGCCACCTCTACCGCCCGGCATGGTGAAAACGCAATAGAAATGTAAAACCATGCTTAGATTTTTCTCTTTTACCCGATCATCTGCAAGGATATATTTACGTACTCCTTCCAGCTTCAGAGAATCAATCCTGTTGGCTCTTTATAAGCCACCCTGGTTCTGAGGGGAAAAATGTCTTTCCCAGCATTCTTTTAGCAAAGTGGAGTAAGTATGGGTGTGCGTTTGTATCTTTTTTAATTTAGGACTTTTCCTCTTAAAACAGCGGGCGATTTAGTCGCGCGCAGAAGCCGGGGAGTGTGCAGGCCTGAGAGGCTGGACGCTCCCGGCAGCCAGCGCGCAGCTCAGCCTCTGCTGCCCCGTCACCACGAGGACACCAGAACGCTGCCTGCACATTCACGAGGCTCTAGGAAGATCAGTAAGTCAGCGTCGGCAGAAGCCCAGAGCTGTCCAAGAGCTGCACTCCCAAGAGCTCGGCCCCGTCCTCCTCACATCAAGCCCACACGCTGTGGAGCCGCGGCAGCTTCCGAGCGGCCTGGGGAGGCCGCCGGGGGCACTCACATATTTCAACAAGTGCTTTCAACCTCCGCTCTCCACTCATCATCGACTATAAGGACTTAGCTCAGGAGAGTAAAATGGAACACGGGAAGTAAAAGAAGAAGAGCAGTCATCAGAGCAATCAAGGCTGGGTGCTGGCTATCTTCCCAGCCCAAGCTGAGCTTCACATACGCTCACCTCAACTTCAGATACGAAGAAAATAGGCAACGGACAACATTTCCTTGGTCCCAGGTTACTAGGGCCTGTGTCATCTAAACACACTGTAGCCAAATTTGTTTGGTGATGGCTTTATAGTTTTTTTAAATATACTGTGGGCAAAGTCATGGACACAAACATCGTGTCCACTCCTCCAAATCCATGTACTGAAGCCCTAACCCACAGTGTGATTATACTCGGAGACCAGGTGGTTGTCTGAGAGCCAGGAAGAGCACCCTCACCATGAACTGAACCTGCCAGCGCCGTGACCTTGGATTTCCAGCCTCCAGACTGTGAGACATAGGTTTCTATTTAAAGCCATCCTGTTTGTGGTATTTTGTTATGGCAGCTGAGCTGACTAAGGCAGGAATATAAAGATGTGGTACATATATACAACAGAGTATTACTCAGCCATAAAAAAGAGTGAAATCATGCCATGTGCAGCAACATGGATGGACCTAGAGATTATCATACGAAGTGAAGGAAGTCAGACAGAGAAAGACAAATGTCATATGATATCACTCATACGTGGAATCTAAAAAAAAAGGATACAAATGAGCTTATTTACGAAACAGAAATAGACTCACAGACAGAGAAAACAAACTTATGGTTACCAAAGGGGAGGGGGGAGGGATAAATTAGGAGTTTGGGATTAACATACACACACTAATATATATAATATAGACAAACAACAAGGACCTACTGTATAGCACAGGGAACTCTACTAAGTATTTTGTAATAACCTATAAAGGAAAAGAAATCTGAAGAAAATATATGTATGTATAACCAAATCACTTTGCTGTACACCTGAAACTAACCCAACATCATAAATCAACTATACTCAATGTAAAGAAAAAAAAAGCATGACTGTACCTTTAAGGCCTTTCTAACTGGTTGTTACTGCAATAGTGGGAAATATCCAAACTAATTCCAAGGTACTCACTCTCCTGGCTGAGGAGCTGGAGGAGACGGTCTGTGCCGGTGCTGGCGTCTGCTCTGCGGCCCTGCTCTTGCTTTCAGAGTTGGAACGGTTGACGACGGCTTCCGGCTTTTTATCTGTTATTTAAGACAAGAGAAGCAACAAGTACAAGTATGAAAACCTTATCTGTGCATATGTGCACTTTTCAGCTAACAGGAAGGGTTTACCCGTTATCAAAACAGATCACTAGGGCCCTGTAATGCTTGGATCCAAACTACTGTGAAACCGCTGGTAACCACTGTCTCTTGTAAGAAAACAGACTCAAGCGCAATGCCTGCCTTGACAGGTGCCAGTTCTCAACCCCACATGGATAGCTGACAACCTTCTCCACACTATATGTCACATATAAAATTCATGAGTAAGTACACAGTACGAATCTACTCTGTTTGGGGGGTTGGGCAGGAAAAGCCAGAGAAGGTATAAGATAGACCTTGCTTTCCAGGCAGTTACAAAAAGAAGAGACGGAAGGTGTAAACTGATCATGGTAACAATACAAGGTCAAAGACGACCGGTGCTGAACTGGTTGATTTAAATCAGCAAGCGCTCCGGGGGTCCAGAGAAGAGGCAGACCGTCTGAGGGAGGGAACGTAGGGAAGATGCTGTGGGGGAAGCTGGAGGGCACAGGGCAGCAGGAGGAGGGGCGGGAGGGACGGCGAAGGGCCGGGAAGTCACAGCACCCACGTCGCTGGTCAGGAAAGAGGCAGCCACCAAGTAACAAGGGCTCTTGGGGTCGCAAGAGGAAATAAAGCCAGAGGGCCGTGTAGGACACTGTGGTGACATAAGCGGGAGGGGTCCCTCCCAGGGCGCTGACAGAAGTCCCGTCTGCCTGAGTCCAGTGGCTGCTGGGCCTCTGGTCCCTGGACTCCAGAAACACAGCTCCAGGGTAACCCACTCATGAACTACGGGACAGTTTTCAGCCACATCCTAGATGTGGGACACTGGGCAAGTTACGTAGCATATTTGAACTTCTATTTTCTCACTGATAAATCAGAGACTCAAATTCTTGTCTTGTGAGTTGCTGTACAGATTAGAGATAAAATGTTTTTAAATTGCATAACTCAATATTAAGTCCCTAGAGAACAGTTTATTATTACTAGCATCACTGTCTTTGTGGCGACTGTGAATACTCAAGGCAGTCTTTGAACACAGTCGGAACGTCTCTACCCCCAGGAAATGGACCTCACTGCCAAACCTCACTGACACTGTCACAGGCTGACTCCTGGTGAGTCCACACCCTGTGTGCTACCCCTCATACTGACTCCGGCCTTGGCCCTGTGAGTTCCTGTGGCCCCTGGGACATCAGCAAACGGGACACAAGCAGAGGCCTGGAGAGTGTGTGTGCGCGGAGCTCGCCCTCTCTGATGAAGGCTGGAATTCAGCTGCCATGTGAAGCAGGGGCTGGCCTGCCTGATGACAAGAGACACACGGCCCACTTGCCCCAGACGTCCCGGCAAGCCACCAGGAAGGGAGGAGGCCACCCCTCAGCCACGCACCAACTCACCACACTCGTGAGTGCGCCGGCACCGCCACACAGACGACAGAGAAGCCGCCCTGGCAGAGCCCTTCCCAAACTACCAACCTGTGACACTGGGTGCGTACAAAGAGTTGTGCTACCTGCCACTAAGTTTTGGGATGGCTTGTTATGCAGCAGTAGATAAGTAACACGTCAAATAAGTAAAAGAAAGGGAAAAACAGAAATCCAAATCAAACTGCTTACATTTACCTCAAAATGTAATTAACATTCCTTACAACTACGTTAGGACGTAACACACATGGAAACTGTCATTTTATGAGGCTGTACCGGTGGAGGTTTAAGAAGAGGAGACACGCACTCGACAAGGGCCTGCTCAGTGTGCGCACGGGTGCCAGGTGGCACCTGGAGGCTCGGGCACCACCCACCCCCTCGGCCCCACAGGGTGTGCTGAGCACCCGCCCTGCACAAGGCCCGGCGCTGGGCACCAGGAGGGACGCGAAGGTCACCAGGACACACGGTGTGTCCCAGTGCCCCCGCAGCTCGCTGAGCGGGCAGAGCAGACGAGAGGAGACCCGCGGTCACACTAATGCCAAGTAGTCCAAGCGGCACAAAGGCTCCGACCACAGCCACAGGAGTCACAGGAGGGGAGAAAACCCTGTGGCTGTGACGACAGGGCTTCACAAAGGACACCACTTTGAGCTGGGCTCTGAGTCAGGAGTGAAATGTCCACAGACAGCAGCGCGCAGGGAAGCTCACTGCTGTCGCCAGCTGCTGGGACTGACCCGCGGAGCCTCGGTCTCCTCCTCACTCCTGCCCGGCCTTCCTGACACAGAAACACACATCCTCTGGGGCCACCCCTCCTCCACCGACTCCGTCTCACCTCCCAGACCCAGTATGTAGCTCTTTTCTGACGACCCCTCCCCTGGGGACATCTCGCCCTTGCCCCCAGCGTGAGCTTTCCGCCCCTGCTACTCCGAGGAGCCCAGATCAAAGTCGGGGGCTCGGGCACTCCGCCCACAGCTGTGAGCCCCAAGTCACCTCACTTGCGGTGTCACCTTCCCGTTCTAAAAAGTGGAGGCAATAATACATCATCTCAGAGTGTGGGTGTAAGGATTAAATAAAAATGTGTTAAGTGTGTTGCAAATTAAAAAGCCATATATAGGGACTACCTTGGTGGCACAGTGGATAAGACTCTGCACTCCCAATGCAGGGGGTCCACGTTCAATCCGTGGTCAGGGAACTAGATCCCGCACGCTGCAACTAAGAGTTCACATGCCACAACTAAGGAGCCCGTGTGCTGCAACTAAGGAGCTCCCCCACCACAACTAAGACATGGCGCAACCAACCAACCAAACAAATAAATAAATAAATAAGCACTACATAAATGTGAAGTGTTACTATGTTCTGTGAGAACTGTCCCATGTGTACATATATTTCTGATGTATCTGTGAGAGGAG
The DNA here is from genome assembly GCF_025265405.1 of Mesoplodon densirostris. Lineage (NCBI taxonomy): Eukaryota > Metazoa > Chordata > Mammalia > Artiodactyla > Ziphiidae > Mesoplodon > Mesoplodon densirostris. The sequence goes on along the minus strand of NC_082662.1, from coordinate 192,695,961 downwards.
GTGAGCTCTGTGTCCTTCTATTCTGCCTCCTTGATCTCCACCCTAAAGTATCACGATAAACCCCCAAACTCAATGCAGTCTTTTGTACTAGTGAACACCATTGGCTGCATTTCTCTCTCTCACGTGACATGGGCTTTATTCATGTACACGCCTTCCTATCCCCCTACATCCCCGAGATACATTCAACAAAACATTCAGTGGATGTGGCTGCCTGTCACGTGCCAGGTGCGGCGCTGAGACCTGGGAGTGACACACTTGGAATTCCCAGCCCAAGGACGCTGCAACCGAGAGGAATGAGCAGTGTTGGGGGCCACACAGGGGGTGAGAGCACAGGGAGGGGTCGCTCCTCTGCACGTTCCTATACAGGAAAAACCTAAAGAAGGACTCTTCAATCTGGCAGACCCTACAGCTTTTGACAGAAATCATGCAATAAACATCCGATGGCCAGGAACAAATTCTACAGCACAAATAACTGTTCAGGGGTACAACACCCGGGCTTGTCTGGGAACTCCAGTGATCCAGCTTGGATAGCACACATCCGCACTTACAGACAACACTGGAAAGGTCAGCTGGAGCTAGACTATGAGAGGTCTTGAAGGCCGGGCCACAGGGCTTGGGACTCACTCTGCAGGCAGAGTCTGGAAGGTGGTCATGGAAGGTTTCTGAACAGGAGTGCAGCATCATCAAGGGGTGTGGGGTGTTTAACCCCAATAGCAACGTGGAGCTGGGCTGCAGGGAACAAGAGACCTGAGGCCTGGGGACACCATCATGGGTAATTTCAGTAGCCCAGACAGTGCCCTCCCATTCCGCCAACACCTTGGTAGCTAACAGAGTGATCCGGCACAGAACAAGTCTAGATGCTCATTCCAGACAATACTGGAAGCCTAAGACATGTAAGCACTCAGTAAACAATATAAATATTAAAAAGATGAACACGTATGGATTTTGACAGATACTACACTGGCATTTCCAGAGCAAGCTGTGCCTGCTTAAGAATAGCAGTTCAAGGGCTTCCCTGGTGGCGCAGTGGTTAAGAGTCCGCCTGCCGATGCAGGGGACACGGGTTTGTGTCCCGGTCCGGGAAGATCCCACATGCCGCGGAGCGGCTGGGCCCGTGAGCCATGGCCGTTGAGCCTGCGTGTCCGGAGCCTGTGCTCCGCAACGGGAGAGGCCACAACAGTGAGAGGCCCACATACCGCAAAAAAAAAAAAAAAGAATAGCAGTTCGAGACTCAGTGAACAAAAGGTCGTCTCCTACACTACAAACCTAGCTGGGGCCCGTCTGTTCTACAGAATCAAGGGTCTCTAACTTCCTCTGAGAGACGGAGACATGGACAAAGGCAGTGCTCTCCTGCAACTGAGAGAAACCGTGTCAGTCAAGGCAGACCCACTTTACAGGAGCCGGGGCCGGGAAACAGAAAGAGCTGAGCATCTTCGCGATGGGCAGCCGGCTAGGGCAGAGTTCAGAGGGAAACACAGACTCTACTACTGACATAAACTGAATATGGACTCCTCCCCCTAACTTGGTCCTCTTCTCGTGGACACCAGTCTGGAGAAATAACATGCCGCTGACTGCAGGACACGGGCAGGTGAACTCTTAGTTTATCACGAGCTCCCAATTATCCATGAGAACTACTCTGCGGCAGGGGAACCTCTACTCAGCAAAACCCCCATGTCTCTTTTCTAAGCGTTTGCCTTGCTGTGTATCAAAACCCCAGGCTAACGTACAGCCTGGCACTCTGAGCATGCTCAGTGCCCAGCTCTCACCGCTGGGGTTCCGGTCTCGCCATGTAACAAACTTAAGAAGCCCCATATGATGTATATCATCAATAAGAGTCATAAAGGTAAATATGATTTTGTTCCTCCTTCAATCCCCAAATCAGGAATTGAAGGAGCTTCACATAATGGGAAGGAAAAAGAAAAAGACTTGGAGGTTCTGTTTAGGGAATCGGTTCCACCTGAGGGCCCTGGCATCACCTGCCTTGTGACAAGCAGCGACCCCCGGTGCTCTGGAGACAGGGGGGCTCGGCATCACCCGCCTCCTTCTCGGTTTCTGACTCAGAAGCCTCGTCTTCACCTTCGTCCTCGTCTGAACTGGAGCTGCTGGATGCTTTGCTTTCATCCTCCACTTCTTGGGGCTTCGGTGTCTCCTCCTCATAGAGCATCTTCTCTTTGCTAAATTAAAGATGACAATTTGAGCGTAATTCAGAAAGGACACGCCATTTCCTACGCTCACCGGGGATCCGGAACGAGAAGGACAAGTCTGTGAAGCTCTGTGTGGAAGCAGTAACAGAAACATATTCAAATCCTGCTTTACATCCGTGTTCTTCTGAATCCTGGGTTTTCTGCTGACTAAGGGTTAGTACTTGATTTGCGAGTGTGATGGAAGAAGGTCCAGCCTGTTTAACACAAGGAACAAGGAGGGCTATGCATCTTCATGATGAGTGAGCAGGTAAATATTTTTACAAATCATTTAACAAATGTTTACTGAGTGCTTCTCACACGCCAGGACCATGCTAGGCAACAGTATGGTGCAAACACAACAGACACGGCCCCTGAGCTCAGACCTTCTAGTTAGGGAAGCAGTTGGGACTAAGAACCCTTACGCTGGGAAGAAAGCAATGCACACAGTCTCCGTTAATTCACAAATTTAAAACACGCCCACCCACTCTCAGTGTCGCCCCCCACAAGTCAATGCCACTCACCTCCTTGCCCCTCAAACATTCCCACATGTTTAAAGATCATTTGGCTACAAACACGGGGTCTCTTCACTGTATAAATTCTCAAGCTAAACGTGTCACACTCAGCAGGGCTCATCACATTTCTCAAACCCAAATATCTTACTTCTTAAAGAGTCTACCGTGCAACTTGCTGTTCAGGTCTGACTCAATGAGCTTATTCCGTGTCTCTTTTTCACTTCGAAGCTGGAAATCGAGAAAACAGAAAAAAGGGAAGACGTTGACTATTGGTAAAAAATCAGCAGCCATGAGAAAAACTAAAATGGCCCTGTTACTGGACCAACACCAAAGGAGAGGAGAGACTGGGGAGAAGGGAAACACATCAGCTGTGTGCTGGTCTCTGTGGAAGACAATGACAGAGAAAGATGCTCATTCAATGAGAAGAGGAAATCCACAGCATTAGAGCTTCAGTGAAAACTGCCCCATCAAATATCCAAACCCCATTGTCCCAAAAAACCTAGGTGTACAGGATCAAACGCCAGGAGTACCTGAAAGAACTCTTTAGGATCCATATACTGAATTAAGTTGGCAATGGTTCTAAAGAAGAAGCAGGTGCCAAATGGGAAATAAGCCCTTGGAAAAAACTGTCCGGTACTTAGACACATGCTCTAGACAAAATGTACTTAAATCCCTGGACCCCAAAGTTATGCAGGGGGCAAAGGCAGGCACCATTCCCAGTAGCACAGAAATGTTATTTAGTGAGGATACTCCTCATGTTCGAAGACCGAACCATGCTGGGTGAAGGATACACGAGAACTCGCTACTATTTCCACAACGTCTCTGTAAGCTTAAAAATTATTTCAGAATAAAAAATTTAAAAAACAACAAACACCTAACCATGCAAATGATAATCTTATATCAGGAAGGCTGCTGCCGCTCAGAAATAGATTCCAGCTGCTCATCAGAGGAGACAACTGAACCGCAAGCTGCGTCTGCGCTCTGGGTCTGCAGCTTTCCCAGCCAGCCCTGAAGAAATGAGCGTCTCCACTTCCCAGTCCAGACGGTGCTGAGCACAGGGGAGGGCAGGACAGCTGATCTGTCCCGTCACTGAACCACACGGGTCTTTCATTCAGAACTGCTCTCAGCTTCTCACATTCTCCTGCACTTGAGCCCATGTGCCCTGAGCCACAGCCCACGCAAAGGAAAGCACAAGGAAAGCACATGGTTTCTCCTGTCCCACTCTGCTTCAACAGGAGATTCTCGAGCCCCTAATGTGACTGACTTTATCCTCCGCACCTAAGTACTCCTCCCTCTCTCAGGCAGAGTGTGAGTCACTCCCTGGTCACTCGAGTACTGGCAGGGTTTTCCACCCTGCAGTCTGGACGTGGGTACCATGCTTACATGGTCCTCCTGGGCTGCACTAAGCAGAAGGGCACAGACAACCAAACCATCAAAGTTCTAGAAGAAGAGGGAGAAGCGGACCGAATTTTGGATATTTGATGAATGGAATAAATACGAACCACTGACCAAGCACTGTCCAATGCCAAACGTTTTAGTTTTTGTGGGTTTGTTTGCTTTTTAAGAAATACATCCCTCCCTGTAATCAATTTTCTTTCAACAAAGAAGTCCTTTCAGTCAATAAGGAAAAGTTACGAGGTGTCCTCTACCCCTATTTGCAAAAAATTCTGACTTGAACACACCATATGCCCATTTTCTAGAGCTCAGGGGTAACTAGAGTCGCCGTTGTCGTCATGTTTGCCTTTCACCTGCTGGAAGGCTCTAAGATAATGAGCAGATAACAAGCGAGCTTTAGCAACAACAGTTTCGGGGCTATTTTTTTTCTAACAGACTGTGGATATTCCTGGAGGGAACCACTATCATTGCTGGAATGCAGGGACATCCAACTCCACTCGCAGCAGACAAACTACAGCTGGTGTGGCCTGTGGCGTGGACTGTCCCCCCAGACTCACCACGCTCTGCTTCTTCTGCAGCATCTCCAGGTGCTCCACGAGGCCCTCGTCAGCCACATCAAACGGTGTCTGGCCCTGGCAGAGAAAAGGGGCGCCATGACCAATTGGAAGCAGACGCAGCGATCACGGGACTTCATCAGAGAACTAGTGGATGTCCACTGTATGCCTCTGACTCCAGTGATAGCTGCTTCACTGACTAGTCTACTCGACACCATGGTAATACCTTCATCTATCACAGAGGAAACACAACAAGAAACAGCAAACCCTAAAATACAGGGCTTTATATTTTGTAAAGCTGTATGAAGGAAATCACCACATTATTTCTAATGTTTATTGCCTCTTGGCAAATGATCAATTGAAATCTCTACTTGTAGCTATTCTAAAATGCTCTTAATTGCTATGATAAATTCAACAAAGGGCTCTTAGAAGCCTCAGAAGGAGGTCCAGGGCACGGGTGCACTAAAGACTAAGTCACAGGAATCATCTCCCTTTAAGTGAGAGAAGGGTTATCTCTTAGGAAACAGCACAGTTAAGGACCCTAACCCATAATGTGAGAATGAACCCTGGGTCAGGAGAGATGAGAGGTAGTAGATAAGAACATCTACTAAGTAAAAAGCCATGTCTCTGGATTCCTAGAAAATCGGTAGATGTAGGGATAGAAGTTGCAGGACTTCTGTATTGCTTGAAGTGCGGCTGAATAAGACGACTTTCAGCCAAACTGCAGGATCTCATCATTATAACGTTGTTTTTTTTTTTTTTTTTTTTTTTGCAGTACGTGGGCCTCTCACTGTTGTGGCCTCTCCCGCTGTGGAGCACAGGCTAGGGACGCGCAGGCTCAGCGGCCATGGCTCACGGGCCCAGCCGCTCCGCGGCATGTGGGATCTTCCCGAACCGGGGCACGAACCCGCGTCCCCTGCATCGGCAGGCAGACTCTCAACCACTGCGCCACCAGGCAAGCCCTATAACGTTTTTTTAACAACTGGATGTGACTAGGGCTCAGCTATTAAGTCTTTGAATTAGAAGTAAAAGCAAAGTATTTCACAGTTCACCACAGATAGTGGCCTTGGGCTTCCCCACTGCTCATTTCTGCTAAGGGGGAAAATATCTTTTTTCTTTCCCTGTGTGTTTGCTTTAGGGGCTTCAGCATAAACAGAATCAGCAGACCGGCTCAGTGGAGCTTTATTTTACAAAGCCAACGTGTCTGCGTGGATAACGGGGCGGGAAGCAGAACTACAGCTACCAGGGATGCCCAAGCCAGGACAGCAAGCCTGGTTGGTCACTTAGCAGGGACTTGAAGCCTTTTGTTCCCGAGCCCCGTTAGAGGGTGACGCTCACTAACCAGTTTGCTCCTGATGTCCATGTCACAGAGGGCTTCTGCCAGGATGGAGCACGCCTCCTTCACCCCCCAGTGTGCGGCGGCATGGAGCGGGGTCCAGCCGTCGCGGTCCTGGACATTGAGCTCATAGCCAGCCTGAGTCAAAAGTCTGAGGAGAAACCCCAAACCAGCCATTACGTGCTCGGTGGCAGAGCTCCGTGCCACACCGGCGGCCACCCAGCTGGCGTTTCAGGCCCTGCCCTGCGCCGCCACCTGGCCTCTAAGGCCCAGCTCGGCGCCAGCTACTGCCTGAGAGCCACCACGGGTAAGCTTCAACCACCCTCGGCCAGAGGCCGCGGTGCTCCCTGGCACACCCATGTCCCACCACGCAGGCACCTGAGGCCAGCCGGCGCCTAGCTCAGCTCCGTCGGGGGGTGCTGTCAGCTTTCCAGCGCAGGAAGGGGCTGTCGGGCACCTGATTCTCTCACTCCCTCACTAGCTCTCTGGCTGGTCTTCCCCGGACACCACGCTCGCACCTCCGACCCCACGGGAGTACGTGCAGGGGCCGTTCGCTAGCGCTAAGGCTACAGCCCAGCCGTGTGCGTGGAGGACAGCGTGACTCCTGAGGCCCTGGCGGCACCGGGCGGACGCAGGCGGCCTACGTCGTGGGCCTCCAGACGCCGTCCAAGAAACGAGCACGTGAGCATGCTCCCAGGCAGAGAGGTGCTCCGACACTCACCACACAGACCAGGAGGCTCATACTGGGTGGAGCACGAGGCGGTGAAAGCGTCTGGCGGCAAGGCACACGCGGTGCCACCAGCAGCCCAGGCACTGGGCGGGCCCAGGAGCAGAGCCACGAAAGCGGGGAAGGACGTGAAGGGAAAGGGGAGCAGGCAGAGGAGAGTCCAGAGTCCTCCCGCTCCAGCTGGATGCTGCACGCCCGAGACCTGTGTCATTAACCTAACGAGTCAGAGAGGACCAAAAGGACGGCGAGTCTGCTCTGTGCTGCGTGTCGCCAGAAGGGGAGGTGCCAGGGGTGCTAACGATGAACTGTGGGGCTGGAGGCGGCCACGCAAGGTCCCCTTCAGGCCAGTCCAGCTCAACGCGGCCTCACATCGGACCCCTCAGGAGAAGCTAGAGGGCGGTGTGGCGGGAGGAGGGAGGTGAAGAGTACCAGCAGACGCAGGAGGAGAGACTGCGTGGCCCAGGAGGGAAGCAGCAAAGAAACGCGGCCCAGCTGAAGACCCAATCCATCCCGCATCCACACCAACTCCTCTCCTCCCAGTCTGTGCAGCCCAGACCACGTGCGCGGACGTTACCTGAGGACCTCAGAGTAGCCCTTGGCGGCAGCCACATGGAGGGCAGTGGCCCCTGAGCGCGCCTGCCTCACATCCTGTATCTTCCCGCTGTTGAGCCACTGGCGGGCGTCCTGCAGCATCTGCTGTTCCTCTGCCTTCCTCGACTGCTCGAGATCGACCCCTGCAAAAACCAGATCCAGACCGCCAGCATCACCAAAGGTCCCTCAGATTCAAAACACCTCCTAAATACAACCACTAACGGCAGTTTAGTCATCAAGGGGGGCAGTCTTCAGATTTATCTTCATTTAGAAGAGCCATGACTTTTACAGACTTATCAGTAGTTTTACCAGGGTTAAATCACGAGGTTAAATAGTACTTGACGGCAGATTCATTAAGGGACCATACTTAACAGTGTTTTCAATTTTAAGAACATAAAAACCAAAGGGGATTTTATTTTATATTATAGTGTTTGTACAAAGTACACATTTCAAAGACCTTTTACCTGTTATACATTTTAGTTTCCCCACAATCCTTTGAGGTAAATACAATAGATACTGCTATCCCCACTTAACAGATGAGGAAATAAACATACAAAGGTCGGGGGCCTCACTCGAGGCCCCAGGACGCCTCAGGGCTGCCACCAGAACGCTGATATCCTAGGTGCCCGTCTGTTCCTCTTTTCCACTCACTACACCTTAGGACTGGTATCAAAAATCTTAGTTTCAGGTATAACATACTTTAAAAAATTAACTACCTCTGAAGTTCATCTCCCTGTGTAGGGAAATACACTGACTGAAGCTATATGCCCTAGAGCCGGGAGTAGCTGACGCACAGTGAAACTTCCAAGGGAATGCAGGTTAAAACATTACGGAGGAAATCCCAGGGTGCCTCCCTTTAGCCAACAACTCTCCAACCTCTGTGTCAGTGAAAAGGAGCTGGGGTTGGGGATCCCCTGTTGCACAAAATAATGACCTGTTCCTAGGACAAACACACCCGCCCAGGAGACTCACACTCGTTGGCAGGCTTTACCTGTGCATGGTCTGCTCCCCTCCCTCTCGATTCTTGAATGAGACCCTGGGAACTACCTGAGGATTATCTGTCTGATTTGAGGAGACGGATGGGGGGAAGAGGTAACTGATTTATTTTATTTCTTTTTTTTTTTTACAGCTTTATTGAGATTTAATTGACATACAGCTTTGTATAAGTTAAAGGTGTACAACACCTATATATTGCATGATTACCACAGCAGTTATTAAATACCTCCATCACCTCACATAATTACCATTTCTTTTTTGTGGTGAGAACATTTAAGATCTCTTAGCAACTTTCCAGTATATAATACAGTATTGTTAATGATGGTCACCTGCTGTACATTGGATCCCCAGAACCTGTTCATCTTATAACCGGAAGTTTGTGCCCTTTGACCAACATCTCCCCCACTCCCCAGCCCTTGCAAACCACCATTCTGCTCTCTGTTTCTATCAGTTCTGCATTTTTAGATTCCACGTACCAGCAATATCATACAGTATCTGTCTCTCTCTGTCCGACTTATTTCACTTAGCATGATGCCCTCAAGGCCCGTGCATGTTATCGCATACGGCAGGACCTCCTTCTTTCTCGTGGCTGAATACTATTCTATTAGCTACAGTATAAACAGATATATACACACATACCGCATCTTCTTCATCCATTCACGCGTACACTGACACTCAGGTTGTTTCCTATCTCGGCTACCGTGAATAATGCTGCATTGAACACGGGAGTGCACATATCTCTTTGAAATTCTGATTTCATTTCCTTTGGATATACACTCAGAAGTGGAATTGCTGGATCATATGGTAGTTCTATTCTTAATTTTTTAAGGACCCTCCATACAGTTTTCCACAGTGGCTGCACCGATTTACATTCCCACCAGCAGTGTGGGAGGGCTCGCTTTTCCCACACCCTCGCCAACACTTGTTATTTCTTGTCTTTTGGATAATAGCCATTCTAACAGGTGTGAGGTGATAGCTCAATAGGGTTTTGAGGTGGACCTCTCTGATGATTAGTGACGTTGGGCATCTTTTCATGTGCCTGTTGGCCACTAAATGTATGTCTTCTTTGGAAAATTTTCTATTCAGCTCTTCTGCTTTTTTAATTGGATTGTTTGGTTTTTTGCTATTGAGTTGTATGAGTTCCCTATATATTTTGGATATTGACCTCTTATCAGATATGTGACTTGCAAATATTTTCTCCCATGCCACAGGCTGCCTGTTCATTGTGTTGACTGTTTCTTTGGCTGTGCAGAAGTTTTTTAGTTTGATGTAGAGCCACTTATTTATTTGTGCTTTTGCTCCTTGTGCTTTTGGTGTAATATCTAAAAAAATCATTATCAAGACCAACATCAAGAAGGTTTTCTCATAGGAGTTTCATAGTTTCAGGACTTACTTGACTCCATTTTGGGTTAATTTTTGTGAGCATGAAAATACGGGTCCAATGTCCTTCTTCTGCATGTGATTATCCAGTTTTCCCAACACCATTTATTGAAGAGACTATCTTTTTCCCATTGAGTCTTCCTAGCTTTCTTGTTCAAATATTAGTTGACCGTATATGTGAGGGTTTGTTTCTGGGCTCTGCAGTCTGTTCCATTGGTCTATGTGTCTACTTTTCTGCCAGTACCATACTGTTTTGATTACCATAGTCTGTAATCAGGAAATGTGATGCCTCCAGTTTTGCCTTCTTTCTTTGGCTATTCAGGGTCTTTTGTAGTACCAAGTTTTAGGATTGTTTTTTCTATTTCTGCGAAAAATGCCACTGGAATTTTGATAGAAATTTCATTGAATCTATATATGGCTTTGGGTTGTATGAATGTTTTAACCATATTAATTCTTCCAATCCATGAACATAGGATATCTTTCCATTTGTGTCTTCTTCCGTTTCTTTCATCAGAGTCTTACAGTTTTCAGCATACAGACCTTTCACCTCCTTAAATTTATTCCTAGGTATTTTATTGTTTTTGATGCCACTGTAAATGGGAATGTATTTTTTACTTCTTTTTCAGATAGGTTGTCATTATTGTATAGAAACGCAACTGATTTCTGTATACTGATTTTGCATTCTACAACTTTCCCAAATTTGTTGATTAATTCTAACAGTGTTTTGTTTGAGTCTTTAGGATTTTCTATACATGAGATCATATCATCTGTAAACAAAAACAATTTTACTCCTTCCTTTCTGATTTGGATGCCTTTTATTTCTTTTTCTTGCCTGGATAGGACTTCCAGTACTATGTTGAATAGGAGTGGTGAGAGTGGGCACCCTTGTCTTATTCCTGATCTTAGAGGAAAAGCTTTCAACCTTTCACCACTGAGTATAATGTTAACTGTGGGCTTGTCACATATGGCCTTTATTATGTTGAGGGACATTCCTCCTACAATCAGTTTGTTGAGAATTTTTATCACGAAAGGATGTTGTATTTTGTCAAATGCTTTTCCTGCATCTGTTGAGATGATCATATAATTTTTATCTTTCATTCTACTAATTGGTATATCACTTTTATAGATTTGCATATGTTGAGCCATCCCTACATCCCAGGGATAAATCCCATTTGATCATGGTGTGTGATCCTTTTATTGTGCTGCTAAATTCAGGTTGCTAATATTGTGTTGAGAATCTCTGCATCTATATTCATTGGGAATATTGGCCTAGAGTTTTCTTTTCCTGTAGTGTACCTATCTGGCTTTGTTATCAGGGTAATGCTGGTCTTGTAAAGAGTTTGAAAGTGTTCTTTCCATTTCAGTTTTTGGGGAAGAGTTTGAGAAGGACTGGTATTAATTCTTCTTTAAATGTTTGGTAGTATTCACCATGGAAACCATCTGGTCCTGGGTTTTTCTTGTTGTTTGATTACTGATTCAATCTCCTTATTTGTTATTGATCCATTCAGATTTTCTATTTCTTCCTGATTCAGTCTTGGTAAGTTGCATATTTCTGAGGATTTACCCGTTTCTTCTAGGTTATCCAATTTGTTTGCACACAATTGTTCACAGTAATCTCTCATGATCCTGTGTATTTCTATGGTATCTGTTGTAATGTCTTCTTCATTTCTCGTTTTATCTATTTGAGTCTTCTGTCTTTCTCTTAGTCTAGCTAAAGGTTTGTCAATTTGTTTATTTTTTCAAAAAATATAAAAGCTCTTCGTTTCATTCATATTTTCTATTGTTTCTCTGGTCTCTTATTTCAATTATTTCTGCTCTGATCTTTGTTATTTTCTTCCTTCTGTGAACTTTGGGCTTAGCTTGTCCTTCTTTTTCTAGTTCCTAGAGGTGTAAAGTTAGGTTATTTGAGATCTTTCTTTTTTCCATGCATTTATCGCTATAAACTTCCCTCCTGGAACTGCTTTTGCTACCTCCCACAAGTTTTGGTATGTTGTGTTTCATTTTCCTTTGTTTCAAGATATTTTTGGATTTTTCTTTTGATTTCTTCTTTGACCCACTGGTTGTTCAGTAGCATGCTATTTAATCTCCACAGTCTGTGAATTTTCCAGTTTTCCTCCTGCTATTGATTTCTAGTTTCATAACACTGTGGTCAGAAAATATACTTGGTATAATTTCAGTCTTCTTAAATTTGCCAAGACGTGTATTGTGGCCTGTCATATGACCTATCCTGGAGAATGTTCTGCGCGCACTTGGCAAGGGTGTTTGTTCTGCTGTTGGATGGAATGTTCTGTATGTCTACTCGGTCCATTTGGTCTAAAGGATAGTTTAAGTCCAGCGTTTCTTTGTTGATTTTCTGCCTGGACGATCTATCCATTGTTGAAAGCAGGATACTATCATTGTATTATTGTTTATTTCCCCCTTCAGCTCTGTCAGTATCTGCTTAATATGTTTAGGTGTTCCGATGCTGGGTGCACATGTATTGTATTCACAATTATTACATCCTCTCGATGAACTGAAAGGGGTAACTGATCTGGAACAGACCAGAATTCCACACACAAAGAGTTAACAGTGCTGCAAAGGTAAGCATACATATGAATGCCTCTTCCAACAGAGTATACTCCTTAATGAGTCAGAAATTAAAATCAAAACTACTATTAAAAATCCAGTTTATTTTTAAAAAGTCATTTGTAAATTGTAACACCAATCTGAGGAGATAAGGCTGAGTGGGACTTGATGGTAAATTAGGCATAAAGTTCTTCAATTCAATAGGACACAGAAACTATACACAGTATTCATACAAGTATTTTCTGCCCTAGAACATCATTATTTTAAGGCAGGGGTCAGCATACTTTCTATCTAAGGCCAGATATTAAATGTTTTTAGCGTTGCAGGCCATTTGGTCTGTCACAGCTATTCAGCTCTGCTGTAGGAGTGCAAATGCAGCTTTGGATAACATGTGAGCAAATGGATATGGCCAGGACTGGCCCTGACTGTTCTAAAGCATCATGTCAGAAAAGGTCACTGGAGAGAAATCTTTTGGACTGAACTGCAGATTGTGGGTAAAGTGGTTTAACAGAAAGACTACACATCACTATAAACCATGTCCACACAATTTTGTGGTGGCTCTAGCAAACGCCCTAAGACCTGTCCTCCCTGCTATCTAATGAGTGTTATTTGCAACCTTTTTAACTAAAAGAACCCAAAGACCTCCAGTAGCAGAATCCTGACCTATTCTCTGAAATGGATTCTTCTGAAAATATAAAACAAGTTCTTTCAGAGTTTATTCTTCTAAGTTAGCTTCCTTACCGTGACAAACTACCAGAATAATTTTCATGATTAGTATGGTTAAAGATCATTTCAGAGGTTGTAAAAAATACCTCAACCAGGACCACTTTCAGCTCTCATCAAGAGAAAAGATGCAAAGTCATAAACAGAATTTGGCCAGTACTCAAAGGGACACTGTATCTCATCCTTTCTTTAGACTTCACAGTGTGAAGCAAAGTCCACACTGTGTACACAGAGTAAGACACGCTCATGCCCCTCCTCAGTCTAACATGAATCATCAAAGAACAGTCAGGTCGCCTAACTGCACCATGGGTACACAGCCCCAGAATGGCAAAAACAAGGAAGGACTGGCCCTCCTTTTGGCATCGGGCCTATTCTTGTGTGAGTATTAAGAGGGTATGTGATGTGGGTGATGATGACTAACGCTGTGCGGGTAGACCCAACCTTCCTATCACACTACAGCACACGGCCCTGCACAGCAGAGCCTCACCTACCCCCTAGCTTACCTTGCTTCTTCACTTGCTGCAGAAGAAGATCCTTCATGGCAGGCTCCTCTGCGAGGTCAGAGGGGACTTCCCCTTCACTGTTCACAACACCCACGCTGGCTCCATGGTTAATGAAATACCTGTGCAGACAAGGTCCAGAATCAAGGTTCTCTCTCCAGTCTAACATCAGCTTACACTCCTATCCCTGGGGTTCAATGCAGAGCACGGCCTCTGTTCTGGAGTTTTTCATGTAGTCCCAGATAAGGCATTCCACTGTTGATTTCTAACTCCACTAGCCTTCAATAACTAGGATCAAAAGCTTCCCTGTTTCTTGGTAAGAACAATGCCTACAAGCGGAATTTCCTTCACACCCATGTTCCTAACCCCCACCCTCTCATTCCCAGTGGACAGCAAGAGACTTTCTAAACATCACAAGGAAGACATGCAGCCCTAAAGCTCACCCACCATCCCTGGGGTCCAAACACAGGCTCCCAGAAGGACTTACTACACCTGTAATATTGAGAATGAGAGTTCCCAGAAGACATGTAATAAAGAAGTAATTCTCACAGAAACCTTCCCAATGCCACATTAAGAGTATATTAAGTAGTGTTGGGGCATGAAAACAGAAAAATAAAGGATGAATTAAAATTTTCATCAATCTGCCTAAATTACGCCTCCATAGAACTCTCTCTCCCTTCAACCAGCCATATATATGAAATCTACACTCTAAGAAGAAACTAAATTACTGAACAAATTGTTCTGTTCTAAATGATTAGATTCTATATTGAAATATAATACTTGATCCTAAAGAAGAAAGGTCTGACAATTTTAATACCTTACATAGATCCTTTTTGATTTTCAAAGTACTTTTACGTAAAATTATATAATGAGTCTTAAACAATTTTATGAAGTAGGCAAGGTGGGTACTATTAGGGGGCAAATAGCAGAGGTTATGCCCCAGTCTTTTGAATTCAAGTCTAGTTCACCTTGGCACTAAATCAAGTTACTTTTGGGAAAGTGAGAATCCCAATTATGCTGGGAGCTCTATCAAATATAAGTATTTAAAGGAGAAAGAAAAATTGTTTAAATTAAACTTCAACGAATCAACAATTCAGTAAGCATGTACTGGTCCCCTCCTGCGTTTAAAGGTGCCACATTTTAGACACTGTAGAATATCTTAAGAGGATAATCAATGCATGGCCACTGTATTCAAGGAGGCAGAGGAGAATCAACAAAGATTACATCAAGACCACGTTTTTGCTTTCTCATTGCCTAGTACCTAGTATAAACAGAGCTTCAATAAATGTTTTTAACTTACAGATTGATTCCACATATATGAACTCATCTCATTTTCAGCTTTCGCCATCTTTCCCTCACAGACTCAGATGGAAACAAACTCTTTCTCCTCCAAGGCTAACCTGCTCCATGTGTTTTCTTAATTGTACTGACGCCCAGTCCTCTGTCCATCTGTTGCCCCTCATTTCCCTAATCAAGAGCTCCTCTCTTTTGGTTTCTCCCCTTCAGGACAAAGAGGACATTCAACTTCACCTCCCCAACCCTGAAAAATCAAAATGCAAATAATATACACAGTAAGCACTCGATAAATGCTTTCTGGATGGAACTGTACCCTCCACTCCAATCAAACTCAACGCCTCACTGTCCCCAGACACACCCCACTGTCGCTGAGACTCTCCCACAGCTTGAGTCGTTTCTCCCAACCGATGAAACACCCTCCTCTTCTCCTTTCCCTGCTGGAAACTTTCCATATCTTTCGAGGTCCACTGACAATGCCTTTGCCTGTCCTCACCAAGCACATCTTCCCTCTCCTTCCTTGAACTCCGTCCTCCCCAGCACTGAGTCTGCACTTCTGTCATGACATACACGGACCTTGAGGCAACTGCCCCACCAGGCTGAAAGCTACTTCAGGACAACAGCTGTGTCTTCCTCACGGTTATCACTGTCATGAAGTCTGATATGCTCTTTCTTCTCCTGGCAATCCACAAATAGTACGTGAAGTAAATAAAACATCTTAACCACTCTGCTCTGACATCTATTCCATTCTTTACTGGATCAGGCACAATGTCACTTGGGCATACAGGCCCCTGCTTTTCCCTTTTCTGACAAGTTCTTAGACCCATGATCAAGACGACTCATTTCTAGAAAGTAATCTGGTTCAGAAAGAGATTCTTCTTAAGTAAGGCTACCTTCCTAAACCATTTTAAGGGTGAGAAGGAAACAGGAAAAACACTTTTACATGAACAAGAATCAATATCAACCTATGAGGTAAGATTTTTTAATTTATTATTATTTTTTTTATCTTTGGCCGCACCATGCAGCATGTGGGATCTTAGTTCCCTGAGCAGGGATCAAACCTGGGTCCCCTGCATTGGGAGCACAGAGTCTTAACCACTGGACCACCAGGGAAGTCCGTAAAAAGTAATATTTACTTTATTCCCGAGAATCTTTATAGTTACCTTGAGGCTTCAGAAATACCCATTAGCTCCGTAAATATGCCCTTTAGAAAATAAAGCCTCTGTGGGAATTCCCTGGTGGTCCAGTGGTTAGGACTCACTGCCGAGGATACGGGTTCAATCCCTGGTCGGGGAACTAAGATCCCACAAGCCACGTGCAGTGCGGCCAAGAAAGACCGAAAGAAAATAAAGCCTCTGTATTCTTCTTAACTCATCATTGATATAAGGTCTTTTTGCTACTATTCTAAGGGGGGGGAAGAAAGAAAACAAAATGTGTTCAAAAACTCAGAATAAATTAGCACCCCAATAAACTATAAAGCCAAACTAAATGCTGTACCCTTGGGTCAATCTGCTTCTAAGTTAAACACTTACTGGTAATAGAAATGAAAAACATCCCGCTAACTAGCAATAAGCCTGAACTCAAATCAGTAATAAAGAGCCCCTAAACCTCTTTTTAAAAAATATGTCACACTGAGTTCAAATATGAGACAAAAAAAGGTCATCATGGAACACGGAACAGAACGCACTTACATTCTTCCCTAGAAAGCCAGTTTGCCTTTTCTTTGTTTCCACTCCCTCGAAATTTAGAGTTTCTAATGATTCCAGGAATAAGAGTATAGAGTTTAAGGTCTTTAAGATACAAAAAGAAAAATGACAAAATGATCAAATGCTAATCGTATCTGAAACACTGTTCAGAGGCCCTGAGGTGAGCCAACCAGAATGAGTAGCATAAGCAACGGGGTTCTTTCGTTGTCCAGAACATGCTGCTGCACAGACGAGTATGTAAGGATGGTCAGGTGGATACTGGCTAAGGGTGACGCGCAGCAGAAGGTAAGGAGGGTCGTTCCCGCCACCCCACCACACAAGGGGGTCTGGTCCAGCTCAGCTTTCCTGGCCAGACTTTCCTGTCTGACTACTAATGCCCTGTATGAGGAAACAGTAACTCTCACCAATTCATTTCACTCAAGGTAATATTTATTTGGGCAAGAGACACTTAAATTGTGAACTTATTTCCAAAGGAACTATGTTCATCCACAAAGATGAGATAAAGAAACAACTGTGAAAAAGCATTTACAATCATCCTCTGTACTCAGCTTCACAAAAGGAAGAAAAAAGGGCCTCCGTGGATTACGCCAACACGAGGGGCCCTAATTCCAAGTGTGAGCTCTGCCTGTTACCGTCCAATGGAGAAAAGTGAAATCCTTGAATGTAATGAGATTTGGTACCTCAAAATCACAAACAAGCCACCTGAACAAATAATCAAATATCAATGATGAGGGACTAACATGTTCTATAAATGTTTCTTAGATACAGCTTTCAAGTGAAAATGGAAACCTCTGAGGAAGCCTCCTTAACTCCTGGGCATCGGAACGTTGGTGAATGGGTTAGGCTGAGAATCAGAGCCCGCCCGTGAGACGCTGCGAAGGGGCAGCCCGGCGAGAGGAGGCGACTGATTCACGGAACCAGAACAGAGACAGGAGAAAACCGCACTGCTGACTCCTGCTGGCGGTGGGGCCAGTCCAGCCGCCCGCTTTTTAGAACAAGAAGCCCAGTCAACACCAGTGCTTCGGCCTGATCTTTCTCTGGCTCTGACCCTGCCGTTGTCTGACCTCCCCCACTGGGCACCCTCCCCCAGGACACCCGGGCAAAGTAGTTTCTGTGGGAGGCCATTCCCAGGCCTCTGCAGAGCTGTTTGCTGAACAGAAGAAATGTAACGGAGCTCTAATCCTACTAAAAGGGGCCTTAAGACAAGCCAACTGGATCTTCAAAGGACCAGAGCATATCATGATTTTATTTAGAGAACTTACCTTAGCAATCTACACTTACCCTCATCTAGAATACACTCAACTGCCTCATTTTAAAGATGTTTTAAGTGCCAACGTCTCTTTCTATTTAAAAATAACCTCCCTGACCACTCCTTCATTCAACAGACATCTACTTAGCGCCCCTTCCAGCCCAGACACTATGTGGTTGGGATTCTTCTGCCCAGGGAGGGGCCCCGGCTGTGCTGGAGGCTGGTCTCAATGAGGGCCGGGCGGAGGGTGCGTGCCCCTCCCACCCTTCCTTTGCTCGGATGCTTGGCTCTCACTCTTCTGCTATTACCTATGTGAATTCTGTGACCAGCAGCCAGGCATTCTCCACCTTCATTTGTATTAAGCACTGCTTTTTAAAAAAAAAACAAAACAAAACAAAACAATAAAACAGGTTTACAAAAAAGTCCAAAAAAATTCTCTAGGCCTGCCTACATGTGTCCAGTTATAGTCGCTCAAAAAGTCAACCCAGAGCTTCCCTGGTGGCGCAGTGGTTGGGAGTCCGCCTGCCGATGCAGGGGATGCGGGTTTGTGCCCCGGTCTGGGAGGATCCCACATGCCACAGAGCGGCTGGGCCCGTGAGCCATGGCCGCTGAGCCTGCACATCCGGAGCCTGTGCTCCGCAGTGGGAGAGGCCACAACAGTGAGAGGCTCGCCTACTGCAAAAAAAAAAAAAAAAAAAAGTCAACCCAGACAGTGCAACAAACAGAAGCCACCTCTGCATATCCCAACAAATATGAATTACCTGAAAATAGAAGCAAACACAAAATTTCAACTAAAAAAACTATAGATTTAGCAGCTATGTAAAACACAGTATCAATTATTCCTTAAAAATAATTCAATTTCCTGCTTTTATAATTTGTAGTAAAGAGAAATTACTGCTATTTATGAAATTCAAATTCTTTTTTTTTTTTTTTTTTGCGGTAAGGGGGCCTCTCACTGTTGTGGCCTCTCCCGTTGCGGAGCACAGGCTCCGGATGCGCAGGCTCAGCGGCCATGGCTCACGGGCCCAGCCGCTCCGCGGCATGTGGGATCCTCCCGGACCGGGGCAGGAACCCGTGTCCCCTGCATCAGCAGGCGGACTCCCAACCACTGCGCCACCAGGGAGGCCCTGAAATTCAAATTCTTAAGAGTGAAAGAGAAACGAAGGCTATCCTACAAGCACCCCACCAGTACAGAGACTCACTCTGCTATGTTGAGGTAGCCACAGGACGCTGCTGCGTGGAGGGGTGTCCAGCCCTCGTTGTCTTGCTGGTTTACATTGGCTCCATTCTCCACCAGAAACTTCACCATGTCCAAATTTTCGTCAATACAAGCCTGAAAAGAGAAGTCCATCCATTTACTCAACAAGCACTTACTGAGTTCTACACCGTGCCAGACACTGCTCCGGGCACGGACAATGCAGCAGCGCTGATGAAATATTAATTTCCACTTCTTGCACCCTGATGCAAGTGTCCAGAGTGTGACTTCTCAGCTTTGTGATCTGATGCAAATCCCTGAATTCTTCCCATACCTCAGTATCCCAGCTGTGCAACAGGTCTAATGACATTTAGTCTTGTTCATAGTGCTGTTAGGGTTAAACGAGGAGAGTGACTTACTCTAAATGGGTGGAGCTGCCTCGTCATTATAAAGAAAAGGGGGGATGTTAGGAACCACTGATTGGCCCATGAATTTTAAAGGAAAATAGTCACATAGGATCAAATGCAACTTTCTCACTGGGAAGTTGCAGTTTATCTTCTAGGGTCGCTAAACTATCCCCACTTTGATGAGAAAGGGTGCAGTGATCCTTCAAACAGAAGAAATGTATCTTCTTTTCATGTATCTTCTGAATAGCTGCAGACAGTATGGCAAAGTACGTTTGCAGTTGTGGTTGGTTAGGCATCCTTAGCTGCCCAACTCACAGCAACAATTAGGAGAAGGCAGAGAGGCTTTCTGAATAAAGGCTTCAGGGCTACCAGAAGCCTAAAAGGAACAGTCACAAACAGCAGTGAGGCGTGCCAAGACCCAAAGGCCATCTAGACTATCTACAGAGTAAAAGGAGGCAAAAAGCCCACACCCATAAAAGTGATCATCATCAAGGCTTAGGTGGATCCAAAACAGCTGAGACAATTCAGGACTAGAAACAAATGAGACTTCTCTTTCTAAAACTTGTCTCTTAACCCCCTCCGTTTCAAAAAAAAAAAAAAAAAAACAGGTTAAAGCTTTAGCTGAAAAACAATTATCTGGGTCAAAATGATTTTTATAACGATATTAATACATGATTTGCCTTTTCTGCTGTGTTGACATTTGCACTAACAATGCAAAGCCATGGTGGGGAGAACTCCTGGAGACTTTGCACAAGTCAAGGGAGGCACCAGAGGGTGCGGGTGCTGACTGTACTCTTCCTGGCCACATGCTCTCAAGCAAAACAAAACCCAAAAAAGGCCAGTGTCACTCAAGAATGACCTTAATGAAGCAGTAAACATTATTAATTTTATTAAACTGTAAGTGTTCTTAATATTCTGTGTGACAAAACAGCAGGCACACATAAAGCCCTTCTCCACGTAACAAAGCACAGCGCCATCTCTAAGCAAAAAGCTCCTGTGCATCTGTTTGAGCTGCGAGATGGACGAGCAGCTTTTCCACAGATGCTATTTTTCCTCAAAAGAGCAACCGACAGGTAAATTATGATGATTAAGACTTGAAGACGAACAAGGTGAGCCTGTCACTTCAAAGAAAAAAAACCTAATATTTGTTGCCAATGATAAAATTTGACCATCCAATTAAAATCAGAATTTTGGGAAACATACCCACTACCATGAGTTTGACAGCTTCCTAATACTCAGTTTTCTGATGTGGTCAATAGGATCATCAACAAATGTGGTCTTTTGATATTATAGACTGAAACGTATTAACATCTGGAAGATGTGCATAACTCAATGAACCCATATTTTCCACATAATCAGATGCATGGTGTGAGAAAATCATGCATGGGTAAAAGATTCATTCAAAATACAAGTTAGACCACTGGATTTTAATATCTCAAAGTAAGAAAAGTCCACTGACATGGTTTCAGATTCCACACTGCAACTAACATTTAAGAAACTACTATATACTTCCTGGCGTTTTAGTATAGTGCCAAGAAGAATGCCCATAATTGTCTGGACAGACTATTAAAATACTCCTCCCTTTTCCAAATAGACATTCATGTGAAGCCAGATGTTCTTTATATACTTTAACCAAAACAATGTATCACAAGACTGAATGCAAACACTAAAAGATTTGTAAAAATGTAAAACAATGCCACTCTTCTCATGCCACCATGTCAATGGACTTTTCTTACTTTGCTTTTGTTTTTGAAAGTATATAGCTCTTTTCAATTAAAATATGTGATTTAGGGCTTCCCTGGTGGCGCAGTGGTTAAGAGTCCGTCTGCTGATGCAGGGGACACGGGTTCGTGCCCCGGTCCGGGAAGATGCCACATGCCATGGAGCGGCTAGGCCCGTGAGCCACGGCTGCTGAGCCTGCGCGTCCGGAGCCTGTGCTCTGCCATGGGAGAGGCCACAACAGTGAGAGGCCCGCGTACCGCAAAAAAAAAAAAAAAAAAAAATGTGGTTTATATGAACATGTAATGGGTTATTGCTATTTTAAATGAATTAATAATATTTTCAAGATTTTTCAGTAATATATAATAATACTTATGAACAAAAGCTCTTTGGGGTCCTGAATAGAGTGTACAGGATTTAGAGTGTACAGGATTCCTTAAATCAAACAGTTTGAGAATTGATGTCTTCAGTGAAATATACCAAGGGACATTTTATGGTGATAATGAGCAACAGTTTAAACAGCAAAAGATTACTGTGGGAAGAGTTCAAGCCAGAATTCAGAAGGTAACTACTACACTTAAGAAGCACCTATCCTACCAAGAGGACTTCAGGAAACCCCTCCAGATAAACCTCGTGTCAATCCCGCTTAGAAAAAAAGGATGGATGAAAAGCGGTTGATTCAACCTAGAGGATATTTAATTAGGCAAACTTGGTTACAAAATGACATCTTTATTCATTTTCCCCAAACCATTTGATACTCTTTTTACAATTAGTGAGATTAGCTAAACATCTCAACCGAGATTTGATTTGATGTCATATAATATATTCCTCCAACCTGATCTTTTGAGGCCAGACGACTTTTATAGCCAGTATTCACGACAGTCTCTTTTTCAACAAGCAGCTCCAAAAATTACATTTCTTCTATGATGTTTTCTTAGGTTGATCAATTTTGACAAGCTTTCCCCATTTATACTTCTTTACCAGGTAAAGTATTTCATAACTATTCATAACATTATAAACTATTTCATAATTATGATTATCACTAAATCTCTCATATACTGTATGTCTGCCAGTCTATAATCCCGCAGGGCAAGATTTAACCAACCCCTTGCAGAGTACCTCACTAAAAACTATTAATACTTTAACTGCGAGGATGGAAGAGGGCATTTAAAAAAATTTTTTTAAATTAATTTATTTTGGGTTGTGTTGGATCTTCGCTGCCGTGCGTGGGCTTTCTCTAGTCGTGTCAAGTGGTGGTTACTCTTCGTTGTGGTGCGCGGGCTTCTTATTGTGGTGGCTTCTCTTGTTGCGGAGCACGAGCTCTAGGTGCCCGGGCTTCAGTAGTTGTGGCTCGTGGGCTCTAGAGCGCAGGCTCAGTAGTTGTGGTGCACGGGCTTAGTTGCTCCACAGCATGTGGGATCTTCCTGGACCAGGGATCGAACCGCTTCCCCCGTATTGGCAGGCGGATTCTTAACCACTGCACCACCAGGGAAGTCCGAGGGCACTTCTCAAAAAGGTGCTGAAGTCCAAGGAGAAGAAAGTGTTTTAGAGGTTAAGTACACTCTCTGCCCGTGTAGTCATAAACTTCTGTGTCAGGAAGGTCAAATGTGCCATCTTGCCCTGTGTTAAGCAGCTGGGTCAACTGCTCCTTGCTTGGCTGCAAATGTATTTGGCTCTGACAGAACAGCCTGAACACTTAGCCAATGGCCACACCACCACTAGGCAGAATTTTGGAAGCCAGTGTTTTCAAGATGATTCTTCACCCTTTGCAGATGATGGCATCCAAATTCCAGAGGCTAAAATAACCCCAGCTAGTCCAGGTATCAAACAGGAGAAAACCTGTCTTTTCTCTTTCCTCCCCTCTTACTTATCTCCCTTCCTTTTCTTAATCTCCTTCACCCATCATAACTTTAGTTCTCTTCCTTTTCAGTTTCATAATTTCTGTCTATGAATCTTGAATCCTTGATACAGTATTTTTATAAGAATGACACTGTGAGGATGTCCGAGACAATAACTACAAAAAGCTGGCCTAATCTTCAATGTAATCTGACAAAGCATCAATCTCTAAAGAATCATTTCAGAGGAAACAAAGCAGGATAACTGTTAGGTGATTCCCAGCACCCTCCACAGAGTGCAGGGCAGTGGATTGTGAGAAGCGTCGGCTGTGGGGCCAGGCGGAGCCGGGCTCGTGCCCCAGCCCTGCCCGCGCGCAGAGTCTTGAGCGAGAATACGACCTGAGCGCCAGTGGTTCACCTGGAGCACAGGAACGCTGCCCACCCCGCAGGCCTTAGTGAGGGTGTAAGGAGACGAGCCCTTGGCAGAGCGCGGGGCACTGCTGTTGTCAAGCCGTGGTCTTAACAAGCAGCAGCAACTTCCCCAGGAGAAGGCTGACGTCGTACTTACTCCTCACCTACCACTGCCCTCCAGCTCCAGCGCCCCGTGGGAGGAAGGCAGCTTGGTTGCAAATGTCTTTGATCAAGCAAGGTTTGGGAGCCTGTTTGTTAATCTGACTTCAGGAAATTCCCTCTAGGGCCCAGGATCCTGCGGGTTCCTAAGGTCAGGAGCCACAGGACACAAGCAGTATGTCCACAGTTAACTAAAGAGGATCGTCGTCGGGCAGACCAGTCAACAAATTTGTAGGACAGTCACTCCCAGGACATATCTTGGAGTGACCGTCCTCTGTTCTTTGTTTTTGGTTTTGTTTTGTTTTTCCCTCCAGAAGAAAGACTATGACTAAAGTCCTGGAGGAGAGACACACAGTCCCTGAAACCCTTCTCCACTAAACAGTGACTAAATTTAGACGCCCGCTGCCCACGCCGTCTGCAGCTGTGCTTCTGACTCACGGGGACTAAGCCGGCAGGAGGAGCAGACTCGCCATCTACGAAAGCCGCGTCCGGGGCCGGGGCCCCCAGCACCGCGCCTCCACACAGGGCTGCGCGAGCCTTCCCCATACACGGGTCTTTCCTTTTCTTGAACCGGCAAGGAAGGCTAAACAGCTTTCTGATGTTACTTTTGACACCACTGGGAAAATTCTTCTTTGCATTTAACCCTATTCGTTCTGCTGTGGCTTATGTCCATTTCTTTCTATTTTCCTTCCCTAAAGACACGCAGAATATTACTAAAGTAACAACCTGTTCTAAGCTCCTGGAGAAAAGGAGATATTATTTAATTATTAGTCCAGAAAGCTATCAGAAAAATTGCCAGGTAATAATTTAAAGCTTCCTAAAATCAGCATGTCACAGTTCCCTGGCCATGAGAAGCTACCTCCGAGGAAAAATCCTTGATTTTACCAGTAAAATGGGAAAGAGTACCACAGTCCCTCATCTGTACCTAATACTGCTCTCTCTACAGCTAAGGCTGACGGTTGACCAGTGCCAGAGGTAATCTGGGAGTGCAGAGGCGGCCTTGCAAAACAAAGCCTCCTCCGTTCCCAGAATAGCCTGCAACCGTCACCGCCACCAAGCGCCACGGGTCCAAGCACTGACCTTGCTGCCGTGTCTCGGGACACTGCTCAGACTACCTGCCCGGGCCCAGAACGGCGTCTCCCCAACAAAGTCCCGTCCACCCCAGCACGGGGGACATGCTGACGCTGGTCTTGGGGCAGCGGGACGCCCACCTGTTTGGATTTTTCAGCCCACGCTTGCCTTGATTTCAACAAATCAGGTTGACAAAGGTGCTGGGAGATGATGATGCTCGTAACACATCCCCATATTCCATATCTTTAACTATGCTGTCCTTTAGGCTTCCAAACTTGTACAGTTCAATAATAATAATTTACATATAGTGTATATAACTCAAAATTTATATAATTCCCAAAATTATATAATTTCAACTTTATGATGAAAACCCTAAATGCTTGGAGATAACAGCAAAGAGCTTAATTTTGTTCACAAAAATACTTACCAGCCAAACACCCTGAATCACCTGTATGAGATTCTCAAGTCATTGCTAGCAACGCTAGCATGTAAATTCCACAAGGGCAGGGATCTTCGGCTCTTTGCTCACTGATATATCCCAAATACCTAGAACAGCACTGGGCACCTAGTAGGACACCAAAAGGTGTTTGTTGAATAAAAAGACGAATGCCCAAATGCACAGAAAGCCACATTTTCTATACATTCTGTTGATTCTCGGTTATCTGGACTCACCACAGACTTCTCTCCAGACTAATCCCACCAACATCACACGGCACATCCAAGTACGGGCTGGGGCTAGACTGAGGACGCTGTATATTGATGCCTCCCATACATTTTGTTGTGTTCACAGATCTCCGTTCCTTTGATGCAGTGTGTTGAACGGTGGCCCCAAAAAGATACGTCCATGTCCTAACCCCTGCAACTGGAGAGTGTGACCTGACTTGGAAAAGGGGTCTCTGCAGGTGTAATGAGGTGAAGGTCTTGAGGTGAGACCCTAAATCCAATGACAAGTGTCCAACTAAGAGGTAGGCAGGCAGGCAGGCAGGCAGGCAGGGGGAGATCTGACAAAGGCAGAAGAGGAGGTGGCAGTGTGACCACGGGGACAGAGACTGGAGTGATGCGGCCACAAGGAACGCCAACCGTCACCAGGAGCTGGGAGAGGCAAAGAACAGGTCTCTGCCCTGGAGCCTCCAGAGGCAGTGTGGTCCCATCAACACCCTGATTTCAGACTTCTGGCCTCCAGAGCTGTGAGACAATAGATTTCTGTTGTTTTAAGCCATGAAGTTCCTGGTGATCTGTTACAGAAGCCGCAGGAAATTAATACAACTGGCACGGAATAGGAAGTCAGAACCTAGAGAGCCTGCCACGTCCTCACCCCTTGGTACTAACAAAAGTCACAGCAGCGGATCACCCTTCTTTGCCAGATGAAAGCTGGTCAAAAAATTAATTATACCACTTCTTAAGATACAGCTGCATTTAACAGAAGGTTTTTCAATCAACTTTCAGCCCAAAGAGCAATTGCCCTGGAAGAGCTGACCAAGTGCTTGCGTTAGGCATGCTGCTGCAGGTGCTCTGGCCGAGGACTAGAGCTGAAGCTCGGGGGGCAGTGAGTGAGCGGACTCACTCATTCATGGTGAGTCTGCTGTGGATCCAGCGGGTCTGAGCTCAAAGTCCCCTTGCTACAGCAGGGCAGTCTCACTGTGTGACAAGAATTCAGACGAACAGATTCAAGGTGATAGAGAAGTCAGTACATTTGGAAATCTCAACCATCAGCAGATCAGCACGAGAAGGCTTTACCTTACTGTAGTTCATACCACCTGACCCAGTGCTTGAGTCAAGCCTTCCATTCCGACCGTGATACAGTGTAACCACTACTTAAGTGAGAATCATAACAGCAGGCTGCTCCAACAGACAGGTGACCCAGCCACTGTTAGCTCTGTGTGAAAGACTCACAGCCCCACTGGCACAGACAGTTTGGCTCCCAGATGGTGAGAACTATATTTGATTATGTACTCAGTGGTCAGGCAGGCTCTGGACACAGATCTGAGGCCTTTCACGAGAGAGAGCCAACATAGACATCAGAAGGAAAGAATTTTCCATGGAGTGTACACTAAGGTTCTTGTTCTCGATAAACTGGCATATTATTCCCAGACTGTAAGTGTTCATAACTTGGGGCCAGAGAACACCTTCCTTCAGTTAAGAGCAAGAATTATACTGTCTAAGGGTTGACCGTATTTAGATTTCAAAAATATGTTCATTCTGGGTTCTAACACAACATCCTCAAAGTGCCGCAGCCCTGACCCTTCTAATAATGTTTCCCTCAACCTTCCCCGTGCATTTAAATGAAGAAGATCCCATTAAGTTCTCTTACAGGTATCACCTTGGCAACTTCTGTACTATAAAGGCTATATACAGCTGACCTAACTTTTGTCATCAAGGCAGGTTTCTGAAAAGTCAAGAAGAAGAAAGAAGATGAAGAAAGGGCCCAGAAAATGAAAGCTGCATCTCCTCAAAGCCCATGATTATTCTCAAACAGAAGTTTTATAGTTCCAGTCTCCAAGTCTCTATCTGTCACTCACTGATAATCCCAAAATGGAGGAACAATAAATGAGGCCTAATAATTGTGGTAAATCCCAAGCAGGAGTTCCTCTCAGGTCAAAAGAGTGTGTATGGCTAAATCAGCCTGACACTTGTAGAGCAATAAGAAAGCCCTTGGAGAGATTACCTTCTTACAGATTGTGCACATAAGGGCTGAGGCACAGCAAGTCATGAAATGATTCACCTTAACAGACTAGATCAAAAGAGGTTCCTTGGGAAAAGTAGACTATAACAAAGCTGTAGAAGGAAGGAAGGAATGTGGCCGCTGGAGCAGTCAGCATTATGACTTCGCATTCTACAGATGCAGAAACTAGATCAGAAAAGTTAACTGAATTATTTAAGGTCATATACTCAGTTGTGGAACCACCTAAGTTTTCTACCTACCAATTTAGAGGCACCCAAAACGGTATTCATGGGCCATGCTCAAGATACCACTTGGCCCATGGAACTTTTTTTTTTTTCTGGCTGCGCTGTGTGGCATGCGGAATCTTAGCTCCCCAACCAGGGATCAAACCTGTGCCCCCTGCATTGGGTGTGGGGAGTCTTAACCACTGGCCCGACAAGGAAGGGTGTGTGTGTGTGTGTGCGTGTGTGTGTGTGTGTGTGTGTGTGAACATTTTTAATACCTGTCCTAAAAATGACGTTGCTTTAGCATATACAAGGTAAACTGACATTAGTCTAGCTCTGCAATAATTTCATATGAGGAATGTGGCCAACTGGTTGATGTGAGTTGGTCACTCCTGACTAGACTAAATGCAAAACACAAAGATCCCATTTAAAGTGCCTGGGGCTTCCCTGGTGGCACAGTGGTTGGGGTCCGCCTACCGATGCAGGGGACGCAGGTTCGTGCCCCTGTCCGGGAGGATCCCACGTGCCGCAGAGCGGCTGGGCCCATGAGCTGAGCCTGCGTGTCCAAAGCCTATGCTCCGCAACGGGAGAGGCCACAGCAGTGAGAGCCCTGCGTACCGAAAAATAAATAAATTAATTAAATTAAATTAAATAAAGTGCCTGGGTTACCACTCTGTTTATTAGCATGAGTCTAGATTAGAAACCTCCCTCACAGCTTGGCTACCTGTCCTAACCGCAGCCCAAGGTCCACCCTGCTGCCAGTTGGCATGTAAACTGCCGTCCCATGAAGAGGGATTTTTCTATTTAACTCCAGATCACTCCGTGCCCATAAACAAGTGTTTCACAAGCCACAAGAGTACGGTCTGAAAGCAAGGGCACGGGCAATGTTCCACGCTGTCAAGTAAGCCTCAAAAAAAGGAAGGCAGGCAATTCTGGGACCTGAGCTGGGTAAGGAGTAAAAGCCACAAAGAAATTACAGGAAGGTCAGACTCTCAAAGTATAAATCAGTACAGCACATTTTATTCCTAAAAGAAGACATTAAACACGAAGTTATTATTTTCCCAGCCTTTTCATCCAGAGTTTTGCATAGGCAAAGCTACTACTATATTAGTCCGTACCACTTACCGTCATGTCTTCCCAGGGGCAGAGTCTTGCAGTGCACAGGCAGCAGGAAACACGACCACACGACCCTACTAGGTGCGGTGCGGTAGTCTGCAGTGCGGACTATGGAATGAAGACTGCCTGGTCAGGGGCGTCCCTGGGGGCGTGGCGGTTGAGAGTCCGCCTGCCGCCGCAGGGGACCCGGTTCGTGCCCCAGTCCGGGAGGATCCCACATGCCGCGGAGCGGCCGGGCCCGTGAGCCATGGCCGCTGAGCCTGCACGTCCGGAGCCTGTGCTCCGCAACGGGAGAGGCCACAACAGTGAGAGGCCTGCGTACCGCAAAAAAACAAAACAAAACAAAACAAAAGACTGCCTGGTCAAACCCTGGGACGACCAATCAGTAGCTCTGTGTCTTGAAACAAGCGATCTCTGTATGCTTCCGTTCCCTCATCTGCAAAATTATCGTACCAATCACAGTACCTACGTCATGGGTCACAGATAAGCTAAGGTACACAAAAGCACTTAGTGCCCAGTATATAGTTTGATGCTATGGAAGTGTTAGCTGCTACTGTGACTATTATCAGTATATTATTATTTTTGTTTAGTCTCTAAGAGCACAAGAAAGGGCAAAATTTATATACTTCATTTAAAATAAACACAATATAGTATAAACTCTATGTAAGTTCCAATAGATGCCAACAGGCCACAGAAGTCGGGTTCTGTTAGCAAGAAAGAGAAGGAAGTAAACGAGAGGTGGGACTAGAGGAAAGGGAGGACAACGAGCCAGGACTGGAAGGAGAGCTCACACGGGGCTTCGGGGCCGCAGACCAGGTTTTACAAACGTAACAGAGCCACTGCTGTAGAGGCCCATCAGGTCTGCTGTCAGCACAGGCAGAAAATCTGAGAAGACAGATTTAAGTTGCAAACCCAACACTGACACATCACCAAAGAACAGGTTAAGACTTTATCTTGGTGACGTGTCCCTTGAGTGTGAAGCACTTCTCACTTATTCACGTAACAAACATTTACTGAGGCCTATACTATGCCAGACACAGTCCTTAGGAAGAGAGGCAGGAATCAAAAATGAGTAAGACTTTACCATTTAGTGGTAGAAAAAGTCATTTAACTGATACATGCAAGAGGAATCATACTCTAACATAAGAGAGACATGTACAGTGTTAGAGCTCAGAGTAAGATGTCACTAACTTTGTCTGGGGGTGACAGGGAGCACCTCCCCAAATGGTTATTATTCACCTGCGTCATAAATGAGGAGGTGTCGCCCGCTGA
Source organism: Mesoplodon densirostris (assembly GCF_025265405.1). NCBI lineage: Eukaryota > Metazoa > Chordata > Mammalia > Artiodactyla > Ziphiidae > Mesoplodon > Mesoplodon densirostris. The sequence goes on along the minus strand of NC_082662.1, from coordinate 192,666,180 downwards.
AAACGCAGGGATAGAGAGAATCAGAAGAAAGGGAACAGGACTCACAAAGGTCCAGAGGAGAGGAAAACAAAGTTTTTTGGAATGTTGAGAAGTCTGGCATGTTTGTACTCAGTCGGGGGGCGGAGGGGGGCATACATGAACATCTGAACAGGGCTTCCATCTGCCAGACTGAAGAGTTTGAACTTGACCCTGCAGGCTAATGGGACATGGAAGGAGGAGAGGCTGGTAGGGTAGATTGGCAGCAATGAAGGCCCGTATCCCCCTGTGAAGACTTTAACCTTATCTTGAAGGCGGCAGGGAGGGCCTGAGGTTCTGAAGCCAGGGGGTGAGAGCATCAAAACTGTCCGAGAGTGAGAACTGCAGCGAGAACAGGAAGCCTGACCTGCGGCAGGGAAAACTCCCCACGGAGACATCTCTTGGGAACCGCAACCGCGGCCAGGGAGGATGAGGTCCCGAAGGAGCGCACTGTCGGTAGAGACAGGGCAGGGACGGGTCTGAGGAGCTCCCGAGGCGGAAGGGACAGGGTGGCCGGCCGGAGCGCCAAAGGTGAAAAGGGGTCATGACGCAGGCTTTCAGGAGCTTAGGACCCTGCGTGGACCGTGACACCACGGAGCCAAAACAGGGATTCTAAGCAAGTCTTAGAAGTCTTTTCTGCGCCTGATCCCCAGGCAGCACTGATTTCCCTCAAGGCCTCCGTGACTTCCGTGTGCAGCGGGCACTGCCTGCTGCCCTGCCCCTCTGACACCCCCCCCCAAGCGAGCCCAGGAAAAGCAAGGCCAAGAAGCCTGAGCTCGCAGCTTCCCGGCCCCGCAGCTAAGCCCCGGCTGGGTCGGTGTCAGGAGGGCTGTGGCCCGGCCCTGGCAAAGCATTATTGAACAGCAGCCCATAGAGCTGGGGAGCTGAGGTTACGGATCGGGTCTCAGCTGCAGCTGAAATCTCTAGTCTAAAGTCACGTGTCACTGACAACAGCGGCGACTCTACAACTCAAGAGAACACCTCCGATTTTTTCTCTGAAGTTTAAATCTCTGGGGTAGGAAAGGAGTTGGTGAATTAAAAGCATTTTGTTGGGCCCATGTGGCATTATAAAAAAAGATTTTTCACATTAAAAGTTCCAATTTGAGGCTTTTAGAAAACAAGAACACTTGGCCACGCTGGGGCCAGATTCCCACACAGCGACGAGCGTCTGGAGCCGAGGAACAGTTGCCGCCTCCGGGCAGAGCGTGAGCTCCGGACGCCCCACCAGCCCCACTGGGTCCCACCCTGCCCGCTACATGCCCTAGCCGCTTTCCCCAGGTACTGTAGCACGAAAACATTCAAACACACAGAGAAGTTCAAAGACCTTCAACGTCCCCCCAGCCTGCAGTCCACCACGAACCCTGCGCTAGACTTGCTGTACCACACACCCACCCCTCACCGACTCAGACCTTCTAACAACTCCCCGAAACCCTTCACCATGCATATCACAAACTAGCGCTCAATGCGTGCGTACAGCCTTATTTTTCTTTTGAGGTAGATTCTGCACACGGGGAAAGCACACACCTTATGTGCTTCACTCACTGGGCAGACAAACGTCTGCACTCGTGCTGCGCATCGCTGTAGGTGTCCGAGCTGCATCCCTGAGGCATCTGACCCCTGACACAGAGGAGTGCTTTCCAACTTGCTCTGACCTCTGCACTGCCTGCGGCCAAGGAAACACTGGCTACGAGCAGAATCAGTTGACCTTTCTTAAGGCAGCATCTTATTTCTGCTGGGCCTTAACAGACCAAATCTGGGTATAATCAATTCTTGTTGTTGCTGTTGTTTTATTAGAAGTATTGCATTTTAAAAAATTGAAGTATAGTAGGGAGTTCCCTGGTGCTGTAGTGGTTAGGACTTAGTGCTTTCACTGTCGTGACCCAGGTTCAATCCCTGGTTGGGGGAACTGAGATTCCACAAGCTGCACAATGGGGCCTAAATAAATAAATACATAGATACATAAATAAATTGAAGTATAGCTGATTTACACTGTTGTGTTAGTTCCCTGGTGAGCCAAGTGACTCAGTTATACATATATATATTTATATATATATATATAATTTTTCAAATTCTTTTCCATTATGGTTTATTACAGGATATTGAATATAGTTCCCTGTGGTATACAGTAGGTCCTTGTTGTTTGTCTATATTATATATATTAGTGTGTGTACGTTAATCCCCAACTCCTAATTTATCCCTCCCCCCCTCCCCTTTGGTAACCATAAGTTTGTTTTCTATGTCTGTGAGTCTATTTCTGTTTTGTAAATAAGTTCATCTGTATCATTTTTTTTAGATTCCACATATAAGTAGTATCATATATTTGTCTTTGGCTTACTTAGTATGACAATCTTTAGGTCCATCCATGTTGCTGCAAATGGCATTATTTCATTCTTTTTTATGGCTGAGTAATATTCCCGTGTGTGTGTGTGTATGTGTGTGTGTACGTACACCACACCTTGTTGATGGACATTTAGGTTGTTTCCATGTCTTGGCTATTGTAAACACTGCTGCTATGAACACTGGCATGCATGTAACTTTTTGAATTAAGAGTTTTCTCCAGATATATGCCCAGGAATGGGACTGCTGGATCATATGGCAAGTCTATATTTAGTTTTTTAAGGATAATCAATTTTGCTGATAATATAAATTCACTATTGGGGCTCAAAGAGAAGGTAATAGTGGTTAAGACTTTAGAAATCTAAATAACTTTTTTTTTTTTCCTGAAAGCATCAATCTAAATAATTTAAGAAACATGGCCTATAGTCCAACTCTCAGACTGCTATGTCCTGGAGGTAAGGCAGTGGAATGCATAGTACAAATCAATAAATAACACAAACATCCCTTGAGGTCACACACGGAAGAGTTAGACTCCACCCTCTCTGACTAGCTTAGTGGTATTGCCAAGGTAACAAGGAGAGCTTCTGTTATTTACTTGTTAAGAGAAGGCATTACTAAGCCCAGGAAAAGATCAGGAATAGCAAAAAGAAACCTCCTCATGTTCCAAAGGTAGAATAATGAACAAGTGAAAACCTGAAAAAAGGATTAAAAATTTACTTCAGTCGAAGACATAGCCCAGCTATGCAATGGCATCCCTTTATGGAAATAAAAATGAGAAATGGGGGCTTCCCTGGTGGCGCAATGGTTGAGAGTCCGCCTGCCGATGCAGGGGACGCGGGTTCATGCCCCGGTCCAGGAAGATCCCACATGCCGTGGAGCGGCTAGGCCTGTGAGCCATGGCCGCTGAGCCTGCGCGTCCGGAGCCTGTGCTCCGCAACGGGAGAGGCCACAACAGTGAGAGGCCCGTGTACTGCCAAAAAAAAAAAAAAAAAAAAAAGAGAAATGTCCCTGTCTCCTTTGATGGCAAGTGCTTACTTATCTGTAATCCAATCCCAGACTCCTGAAGCACTTGGCGGGCAGTGCACCCAGGATTAGGCAACCCTCGCCAAGGTCGGGGAGGTCAGCCGCTGCTGCAGACGTGTTGAAGGTGAATGGCAGCGTGGGCCCTTTCAACGGGTCTCCATCACCTCACTCGTGGACGGGCCGAGCCAAAGCATGAGCACAGGCACGTCCAGGACAGAGGTGGAGGGCACATTTCAGAACAGAAGGGGGGCGCAGCACAAGGTACGACACAAGCAGAAGATCCAACACAAATGCCAGAGCCCAGCCCGATCTCTCCACAGCGAAGTGTCCGAGCTGTTAAGAGAGCGAGCACCAAACTGGACCCTCCTCTGACCGCAGGGTTGATGGGAGGACATAAGAGATAACAAATACGAAAGCAGATGCTTAAAACGGTTAGTACGTAAATCCAAGTACTGCTGTTAACACACGGTCTTCGTGTGATTTTTATAAAACAAAACATACTATGAGGCAGTCTGGTGCATTGATTTAGAGCAGGGGATGGCAAACTTTCTCTGTAAAGAGCCCGAGAGTAAGTATTTTAGGCTTTGCAGGCCATATAGTCTCCCACACACACTCAACTCTGCCTGCCGTGTGAAAACAGCCATTGACAATACCAGTGAGGGTAGCTGTGCTCCACGAAAATTTTATGGATACTGAAATTTAGATTCCATATAAATTTCACGTCACAAAATATTGTTCTTCTTTTTCTTTTTTCAACCAATTAAAAATGCAAAATCCATTTTCAGCTTGTAGGATGTACAAATCCAGGAAGTGGGCTGGATCTGGCCTGTGGGCTCTAGTTTGCTGACACCCAATTTAGAGCATTGGCCAGAAAGCTTGAGTTCAAATGCCAGCTGTGAAATTTAATGGCTCTAAGGCCCTAGGTAAGTTCCTTCTCTCTGCCTGGGCTACCTTACCTTTAAAAGAAGAATAACAGTAGTATTTTTCTCACAGTGTTGTTATGAGGACTACCTGACTTCATATGTGTACGGAGGTTGGAACGGGACCGGTCAACGTACCCGCTCATGCATGTTGCTATTATACGCCAGCTGTTATACGCCGTTACCATGACAAGTCTCCAAACGTGCCACATTTCCACACACATCTGCACACGCATTTCCTCTGCCTGGAATGTCTTCCCTGCTTAGAGCTTCTACGTGGTCTCAGTGACCTAGTCCACACATCACCTCCTCTATGAAGCCCGCCCTGCTGTCCCTCCCATCCTAGCAGGCTCAGTTACCACCACCCACGTCTCCAAGCGCCTTGCATCTTATTGTACTTATCTCTGACTGTCAACTTCCCCACCAGGCTAAATTCCTTCCAAGGAGACTGTGACTTACTAAGTGTATCCCCAGGCCTTAGAATAGCACTCTACACACAGAAAGCACTCAATACGCATTTGCTTAATGGTACCAGTAACTATTTAGAATGTAACCTGACACATCAAGTGTAACTAGGATAGAAATCTGCTGGTTATAGGACAAATGTGACTTTAACTAAATACGAAAACAATTCCTAATATCCCATTTCAATACAGTCAGTCACGTTAGCATTCATCCCCAGGCACGTCCAGTGAGCACAGGCACGTCCAGTGAGCACACACAGTGTGTCCTGGCACCGCTAGCTGGGAGCGGGAGTGTCAGAGTCCACACGGTGATGATCCCAATACCAGCTTTTAGTAATTCAGAGCTTCATCTCCCACCTCAATCTACACAAAGTGACCTGTGTTTGGTACCAGGGGAGAGAGTGGGTTGAACAACGAACTCTGAAACGGCACCAGTGTAGCACTGCATATGGCAAAGAGCAAGAAGGAAATGGGGAACCCTTTTCTCATCCTACTCTTAAACTCGTAAGGAAATAGTGATCAAAAGGCGTCACCAGGCCACTGAGAGAGGGATGCTTTCCGAGCTAGTCAGCATCCTAAGGGAAACCCAAGCACCACCATGCCACGCCCAGCAGGCCTGGGGAATCTGCCCCTCTGCCCAGACCTCTGCCAGGCAAGCTATGTGCTGCACCAGACGCAACACCCCCTCTGACGGAAGCACCCTTGTCCCCGGGAATACTGGGCTGCCCAGTGCGCCTGGCACACCGTCGCTTAAAGACGTCAAAACTGTTTTGGAAGAACAGGTTGGTGGGGGAGGGACTTCAAAGTAACTAAATGATGAACATTTCCTGAAAGGCAATTTAATGTCATCAAAATCAGTTAAATGTTGTAACAACTATGAAGAGAGTCCAGTGAAGACCCAGATCACCATCTATCAGGTGACACTAACATGCTGTCACACGGAGTAGGAGCCTTTCATCTTCTAAGTTAACGTCACATTTCTAAAATCCCAGCTTGTTGCTGTGGAAATGACATGACAATCTGTCCTTGGTTTTTGTGTTTTTGCTTTTTCTGGTGTGTGTATGTGCGTGTCTGTGTTCGTATGTATGTGTGAATGTGGTGTGTGTGTGTGTGTCTCTGTGACTAGGTCTGTGTGTGTGTGTAATGTGTATGTAGGGGGGTGTCTCTGTGTGTGTATGCGTGTATATGTATGTGTAGGTGTGGGTGTGGGTGTGATGTACCGACTTAGAATTGTCAGTTTCTCCAGAGGTCTCTTTCCTTCTTTTAGGCCATGAGATCATATCCTATGAAAATCTGCTGAATTTAAGGAACAGAAGACAACATACAGAAGATATTTCTGTTAGGACTATGCTGAATTCTTGTCATTGTCATTGTCATTACTATTATTATCAATATCGTTTTCTTCAGTGCCTGGAAATGGCTATTCATGTACAGTGCCTGAGCATTGCTCAATTTGGACACTCTGATGATCGCTAATTCTTAACAAGGTAATTCTAGACACATCATATCAACAACTTTTTTATTCCAATAATATATTACTGTAATAAAGTTGATCAACAGGATTGGGTTTTATTGTGTTTTAGAGCCAGATTAATTTCAGTGGAATAATAAGATATAAGTAAATTATAATATAATGCCATTCATCTTACCAGAATATTTAATACTTAAATATATTCCCATGGGTCTTCTCCACAGTCCTCTAAGGAAGGGTAAGGTTGGCAAGTAATGTTAACAATGGTGACGGCAGCCAGTATTTTTTGAGGACTATTTGAAGCTGGGCATGTGGACAAGAGATGGGAAGAGAATGGAGTGAAAAGAAGACCTAGCACCAAGCTTTGAGCCATTCTAGGGTGCACACCTTGAGTCTGGTGCCTTAGACCACTCGGCCATCCTGACATGCTGGGTGAGACGTTCTAGCCTTTAAAAACCACGTAGAAAAGGACATGCAAGCAAGGAAGGTGCAACCAGAGAAGAAAAGAGAGAAACACTGATCATGGAAGCCACAGGAGCAAAAGGTTTCAAGAAGGAAGGAGAGAGTGGTTGACGCTGCTGAGCATCAAGGGAAACAAAGAACAGAAATGTCAGCATCAGGCACACCCACAGGCCTCAGATGCCCTCGGCACGGAGTGCTTCAACGCAGCCACGAGGCAGAGGTGAGGCAGGAACGGAATGAAGAGTGAGTGGAAGGAAAGCACGGATAAGCCTTGGAAAATACAGCTGAGAAAGGAGGGAAGAGACAGGGTGACCACTGGGGGCTGGGGACAGGCTGGGGGGGCGTTACTGTACAGTGGAAGAGGCCAGCGTGGTTCATGTCATTTGGAAGGGTCCAAATAAAAGGGAAAGGTTGAAGAAAGGCTGAACAGTGTTTGGCTGTGGAGAAAGGCTCTAAAACAAAGGCGGAAGGATTAGATGGAAGAAACACCTCTGCCCCTGCACCAGGAGGGAAGGAACAGAGAATGCTGCAGACACAGGCAGAGTGGTTTGGGGGTGAAAAGGTAAAGAAGTTCTCCTCTAATTTCTCTGTTTTCTATCCTATCTGTGGAACCGCAGTAATAACCGTAACAGTAATGGAAGTGGTGGTGGGAGTAATCATAATACTGGTGTTTATCGTATTAAATATTCATCTATTTAATTCATATATTTAGTCAATATAAAATGTACTAGTAATTCAATATTTAATATAATGATTTGATGTTTATACAATTATATTTTATATAATGAACAGAATAGTAATTATTCTAATTAATAAAGAGTCATATCAAACAATATTAACCAGTTAATTTTTTAGTAGCGTGGGTTAAGCACTGTCCCGCACGTTAATTCATTTAATCCTCCTAGAAAGCTTTTAAGGAGGCTATTACTGTTATTCTCATTCCTCAAAGGTTAGACAGCTTGCCCAAGGTCAGAGGCTGAAAACGAAGAGGACAGCACTCAAGCCCAGCCGTCTGCCCTGAGCCTCCTCACTGAGAGAGCACAGCTCTCATCCCTGCGCCCCCACAGCCCCGCGTCAAAGCGCTCTACTTGGGGCAGCTCCGGAGACGAAAGCCAGGCGGGAGGCTCTGTGCTGGGAGGCGGAGCAGTAGCAGGCGGCGTCCGCTGTTGAAGACAGAGGACCAAGCGCGGCGGTGAGAAGGCCAGCAAAGCAGACAGGTGTGAAGTGATCTTTTCAGGAAAGGGGTGGTGAGCCGGACCGGAAGAAACAGAACAGCATTTCCAGACAACGGTAAGGACCTGTTTGAACCTGGTGACCATAAATGTAAAGTGGGAAAAATCTGTACTATTTTGTGATTTTTCCACCACTTCGGTGGAACCAAAGAGAAATCAGAGACTTGGGTTCATCCAGAGTTAGGACATTACCAGATAAATTCAAACATTTCAGAGATAAAGGAGTTTAGGATTCAGGGAAAGCGTTACAAAGTGCATGCAGAATCTCAGCAAGATAAGGGAAGCTGATGTGAGGAGAGATGGGGGAGGAACTGGGAGTCCCAGTAGGAACTAGGTGATAATGGGAGCGGCTGAGTCAGCAACTGCCGTGATGGTCAAAAAGCCAGGCGCTTAGAGGAAGAGCAGTCTAGGTGAGAACCGTGTTGGGGGTGACCGGAGGAGGGTGACACAGCAAGGCGGAGGGACGAGCCACCCAAGACGAGGAAGTTAAGAAAGTAAGAGGCCAGAGGGTCCGATGGTCTGAGAGTAACTAGATGGAAGTTACGCGTTGTCTTTGATGAACGAGGTGTAAGAACATGGCACAGCACCATGGCATGCGAATCAAAGGAGCAGAAAGTATTTTATTGTTACAAGAGGTACCGAAAGTAACGCTCAGGAAGTGACAATGGGGAGAAACAAGGGTACCAACCCTCCTCCCTGACCCTGAGTTAGGTGAGATAGGAGAATAAAATCACTTGACGGGGCTTAAGTCTATGTCAGCAGGGTTCCTAACTCCCAGCCCAAGGGTCTATCCACTACCAGCTTATACTATAGCCTTTTTCTTCCAACTGATTTTTTTAAAGTAATCCAGTAACATAAGAGTATATTTTTATTGTAAGAATAAGAAAAAATGAAAACTATCTACAGTTTGGTGTATATCCTTCTAAAATGTTGTCTAAACAGCTATATACTTCTATACGGACAGATTTTTCTCTTTTAGGATTTTTTAAAGCATAAATAGGGACATATTATATGTATTTCTGTGCACTTTTCTTTCACAATATTTTTATAGACCTTCCATGTTAATACAGGTCTATGCAGGTCTACCTCTTTTGTTCACAACTGCAAAGGATTGTCACACTATGAATACATAATTTATTTAACCATTCCCCTATTTATATAAATTTAGGTTTGTTCTAATTTTTTCTCACTAAAACAACAAATCAAAGAACATTTCTGTACAAACATCTTTCAGCACATATGCCAGTGTAAGGAAAGAAAACTTGGGGGCCAAATAATTTGCATATATTTTTATAAACTCTGCCAAACTGCCTCCTGAAGAGGCTTTAACATTCACAAGACAGCGTTTAAGAGTGCCCAGTGTCTCAACTCCATACCAGAACCCACATTTGACAGACCAATTTTAAAATTTCTATTAAAGCTTTGAACAAAAATAATGTTTCAATTTGCATTTTTCTGATTAATAATGAAAGTGGGCAGTTTCTCATTTTTTTTCAACAGCTTTACTGAGACACAATTCACATACCATACAACACACCCACTTAAAGTACATAATTCAACAGTATTCTTACTTTTCAGCATTTTGTTTTTTTAAGTACAGTCACAGATAAGTGAATCCATCACCACGGTCAATTGAAGAAAATTTTTGTCACCTCAAAAAGTAAGTCCATAGCCTTTAGCTGTCACCCCTCTACCTCCGAGCTTCCTTCCCCTCAGCCCTAAGTAATGAATAATCTACTTTCTATCTCCATAGATTTTCCTATTCTGGGCTTTCATGTGAATGTAATCATACAATACGTAGACTACTGAGCCCACGTGCCACAACTACTGAAGGCCGTGTGCCTAGAGCCCGTGCTCCGCAACAAGAGAAGCCACTGCAATGAGAAGCCCGCCCACGGCAACAAAGAGTAGCCCCCGCTCGCCGCAACTAGAGAAAGCCCGCGCGCAGCAACGAAGACCCAACGCAGCTAAAAATAAAATAATTCAAAAAAACAATCAGTTGATCACAGATGGATGGGCTTCTCTCTGAACTCTCAGTTCTATTCCACTGACCTGTATGTCTATCTTTGTGCCAATATCACACTGTCTTGATTACCATTGCTTTGTAGTAAATTTTGAAATCAGGAAGTGTGAGTCCTCCTACTTTCCTTTCAAGATTGTTCTGGCTATTCTGGGTCCCTGGCAAGTCCATATGGATATTATGTCATATATTTGTTAACCATACAAATAGCTGCCCATTTGCAGCCGTTCTTCATTTTTCTTTTGGATAGTTAAATTCTTAAAAATTGCTTGTATGAACTCAAATTCAAAAAGATACACACATCGCCATGTTCATAGCAGGACTATTCACAATAGCCAAGACATGAAAACAATCCAAATGTCCATCCACAGATGAATGGATAAAGAAGATGTGGTACATATATACAATAGAATATTACTCAGCCATAAAAAAGAACAAAATGATGCCATTTGTAGCAACATGGATGGACCTAGAGATTATCATACTAAGTGAAGTAAGTCAGAAAGAGAAAGACAAATACCATATGGTATCACTAATATGTGGAATCTGAAATATGACACAAATGAACCTATCTACGAAACAGAAACAGACTCATAGACACAGAGAATTTGTGGTTGCCAAAGGGGAGGGGGTTGGGGGAGGGATGGAATGGGAGATTGGGGTTAGCAAATGTAAGCTATTATATACAGAATGGATAAACAACAAGGTACTACTGCATACCACAGGGAACTAACTATATTAAATATACTATGATAAACCATAATGGAAAAGAAAAGTATACATATATGTATAACTGAATCACTTTGCTATACAGCAGAAATTAACACACAACATTGTTAATCACTATACATCAATTTAATTAAATAAACAAATAAAATTTAAAAAAAAAAAAAATGGCTTGTATGAAGAATTCATTTCTCTTGATATTAATCCTTTGATCATAAACCTTTTTCCTAATCTGTCATCTGTCTTTCAACTTTTTTTATGATGTCTTTTGTCATACGGAAGTTCTGAGTTTCATTTTGCTCAGGAAGCCCTTTCCCTCCCACCCCTTCTTTCCTAGTTATAAAAATATTCACCTGTATTTCCTTCTTAAAAACAATTTTATATATATGCGCGCGTGCGTGCGTGCGCACACACACACACACACACACACACAAACAGTTCTTTGATTCTTTGGAATTTATTCTTGTGGATGGTGAGAATTAGGGGCTCTAATTTTTCCCAAGTAAAGAACCAACTGTCCCAACACCATTGATAAATCAGTCCATTTTTGTCCTATTAATTTGAAATACCTTTATCAAAATTAAATTCCCATTTGTACTTAAGTCTGTTTCTGGAATCTCTATTTCTTTCACTGATCTATAATATTTATTCCTGTATCAGTACTATAGGATTTTAATTACTTTACTATAGGTACTATGTTTTGGCATCTGGTAGGGCAAGACCCACCTCACTGGGCTTTGTTTGGGGAATTTTCCTGGCTATTTCTGAAGACATTCTGATTGACTCTTTCAGATAAACGTCAGAATTATCTTGCCAAATTTTCACTGAAATTTTGATTACGACATGCCAAAGTCTTTATTTAATTAAGAATTAAGCAGAAAGAAACCCTTTATCTTTTTGAGACCAAGTTTCACCTTTCTTGCTCTGAACATTTTTTTAAAAACTCAATGAGACAGCCTACATAAATAGTACTAGCCCACCCTACTTCCCAGAGCACCAGCTAATTTTACTTGTTAATATGCCACACTGGCATGGTTGACAGTTCTTAAGGCTGAATGGCAATTCAAGGTCTTAAAGTAATTTAAAGTATCTGTTTTCAAAGGCTATGGTAAAGGCCAAGAGCAAAGTCATTTTTCCAGGTTAGCCGAGAGGGCAGTGGAAAGACCAGAGCAAACGCCAAAAAGCTTCTGACAGAAAACTGACAACTGCATGCAAACACAAACATCATCAGCTCCACTTTCTCAGTCAACAGACTGTTTGAACTGGCCCTGAATGTCTCCTAAAACATTCTTCTCCCTGGACTCCTATTTCGCTTCTTCATGCCTTTCCACTTAAAAAAAAAAAAAAAGGATGCCATGAAAAGTTGTGTAATCCCATTCTTCTAACTGCATTTTGGAAAAGGCCTTAGGCAAAGATATGCCTAGATATGTTCTCGTGAAAATGGCCCTCTTGAACAGTATATTATAAAAAGCCAATGGCAGTAAGATAAATATATACAAAAAAAGTGTCAAGGTGTTGGATATAACAGCACTTAGGTCAATCCTTAATTATTCAGTGCCTTAAGTTTGCCAACAAAGAGACTCAATGGGACATACTAAATACACAGGAACCCATTAAAGTACTCAGATTTACAGGTACATTTCTGAAATCAGTCATGAATAGTACTGTAAATAACAGGTCTTAAGACACTCATAGATCTCATAGCCACAGAGTTCTTCCTACTGCAAAAATCCCCCTCCCCCTATTGCTACAGTCCCTTCCTCCCTTGCAAAAATCATTTTGAATACTCTCTCCTTACTGGAAAAAAAAAAAAAAAAGAAAGAAAAAGCAGCTCTTGGAATAATCATTTAAACCATCATAATACTAACCAGAGGAAAAAGTGGCAATTATTATGACTGAAATAGAAAATACATTTAAAGGATCCAAGGGTTTTTTCCTCCAGATGTTCAGTCAGAATTAAGAAACAAAAACACCTAGTACAACATATAAAACTTCTTCCACTAAGAAGAAGCCACAGGGAACAAAGAGCTGCTACTGCATGAAATACCTGCTGAGGGAGCACAGCCACGGGAGAAGATGTACAGGGTTGAGATGAGATGCAAACGGAGCTGCGCAAACATGAATTGTTGAGACCCAGTTGTCTGGTGCGAAGCTAGGAAGGTTTTCTGCAACAGACGTGTGCAGTCCCCTCTTGATTTCCATAAAGCTTATGTGAAGTTAGTCACGCACAAGCCCCAAACATCAAGCAACATGCTACCCGGGCTTTGATATTTTACAACTAATCACTAAGCATTCTATGCAGCACTGCTGGCACTGTCTGAGAAACCAAGGAATCGATTTGGGAACCATAGCAGTTTTGGCCTGAGAAGTCAACGATACAGAGAACCTGACAACAGCTGGTGCAGATGAGAATGTGGAGCAACAGAGACTTTCAAAGGCAGTTGGGAGCAGTGTAAACTGCTGCAGCCAATAACCTGGAACAGCGCTATCTGGTGAAGGTGCACAAACATCTGATCTTTCAGATAAATCCCAGAAAAATGTGAACACATTTACACACAGAACCTTGTACAAGAAAGTTCACATAGCATTATGAGTTTTTTTTTTTTTTTTTTGCGATACGCGGGCCTCTCACTGTTGTGGCTTCTCCCATTGCGGAGCACAGGCTCCAGATGCGCAGGCTCAGCGGCCATGGCTCACGGGCCCAGCCGCTCCGCAACATGTGGGATCCTCCCGGACCGGGGCATGAACCGGTGTCCTCTGCATCGGCAGGCAGACTCTCAACCACTGCGCCACCAGGGAAGCCCGCATTATGAGTTTTTAAACTGTGTTTTTACAACTTCATTGAGATGTAATTCACAGACCCTAAAATCCACCTGCTTAAAGCTTACAATTCAGTGCTTTTTAGTATATTCACAGCTGTGCAACATCCCCATCTATTTCTCAACATCTCATCACCCCAAAAAGAAACCCCCCATCCTCAGTAGTCACCATTCCTCTCCCTCTCCAGCCCCCGGCAAATACTAATCTACTTTCTGTCTCTGTGGATTTGCCTATTCTGGACAGTTCATACACATGGAGTCAATACATGGTCTTTTGCATCTGGTTTCCTGGACTTAACATAATGTTTTCGTGATTCATCCACATGGACCACATACCAGGATTTCATTACTTTTTACGGCCAAATAATACTCCATTGTATAAATACACCATACTTTGTGTATCCATTCATCAGTGATGGACACTTGACTTGGTTCACTTTTTGGCAATTATGAATAATGCTGCTATGAACATTCATGTACAAGTTTTTATCTGGACATGTGTTTTCAATTACCTTGGATATATGCCTAGGAGCAGAACTGCTGGGTCATATCGTAACTCTATGTTTAACACTTTGAGGAACTACCAGACTTTTTTCAAAGTGGCTGTACCATTTTACAATCCCACTAGCAAAGCATGAGGCTTCAGTTTCTTCTTAACCTCACCAATATTTGTTATTGGCCACCATTTTTATTAAAACCATCCAAGTGGGTGTGAAGTAATATCTCTGTGGGGGGTTTTTTGGGTTTTTTTTTTTTTTTTTGATGTGGACCATTTTTAAAGTCTTTGTTGAATTTGTTACAGTATTGCTTCTGTTTTATGTTTTGGTTTTTTTGGCCATGAGGCATGTGGGATCTTAGCTCCCAGGCCAATTTGTTACAATATTGCTTCTGTTTTATGTTTTGGTTTCTTGGCCACGAGGCATGTGGGATCTTATGTCCCCGACCAGGGATCCAACCCACACCCCCTGCATTTGAAGGCAAAGTCTTAACCACTGGACCGCCAGGGAAGTCCCTATCTCTGTGGTTTTGATTTGCATTTCAACATTATGTTTAATAGCAAAACAAAACAAAAAACACACAAACATTATTTTGAAAACAACTTACATGTCCATCAACAAGAAAAGTAAATAAATTTTAGTATAATCATATGCTGGGCTACCATGTGACTATCAATGTGAAGATGAATGAACTAGTGCTATGTGAATCAACACAGACAAATCTTACAAATGTAATATCAAAACTGTAAAAGCACATAGCAAAAGGATATATAGAATATGATGCCATTTATATAACTTTAAAAATATGTAAAACAATATTATAAATTATTTGGGGATACATTTATATGAGGTAAAAGTATAAAGACATATTTAACTATATATTTATTTTTATTTTTATTTTTATTTGTGCCGTATGTGGGCCTCTCACTGTTGTGGCCTCTCCCGTTGCAGAGCACAGGCTCCAGACGCGCAGGCTCAGCGGCCATGGCTCACGGACCCAGCCGCTCCGCGGCATGTGGGATCTTCCCGGACCGGGGCACGAACCCGTGTCCCTTGCATCGGCAGGCGGACTCTCAACCACACTGCACCACCAGGGAAGCCCTTAACTATATTTTTAATAGTTTATTTCTTAAGCTGGTTGGTGGCTACATGGGTATTTGTTATATTATTTTCTCTAATGTTTGAAAGAGTTTATTAAAAATAGTAAGTCGGGCTTCCCTGGTGGCTCAGTGGTTGAGAATCTGCCTGCCAATGCAATGGACATGGGTTCGAGCCCTGGTCTGGGAGGATCCCACATGCCACGGAGCAACTAGGCCTGTGAGCCACAACTACTGAGTCTGCGCATCTGGAGCCTGTGCTCCGCAACAAGAGAGGCCGTGATAGTGAGAGGCCCGCGCACCGCGATGAGGAGTGGCCCCCGCTCGCCGCAACTGGAGAAAGCCCTCGCACAGAAACGAAGACCCAACACAGCAAAAATAAATAAATTAATAAACTCCTACCCCCAACATCTTAAAAAAAAAAACAGTAAGTCAATGAGAGGAAAAGTCTGGCTATGACATCTGGCCCTTCTGCATGCTTTACACTGTAGCAAATATACAACCAAAGTTAAAGCTCAGGATACAACTGAACATAGATGATACCTCCTAAGACTGCTCAGTTTAATGAGAAAGAATCTGAAAAAGCAACAGGGCTTCCTCCTATCCAAACCCTAACAGAATCTGTTATCCCACACGGTTTTTAAAATATGACCAATTTCATTTTGTTTTTCAAAATACGACGAATTTCATTTTGTTGTATAACTATCTCTACATAAGGAAATCAGTCTAAAAAAATACAGGTTATCAGTAAGATTTAAACTTTATTGATATCACTATTAAATAACATAAAATATTCTTGGATTTTAAGTACACATTTCAAAATCAACCTTTTTAAAGTTCTCGAAGAAATTCATTTTCCCCAACATAATATGCTTTGTTTTTCAAGTCATTCCAAGTTGGAAGTTGGATTGTTTAAAAAAAGTCACATCACCTAAATTAACAGAATAAGCTTAACACAACTTGGAAATTTAAAACTTTAATTCCTGCTGTATCTTAATTGTGTTGGTGTTCACACAAATCTACACGTGATAAAATTGCACGTAACTATACACACAAACACACACACACTCAGAGTACATAAAACTGGTGAAGTCTGAATAAGGTCTATGAATTGTTCCATGTCCATTCCATGGTTTTGATAATGTAAAATAGTTACGTAAGATGTTACCAGTGGGAAAAAATCGGGTGAAGGGTATACAGGACCTTTCTGTATAACTTCCTATGAATCTACAATTATTTCAAAATAAAAATTAAAAAAAAATTCTTCGGATCTGACATTAGATACTGAGAAATAATCCGCCTACATCTCTCTGGGCTCTGCATGAGACTCCTTTATCCAGACATTTTTCAGTCCCATAGTTGTTGGTTTACAGATTGCTCAAGTCCTTTGTTTTTTTTTTTTTTTTGAGACTAGTATAATTTTTTTTATTGGAGTATAATTGCTTTACAATGGTGTGTTAGTTTCTGCTTTATAACAAACTGAATCAGCTATACAAATACATATTTTGCTGCTACCCTAATAATTCTGGCTTTTAAACTACTCACTAGTACACGAGAGGGTGAGGAGAAAGAAGAAAGGTGAAATTCTAATAATTTTAATATGCTACTTATTAACAGATACCACAAAGGAAGGGTTGGAATGATTAGATTTCCCTCTCTTAGGCTATTCCCAGGAAGCATGGACAATGCAAGATTGACTATCCTACTTGGAAGGAGTCCTGAAGCTGGTCCAAAAGCACAGAGAAGGATACGCTGCTAAGCTAGATGCAGTTTTTCCATTAGCTCAAGAAAAACACTAATGGAAATTCACAAGTCATTACTGAAAGCCCAGATAAGCAGCAACCTGGCCAGAAAGCACTGCCCCCTGAGTCTTGGCTGAGGTACGGGAGGCACACACACTCTCACACAACCAAAATAAAGATCATCAAAGCCACCCCAGCACTCATTAACACACAATACTGGACTCAGATAACCTGAATTAGGTTTAACCAAAAGGTGCATTTTCCCCCTTCTGTACGAATAAGATGGGTTATCAGTACTGACTTCTGCTCCAATAAAGTTCAGAGAAGAAACAATTACTGTTTTACACTGAATAAGTGCAAATATCTTCAGGGCCCCTTGGGATTTTAACCTGAAATGCATGCATGTATGTATATATGTAAATTGGTAAAATCTGAATAAGGGGAATGCTATTAAGAAACAATTTATGGGGAGTTCCCTGGCGGTCCAGCAGTTAGGACTCAGCGCTTTCACTGTCGTGGGCCTGGGTTCAGCCCCTGGTTAGGGAACTAATATGGTACAAGCCGCATGGAGCAGCCATGCTGGGGGCTTCCCTGGTGGCGCAGTGGTTGAGAGTCCGCCTGCCGATGAAGGGGACACGGGTTTGTGCCCTGCTCCGGGAAGATCCCACATGCCGCGGAGCAACTAAGCCCGTGCGCCACAACTACTGAGCCTGAGAGCCACAACTATTGAAGTCCGTGCACCTAGAGCCCGTGCTCCGCAACAAGAGAGGCCACCACGATAAGAGGCCTGCGCACCGCAACGAAGAGTAGCCCCCGCTTGCCACCACTAGAGAAAGCCCCATGCGTAGCAACGAAGACCCAATGCAGCCAAAAATAAATAAATAAATAATAAATTTATTTTTTAAAAAATGAAACATCTTATATTTTTATTTATCTTTTTGGGGGGGCTGTGTCGGGTCTTAGTTGTGGGGCACGAGGGATCTTTTGTTGTGGCATGCAGGCTTAGTTGCCCCGCGGCACGTGGGATCTTAGTTCCCCAACCAGGGATTGAACCTGCGTCCCCGCGTTGAAAGATGGATTCTTAACCGCTGGACCACCAGGGAAGTCCCGAAACATCTTTTATTTTAGCAGTAACAAATAAGATCCGAGAAAGCCACAATCCAGGCAGTAAGTTATCGTTGGCATTCATGCCTAATTAAATTGTGTTAAGATGGGGCTAAACAGATGCAAAATAGGAATGTTCTGGAGGCACTACCAGAAACTATTAAAAGCAGGATACGGTAGACATGGGCCTCCTCATCTTTGGCCAACAACAGTAATCATGAAAATGCAACATCCAGTCAAGGCTTCCAACCAAGATGTGGTCAGGCTTCCAAGCACACGGCCCCCAGGGGGTCTGGGAGGGAGGCGGCATTCCATCAGCCTGCTCTTCAGTGAGTGAGACCCCACAGGAAAGGAATGGGACAACTCCCTCTGGAGAATGTGTTCAGAGAAAGCAGATAAGATGTTCTCACTCCAGCTAAACTTTTCTCATGATTTAGTTGCTTCCCCAAGTAACCCATCAGAAAAACATTATGATTTCTAAGAGTGCAGAGGCCCTCTGCCTTCAGGTCAGCTTAACAATCTATTCCAAACAGCTGAGAAGGTCCTACAACGTTTTTGAAAATTCAGTTTAGAAAACTGGGGTCTAACTTTATCTAACCTACAGCTAGCTGGACTTTTACATCGTTAGGGAATAAGGAAAAATACAGATCTGAGGCCCTGTAGTGACCAAGGACTTGGGGGACAGTGATACTTACATACTAGTCTTATCTCCTCTGAGAGATGGAGATAACTGACCAGAGCATAACAGGAAGAAGACTCAATTCTAAACCTCATCAGAGGGACTTCCCTGGCAGTCCAATGGTTAGGTCTCGGTGCTTTCACTGCCGGGGCCGGTTTGGTCCCTGGTCAGGGAACTAAGATCCTGCAAGCCGCACAGCACAGCAAAACAAAACAAAACAAAACCCACAGGAGAAAATCAAGTTTTTTAGGATTTTGACTTTTCTGTTTTTCTATTTTAGATGCAAATGCACATCCAAGTTCTCTGCAGCACATGATGTTCCTTGCTACCAAGAACCGTGCCCAACAAGCAATAAATGCTCAATAAGCATGTAGCTAAGTAAATGCCTAGATGAATGAACGACTGAACAACCCCTCTCTCCTTCTTCAGCTTCCGCAACGTACTAACTGGCTCCCGGCTTCCCCTCTGACAGCTCTTTCTCTTCCTTTCCTCAGTATGCAAATTCCCCAAGGGTAGCCCCAGGTCTCCTGCTGTCCCCGACACTGAGAGAGCCCATCTTCTTCCAGAATCTTCCCAGGCACTGATTCATTTTTTTCAAGCAGTGTGCTGGGCACTGAGGAGAAAGGATGGTTGAGACGCGCTCTGCGGGCAGGGGCTCGCGGCCTAGCACGAGACAAGGCAAGGATGAGTCTGCGGGACACACTGTCACACGTGGCTGCTAAACCAGCATCAAGAGCAAGATGCTACGAGAGCAAGAAGGAAGGATAAATTCTGACAGGGCTGATGTCACAGAGGAAGTGACATCTGAGCGGAGCCCTGGAGGATTGAGAGGGTTCTACAGGTGTAGAAGGGCAGGGGGGCAACTAGGCAGAGAGAAAAGCACGAGCAAAAGTTCAGGAGGAGTGGGGGGCGGGCGGGCGGGCAACAGGCGAGGGATCACCTTGCACGTCTGTGAGTGTGGCTGGGGAGCAGAGGGAGAGAAACTGGTGAGACAGGTTGGAAACCGTTTAGATGCCACGTTGTTAGCATCCAAGGGTTTTTACCTGCGTTCCAAGGGTTTCAAAACGCAAAGCTGCATCAGAATTGCCTGGGATGCATGGTAAAAATACAGATGACTGGGCTGTGCGCCAGAGCTACGGAATTGGAATTTCCAAAGGTAGGGCCCAGGCATCCGCATTTTAATGAATACTGTGGTATATAGTTAGATTTAGCAACCATTGTTAATGTTTTAAATAAAAGTTGCATTATTAGATTGGTATTTTAAAGATAACTCTGAAGGCACTACTAAAATGGACTGTAAATGTGCGAAATTAGAAAAAGGCAGACCTACAGCAGACTACAGTAATGACGCCCTCATTTATTCCACGAGCACTCAGCAAACACGTGCCTACGGTTCACAGGAGAGAGGACAGGGTCCCAACAGTGTGAACGGAGACGTTTCAAAGACAGAACTGGCAAGTCCTGATGATCCAGCAGATCACAGGGGAAGGCGGAGAGAGAGCAAATCCCAGTTTCCACCAGTGACTCCCAATGTGGATAAGCACAGAATAAAGGGTCCCTGGGTCCTACCCCAGACCTACCGAGTGAAGGGCTTTGGAGGGTTGGGCTCAGGAGTTTCTGTCTTCAACACGTGCCCCTGATGATTCTCATGCGGTCAGCCAGGCAGCAACGTGGGACAGACAACTGGGAACCGATGTCTTAGACGGTAATTTCCTCCCCCGAGGACAAGACAGGAGGAACAAGTTTGTGACTGGCATGAAAACAGTTTTGCTCTGGAAATACCAAGACTGAGCTAAACCTGAGTAACACATCTAGATCATGATGTCTAGTGGACAGTTAGAAATATAAATCTGGAGTCCAGAAAAAAGATCAACTGTATAGAGGTCAGGGTTGGACAGATCTGGACACCATTCGTGCATAAGCTACAGATGAGGCCCTGGGAGCGGGTAAGGTTACAAATGGAGAAGTGATGGATGGAAAAGTGGGCTGAGAAGGGACATCTGGGAAGAGAGTGGGCAGTGGAGGGTTAGAGTGAAGGAAGTGTGGGAGGCTGATTCAGGAGGTTAGAGAAGGGCTGGGAAAGCAATGCCTCAGAAGCCAAAAGACAAGAGTTTTCATTGATAAAAGGAATCACACGGACAAAATATTATAAAATGGTCCAAAAGGAAAGCAACTAAGAAGAATGATAAGGTGAGGCATTTAGGAAGTCTGTGGTAACCTTTAAGAAAGCAGTTTCAGTAGGATGGCAGAAATTAAACTAGAAGAGCAGTTATACACTTATACACTTATACCTGCTTATAACTGCTTATACACTAAGCAGTTATACCACTTCTTTTTTTTTTTTTTTTGAATCTACATCTAGCACTTCAAGTGTTTCTTTCTTTCTTTTTTTTTTAAATTTATTTATGGCTGTGTTGGGTCTTTGTTTCTGTGAGAGGGCTTTCTCCAGTTGCGGCAAGCGGGGGCCACTCCTCATCGCGGTGCGCGGGCCTCTCACTATCGCGGCCTCTCTTGTTGCGGAGCACAGGCTCCAGAGCGCAGGCTCAGTAACTGTGGCTCACGGGCCCAGCTGCTCCGCGGCATGTGGGATCTTCCCAGACCAGGGCTCGAACCCGTGTCCCCTGCATTGGCAGGCAGATTCTCAACCACTGCGCCACCAGGGAAGCCCTATACCACTTCTTAAAGAGAATTTGAGGACAAAGGAAAAAAAGATGAATCAGTGGCTTGAAAAAGAGAGAGAGTTCTTTTGGAGGCCATTTTTATTTTTAAGAATGGAGACAACTTGAGATGTTTTAAAGAAAAGAAGGCGACAGGAAGGGAGAGGAGTGTGGGGCACACGAGAAGAGACGGTGGACCGAGTACATTCCAGACGAGGCAGGGAGGGTGGTACCAGCCTCTAAAAGGAGGCTGGAAGGAGGAATGACAACAGAGAGGGTCTGGAGGGACAGCAGGAGCACTGAACACGTCTTTGTTGTTGTTGCTGTTGAGTAAATGATGATTATGTCACCATCCTTATTAGGAAAGAAAGCGAAGATGTGGCTGGAGCAGGAAAATGAGCCACGGCGTCCCTGGGGATGATGAAAACACTGGCAGGTGGTCATGAAGGCCCAGAGGAGGGCACTTCACTTCATTTAACCAATACATATACAAGCACTCTTGGTGGCAGGCAGTGTTCTGAGCACTTCACATACATTAACTCAATTATTCCTCACAAAAGCTCTATGAGTCTGAAAGGCTCATTATCCTCATTCTACCTGCGGTGAAACAGGCACAAAGGCTTTAGGGGACTTGCCTAAGCTCGAAAGTGGCAGTACCAGGACTGAAATCCGCATGGTCTGGCCCCAGAGTCCTGCTCTTGACCACTCTGCTGCTTCTTCAATACAACATCCACGTGTTTGTAATGTAGCCAAGAGGAAACAGGACAAACTTCACCTTGCGCTCTGAGGAGCTCAGGAAAGCGGGGCCGGGAGGAGGCAGCGTTAAGTGCTGTGGAGAGCACACACTACAGGAAGTTGGGGTCACTTATGAAAGGGTGGCTGTAGAAACAGTGGACTTCCCACCACTCCAGCGGTTCCGATTTCAAAATACACCTCGGCCCCTAAACTCCTCTCCGAATTCCAACTGTTCAATGCACCTTGGTGGTCTGGCATCTCACAATCCTACCTCAAGCTGTAACTGCCTGAAGCTAAGCTCTGCTTTGCCCCACATCAGCTTCCTCGTGCCTTCCCCAGGTCTGTCACAGCACGGTATAGAGAAAAAGCTGCACCAAAGAGGACTTTCTCACCCTTTTTCCCCAGCACCTAGTTCAGTATCTGGCACACAGTGGATGCTTACTAAATATTTGTTGCATTTCCGTTTATTCTCCCCATCTTAAAATTGTCTCTGACTTTGGCTTCTCCTGCTTTCTACACCCAGTAAGTTTCAACACCCTGTGTTTTGCCTACATGCCTGCTCATACCTTCCTGTTCTCTTCACCCCTCTTCACCACTGCTGTAGAAGCTATTCTAATGAGCTACTGCTTCCCCATTCTCCATCCAATACAGTCTTACCAAAGTAGTCATTTAAAATACTGTCCTTCCCACAGGACTCCCCTGCTCCAAAGTAGTCAGTCTCTTTAGTCAAGAAGCAGGTATGTGATGCCCAACCTGCCAGAAACTGTGCCCTTTCCACTTGAAAGTAACCCCTATTTCCTCAGAGCACCCCCACTAATGGTCTGTTCATTCCAGTCACCCCATCTGAAGCAGCTAGTCATGATTTTCCCATGTAATAAGGCCTCATCTCACCCAAAGGCGTCCAGGTTCTTGAGGGACGAGGACGTGTCTCTTGCTCTTTCCCCTGCTGGATGTGCAGCACATGCGGGGCACAGGGCAGCACCCTGCTGCTCCGGACCAGCGGCGCCCGGCACTCAGAAAGAGAACAGACACATCGCCCTTGATGGATTCTGCTTTGGCCCATTATCCTATTTTATTATTTAATATTTATATTATATTGAAACAACTTTAATGATTCTTTCCATATTACTTTACTACATACAACAACTTCCAGGGTAATTTTTATATCAAATAAAAATAAAGACTAATTTTACTTAACTCACATATAATTTCTAAAAGGATGCAAGTCTTGGACTTCCCTGGTGGTGCAGTGGTTGAGAGTCCGCCTGCCGATGCAGGGGACACGGGTTCATGCCCCGGTCCGGGAGGATCCCACGTGCCGCGGAGCGGCTGGACCCGTGAGCCACGGCCGCTGAGCCTGCGCGTCCGGAGCCTGTGCTCCGCAACGGGAGAGGCCACAACAGTGAGAGGCCCACGTACCGCAAAAAAAAAAAAAAAAAAAAAGGATGCAAGTCTTTTATCTTTACATACAAGATTGAATTTACATTCCAATCCCCAAACTATACTAAAAAAAAATCTCTTTTATTCTTATTACAACTGTCACATTCATACCAATTCATTCAATTTAGAGTTTGCTTCAAGCTGATACGGCGAAAGCTGTAGTACTTCTAATACAGCAAATCGTCTGAACTTTGCAAACGCTTTCTGTATCAGAGACACTGCTAACACCTGCCCTTCTCATGTTGACACACAGCTTGTAGGTTAAGGCTCTAAGTGCTGCAATATGTTCAGCATCGAAAATCCTGCTTTATGCTCTCCTCCTTGCTCTGCTGGCCTTTAAAAGCCACACGAACATGATATCCAATTCCTAATTATCTCTAAGACCTAACCAAGCAAAGTTTAACAAAACAAAAAAAAATCTAAAATAAGAATCAATTATTAAGAAAGAAAATCATATACTTTGCAGCAAAGAAAATTATAAATAGGGACCCAAATTCCAATTCTGATTATTCTCCTTAAATTAGTCTCTGGAACAACTCACTGCCCTTCCCTTGCCACCACCAGCTTCTTCTCGCGAATTCATTCACTGAATAGTTATTCCCAATGTCTAAAATTGAATAGATATTATGGTGGATGCAGCTAACATAATGGTGAATAAGTTAGGCACAGTCCCTGGCCTCTCAGAGCTTACAGTCTGGTTAGGGGAAGACAGACAATTAAATGAGAAACTGTAAGACCATATGTCAAGTGCCATGACAGGTAAGCTATAAGATACCAAGGGAAAGCATAGGAGAAGCACCTAACATGGGAAAACAGAGTATGGGTAAGCCATGGGGTGGCAGCGGGGATTAGAAGCAACGATGCTGAACCTGAGACCTGAAAGATGGGCAGGCAAAGAGGAGAGACAATAAGGTTGGGAAAGGGGAGACAAGAGAACACACCATAACTGAGGGAATGAAAGACAATCAATGTAGCTGAAGCACAGAATCCAAAGTTGGGAATGGTGAGAAGGAGACTAGAGAACAGGGCAATGACAACCACTTAAGGGTTTTAAGGGAAGTATGCAATGTTCAGCAACTCCTGGCTGAAGTATAGGAAATAGAGGAGAAGCAGGGAAACCACTCAGCAGACTATTTCTATTACCCAGGTGAGAGATAAAGGCTTGGACTAAAGTAATGAAAAAGAGACCAAATGAAAGCAGACAGACTTGAGATGAATCCGCAGGACCTGGTGGCTGGAAGCTCATGAGAGGACCATGTCTGTTTTGTTCCCTGCGCACCCTCAGGCCTAATAAGCACCTAACACACAGTAACTGTGAACAAACGAATCAAGAAAAATAAGGAGCCACAGATGTTACCCAGGTTTCGCATAACAGCTGGGTAGAGGGAGGTGCCATTTACTGAGAGAGGAAACACAGGAACCCGTGAATATGCTGGGTTTGAGGTACCTCTGAGCCATCCAAGGACAGACAATGAGAATGCAGGTTGATGGCCCTTACGAAGCTCAGGAGAAAAACAGATCTTCCTGGAAATGTTAACTCACGGCAGCCTCAGTGGCTCAGCTAAACTACAGTTGATAACTGGCACTTTTCTGAGGGGAAGAGGTTTTTTTTTTTTTTTTTTTGGCTGCATTGGGTCTTCGTTGTTGTGCGCGGGCTTTCTCTAGTTGTGGCGAGTGGGGGCTACTCTTCGTTGTGGTGCGTGGGCTTCTCATTGCAGTGGCTTCTCTTGTTGCGGAGCCCGTGCTCTAGGCACACAGGCTTCAGTAGTTGTGGCACACAGGCTCAGTAGTTGTGGCTCGGGGGCTCTAGAGCGCAGGCTCAGTAGTTGTGGCACACGGGCCTAGTCACTCCGCAGCATGTGGTATCTTCCAGGACCAGGGCTCGAACCCATGTCCCCTGCATTGGCAGGCGGATTCTTAACCACTGCGCCACCAGGGAAGTCCTAAGCTGTTTTTTTTTTTTTTGTGGTACACAGGCCTCTCACTGTTGTGGCCTCTCCTGTTGCAGAGCACAGGCTCCGGACGCACAGGCCCAGCGGCCATGGCTCACGGGCCTAGCTGCTCCAAGGCATGTGGGATCTTCCCGGATCGGGGCATGAACCCATGTCCCCTACATCGGCAGGCGGACTCTCAACCACTGCACCACCAGGAAAGCCCCTAAGCTGTTTTTTAAAAATAGTATTTATTTGATTTTCTTACTGAACTCTATTTATTAGTTTTATCAAGTGCTGTTTTTTCTAGTTAGATGTTAGCATCTATGAACCATGATGGGGTTTTTTTCCCCCCAAGATTTAAACCTTTGAAGCACAAAAGTTTAAAATTTTGATGATGTCCAATTTATTTATTTTTTTCTTTTGTTGTTTATGCTTTTAATATCACATCTAAGAAATGATTGACTAATCCGAGGTCACAAATATTCACATCTATGTTTTCTTCTAAGAGTTTTATAGTTTTAGTTACTACATTTTGGTCTTTGATCCATTCTGAGTTAGTTTTTCATATGGTGTGAGGTAGAGATTCAACTTCATTCTTTTGCATGCGAATATCCAGGTGCCTCAGCACCATTTGTTGCAAATGCTCTAAAGTTTAAACCTTTCCTTTTCTGGTCTGCATTTTTTGACCAGAACCTCAGAGAGTGTTGAATAATAATTGTGATGGAAGGCATCTTCCATCCGTTGTCTTTCTTTAATTAGGATGTCTCTCATATGTCTCCATTAAATATGTTTACTTTGTTTTTAATAGCTTCTTTTGATTAAGCAATTTATTTCTAGTTTGTTAAGGTTTTTAAAAACCTCTTTTATTGCAAAATTTAATACACATACAGAAAAGTATATGTAAAACAAAAATATATAATCAATGGATTTTTATAAAGCAAAGGCCTGAGTTACCATCACTTTGGTCAAGAAATGAAAGATTATTTGCTAACTGTTCTAAGATCAGGAATGAATATTAATTTTTTGATATCTTTGATGTTAGAGCCATTAGTTAATAACCCTGGGGAGTTTAAAAGGTGATTGGAGTCATGTCAAACATAGTATGCTTTAAAAGTGCCTCTGGGCTTCCCTGGTGGCGCAGTGGTTAAGAATCTGTCTGCCAGTGCAGGGGACACAGGTTTGAGCCCTGGTCCGGGAAGATCCCACATGCCGTGGAGCAACTAGGCCCGTGTGTCACAACTACTGAGCCTGCGCTCTAGAGCCCACAAGCCACAACTACTGAGCCTACATGCCACAACTACTGAAGCCCGCGCGCCTAGAGCCTGTGCTCCACAACAAGACAAGACACTGCAATGAGAAGCCTGCACATGGCAACTAAGAGTGGCCCCTGCTCACCACAACTAGAGAAAGCCCGCACACAGCAGTGAAGACCCAAATGTGGCCAAAAATAAATAAATAAATTAATTAATTAATTTTTTAAAAAACAGCTTAAACTGGTTAGGTAATATGAGGAAAATGCCATTCAGAACATCAATAAAACAACACAATACTGTCTGGGCAAACGTGCCATCATTATGTAAGATGTTAACACTAGGGGCAGCTGGGTGACAGGTATACAAGCTCTCTCTGAACTAGCTTTGCAACTTTTTTGTAACTCTAAAATCACACTAAAATAAAAGGTTTATTTTTTAAAAAAAGATGAGAACATGACAAAACAAGCCACAGGGAGAAAAATATTTATAATGCATATCAAAACAAGGACTTATATCCAGAAAATATAAAGAATGTCTACAAATCAATAAAAAGACAAAAAATGTTTTTAAGTGCGAAAGATTTGAACTAGACACTTCTCTCTCTCTCTCTCTCCCCAAATGACCAAAAAATACTGAGAAGGTATTCAACATTATTAGTCACTAAATGCAAATTAAAACCCCGATGAGATAACAATACACAAATACTAGAATGACTAATATTAAAATGACTAAACAACAACAAAAAAAGACTGACATTATCAAAAATTAACAAGGATGCAGAGCAAACAGAACTCTCATTCATGGCTAGGATAGTGTAAAATGCTACAACCACACTGGAAAACTGCAAGCTGTTAATAAAGTTAGAATTTTACAACTCTAGGACCCAGCAATTTCATTCCTATGTATTTGCCCAAGAGAAATGAAAACATATGTCTATGAAAAGACTTACAGAACAACATTCATAACAGCTTTATTCATAATGGACACCAACAAAAGAGGAAATAACCCAAATGTCAATCAACAGGAGGATAAGCAAATTGTGGATCAGTCACACAATGGAATACTACTCAGCCATACAAAGGAATGGATAAACCTCAAACACATGTTCAGTTGAAGAAACCAAACATAAAACAGTACACACAATATAATCCATTTTAAGAACAGTCAAGACTAATGCAGAATGATAGAAACCCTAACTATGATTCCCTGGGGAAAGGAGGTTCGAGAGGAACTTCCAAGGATGATGAAAATGTCCTGTTTCTTGATCTGGGTGATGGGCACATGGCTGTATACACTCTCAGAACCCATCAATTATAGACGTAATATCTATGCATTTTTACTACAAGTAAAATATACCTCAATTTTTTTTTTCCGGTACGCGGGCCTCTCACTGTTGTGGCCTCTCCCGTTGCGGAGCACAGGCTCCGGACGCACAGACTCAGCGGCCATGGCTCACGGGCCCAGCCTCTCTGTGGCATGTGGGATCTTCCCGGACCGGGGCACGAACCCGTGTCCCCTGCATCGGCAGGGGGACTCTCAACCACTGCGCCACCAGGGAAGCCCTATACCTCAATTTCTAAAAATGAGAAAGTGAGGAAAGTTCATCTGTCATTTTTAGATAGGATGGCCAGGAAATGCTTCACTACAAAGGTGACATTTGAATAAAGACTCTGCGGAAGTCTAAAAAAAAAAAAAAGCCAGCCATGGGGATATCTGACGTAAGAGGATTCCAGGCAGAAGGAACAAGAGATGCAAGGCCTTGTAGGGAGAGCAGCAACTGGGGTTCCTGAGAAACAGGGAGGCCAGGGTGGCTGGAGTGGCAGCCAGTGGACTAATGGAACGTCACCCACGTGCCTCCTAAGAATCAGGCACTGAGTTCAGATAGCTTAACACAAAGCTTAGGTAAGTAGCAAAACCAGGATTACAACCCAGGTATATCTGATTCCAAAGCTCATGATCTTCATCATTTTGCAATAGTAACTCAACATAGTAATAGCCAATATTTACTGAGTGCTTATTAATATATTTAAGCTAAAGGACTTTATATTGGATCTCCCCAGTCATATATTGTATTACAAATGGGTTACAAGTATAACACAAAGATCTTTTCAATGAAATTTTGTATTGCTATTAAAAAATGTTTTGCAACCAACCAAATATTTTAAATGGTAAAATCATATTGAATTTGTATGGCTCCTTCCATAAACTTCCTAAATTTAGTAATTATAATTTTGCTACATACTCCACTACCAGAGAGCATGCTACAGTGAGTCCACAAAATAGCCCTTTCTCTTCCTATTGAATCATTTTAATCTATATTTTTATTTTAGTCTACATTGTTCAACATCAGGGAAGATTTATGTTTTGCATGCACGTGTGAAATATTTTGTTTTTCTACTGAATTTGCTCTAATTTTCCACAATTTTTTTAACTAGAAGATATGTATGTTTGTCATGATCGTCATCACGATCATCAACATCATTATTGATACAGCTGATATTAGATGTTCTTAAATAAAACATAACTGATTTTATTAATTTCTTGATTGTTACTTCTTGATCTGTTTACTTATGAACAGATTTTAATGCTAACACAACATTGTAATCAACTATACCTCAATTTTAAAAAATAGATTTTAATGCTAACAATTAGCCAAAGTCTGGTTTTTAATAGATTTTCTTATGATATATTAAGAAATTTAATGAATTTTTATACCAAACTCCCAAACCTCCACTTTACCAAGGGTGCTATACAAATACTGTCATCTTCTGTGTATGCCACGACATGAATGAGGCCTGGAAGCAACGTTTTTGGCATTATCTCACACTGAGCAAAGGCAGAATTATGTAAGAATCAAAGCAGAGATAGAATGCAAAAAGAAACCTCCCCCTACAAAATAGTATGTACCTAAGAGGTCTTTTGAAAGTAAACAGAAGGTCTAGATGGAGAGGGGAACCAGGACTTCAGAAAAGCAGTGTATCCTAGGTAGAAAACCAGAAGCTTCTGAGTCAGACAGATGTAGGTTCCAATACCGGCATGACCTATGGTATCTAGGTTAGGGCAAATTGTCTTCTCTGGTTCTACTTCCTCAATATTAAATGGAATAATACCATCTACTTAGTGGAACTGTTGAGGCAAGATAATAAAAAAGAGCAAATGCAGTTCAGCAGTGTACACTCAGTAAAGCGCACTTATTATAGTTATGACACACCGCGAGTTCTACCAAGTTAAAATATTTGGAAAAATTAACGTGACCTGGGAAAGAATGCAAATAAAAACAGTTAATGTGTTAAGGTGGTATTTGTACTAATGAATTGTTTTTTCTTTTATATAATTTCGTTTTAATGTTATGTTGCTTAGCAGTAAATATACAGATGAAGAAGTCAAATGGGAAACCAATACTTAAAAGAACTCTTAGATTCATTTTCTTGGAATGTGAATAATTATCCCATGATGTTTCTATTATATTGAAGTTTTTTAAAGAGAAATGCAACCATATGGTATCATCCTTCTTCCAAAGTTCAAAAGGAGTTAGAGAATATTTTGCTTTTTCTTGAAGTTATCTTGCAAACAACCACATTTTCAGAGACAGAAAAGAATATCAAGCAGAAATTTGATTTGTTTTATAAATAAAACATTTCATTATATTTTATTTCTGTTCCATGCTTATGGTATTCTTTCAGCTTCTTTCTAGGCCTCAGATTGCTCATTTGTAAAAATGACAGAGGTGGATCAGATGTTGTCTTCTAAGGTTCTTTCTGCTATGGTGTCCTGAAACTTGATAATCCTATAACAAAACAATATATATGGCCAGTCCTGCAACTCTGCATTCAAGTGCCCCTCTAACAAGTCTTTTCCCCTAGTGGTAGCCCCCAGAGCTGAAGCCATTACTGACTCTTACCCCTGAGCCAGTGAGGCCAAAGGGAGCTGCAGAGCTAGGAAATCCACAGGAGAGACAGCAAAATGATTAATGATTTGGAAACTGATCTTAAATTAAAGGGATGGGTATTAGATCAGAATAAAGAAGACTGGATTAGAGAAGGCTGATTATCTAAAAATATACAAAGGCAAACTGTAGATAATGATCAATACTCTTTCTCCACTTTTACTATGAACAGGGTAACAGGAAATGGATTCAACGCTAAACAGGAGCAATATGGACTAGACTACGTCTTTAAACCTGTGAGTTTCCCAATCCCTGAGGGCAGGGACTGTGCCATCTTTGTATCCCAGCATCTACTATAGGATCTGGCATCTAAGAAGTACTCAATGAATACTTGGCAGAAAAAAATACCCAAAAACCTTAATAAAGGATCATTTAAATTTTTAAAGATCCAAACCACAGAAGTGTGTTATGGAGACAGAACAGGAAACTTCTCCTTTTGATATTAAAAAAAGAAAAAAGAAAAAGAAGATACAGTAATAGCCTTCTTAACAATAATGTAGATACTGGCTTATGCTTCAAAGTTATTTCCCATTCAAAACCCTTGAGCCTTGGTGATCCTGTCATGGACGGCTTTAGCAAAGAAAGAGCTTAAGCAAGGCACACAGCGTCTCCTTGCACCTGACAACTGGTGCCAACCATGAGTCCGTGCCTGCCATAAATACCCACTGAGCACTGAGAGTCCCAGCAGGAAGACTCTCCTGACGCCAGTCCAGTGCCCAGTGCGGCAGTCGGGAGACGCGAATGGATGGGCCTTTTCACCTGGCCCCTGTGCTGCGGGAGCTCTCCATCAGGGAAGAAGGCTCTCAGGAGCTGGAAAGCAGCTGGGTGACCCTTCAGAACCATTTCCATCACCCCTAGTGATTTACAGTGAGGTGAGTCATTCTTCTGACCTCATTTTTCATGCTATTTACCGTCGAAAGGGGACAATCTAAACACGCCTCGATACAAGAGGCACGATCACAAAACTGTGAAGCTGCATCCAAAGGACCCAAACATAATGTGTTTGGCACTTTAAAGCCACATCTCATAGCTAGGCCAGCCGACTTTTAAAACGAATGAATGAAAGAATAAAAATAACTAACTAAAAAAAGACACCTGGCAAAAATGCTGCAGAGAAGCAGAAAGAAAGTAAACCTGCTTCCCATGAAATGCCCCATATAAATAAAACACAGTTTGTAAAACAATACACCCTGCTGTGAAATTCCCATTCAACTAGAAGGGCAGACCTCTCCTTGCCGACCAACCCAGTCTCCATTTGAATGTTCCAAATGTCACTTCCATTTTCAAAGATGAGCACATCATCTGCCCACAGCTGACTGATACACCCAGAATGGACACTCCTCTCTTCCTGCCTCTCCCCTTATAAGGCAGGGCCCTGGGAAGAAAGTCTCTCTTCTCCCCGTACAGCCAATTTACTCTATTTTTTAGTTCTCTTTGGATCCTTTCCTTCGAAGTTTTCTTTTATGATGAAGCTCAAGGGCTGGTGGTGACCTTGGGGGGCAAGAAATCACAGTACTGAACTAGAACTTTGAACAATATATCAAAATAGGGGGAACTTCAGCTAAGAGTTAATGAAACAGATTTGAAAAGGTGATAAAGTTTACCCCACGGTCATCGTCACTGACAAATCTTTACACACGAAGGCACTGATCTAAATTTGCCGAGCCCCACGTCAAGTTGTGCAACAGTCAATACACTACACTGACCTGTATGAGCCACTTTATTCACAAGGTTCACAATTTACATGCTCTGAACCGATATTTGGTATCCCAAGTAGAAGGTCAACACAGGGAGATGTGATGATGATTAGAAGAATGTACTGATTAATAGAATTCAGGTCTAGTCAAGGCTGGCTTGAAGCTTCAAATTTATGTTTAGGCCACCAATGGCCACTAACAAAGAGATAACTTGATATTAGGTACCTCCTGACAGAAGTATATACCACCACCTATGACGTACTCTTGCCAAAAAATTCAAATCTGAATCAGATCAAATCTCTGGATCTTATCATCAATTTATAGAAAATACAGGAGACAAAGGAACATGTTAACATTATAAGCATGCAGTCAGCAGAATCAAGATTGTGGGAAACTCTACAGTACAAACAATTCAGTTTTTCAACAAATAAAATGCAGAGGAAAAAAACGAGGAGGAAACTAAAGATTAAGAGAGTCTTAAGGTACCTATGAACCAATGCAGACCTTATTTGAATAAACCAACAGTAAAAAAAAAAAAAATTCATGAACCACCAGGGAAATTTAAACACTACTGAATACCTTATGATTTTAGGGAATGAGTGTTCAATTTTCAGGTGTGTTAATGAAATTGTAATTGTTTTTATTTAAATTCCTATCTCTTACAAATACATATTAAATATTTACAAATAAAATTATGTGATAATTAGGACTGGTTGTAAAATAATCCAGTATATTGGGGATGGGGAGCGAAGGATCTAAAAATGAAACAAGACTGGGCATGAGTTGACAACTTTTGAGAATTCATTATACTATCCTATTTTTGTATTTTGAAATATTCCATAATTTAAAAGTTTAAAAATAAAAAGAAAGTGGGTCACTAGACCAAAAATTCATATGTAAAAGCCAGGTTTTGCAAGATATATCATACATATTCAGAGCGTGGCACTGTAAAATATTTTCTGAAAATTGCATTAGAACTTGATTCTAACAGATTGCCACAGTATTATGATGTTTAAGTATACTAAGAACAAAATCTTTTCTAAATTCTTACATAAACCCATTCCATAAGTACAATGTAGTACAACATTGCATCAGAAACTACATAAAGATCAATTTTCAGTATTGAAAACTAAGGCTTCAGTTTTCCAATTAACTTGACTTACGAAACTCTGCGTGCCTGATAAAACTTCAAGTCCCCCAAATTTACTCAAACTGGTTACAATGTAAAATCTAGAAACATTTTTAAAATTATACTTCAAAAGCAGAAAAAGAAATAAATTCAAAGCCAAAAAAAAAAAAAAAGTCAACAATTTGAGCGAGCTTCAATTAGTAACCCAAATGAGTTTTCAATTCTTTGCCTTATATAAAACTCTGGGTCAAGATCGTTTATCTGGATTTACTGAACCACTAAAGATTAATTAAAGATCTCAAACTTCCCTCTTCCACCATCTTTAGGAAAATAGGATCATTTTCACCCTTAAGTATAGATGAAAACAGTCGCAAATACTGATGAATGTAATGCTCCCCCTCCAACCTCCAAAAGCCAGAATGCTAAAATAGAAAATCACTACATGGGACTTCCCTGGTGGCGCAGTGATTGGGAATCCACCTGCAAATGCAGGGGGCACAGGTTCAAGCTCTGATCCGGGAAGATCCCACGTGCAGCCGAGCAACTAAGCCCCGTGCGCCACAACTACTGAGCCCACGTGCCACAACTACTGAAGCCCGCGCCTAGAGCCCATGCTCCGCAACGAGAAGCCACCGCAATGAGAAGCCCGCGCACCGCAACGAAGAGTACCCTTCGCTCACCCCAACTAGAGAAAGCCCATGCACAGCAACGAAGACCCAATGCAGCCAAAAATGAAAGAAAGAGAAAGGAAGGAAGAAAGGAAATCACTACATTGTCAATTTCCTATTATAAATGATAATAGTAACCAGCTATTCTGGAGAGCATTCCCCAACTTCTATTTAGGTTCTAAGATGTATCAATTGCTATGTAACAAGAAGCACATCTATTCATTCAGTAAATGAATGTGAAAGAATAAACAGCAGATGAAACAGTTTGCTGGCACTAACCTCCCTGTCACGGCTCTGGTAAGGCTGCCTTCCAGTGACAGTGCTAATGAGTGGGAAATGGGCCAAAGAAGAACTGGGAAATAAAATAACCTAAACTAGCTAGTCAGCCCTTCAGTAACAGGAATGCAACCTTCCTGCCTCTAGTGCCTGGTTTAATATCCAAAAATATTCTTAACTCATAAACTATGAAACCTCTGGAACTAACCGGAAACCAGCCTTTTGGGAGTCTTCTTATATATTTTGGGCCCTAATTTACAGTTGTAATCACACTGATGGTAGACCTTTTTCTTCCCCTTCCAAAAGTCAACAGAAAGACTAACTTAAGTTATCCCTAATAGTAAAAGTGTGATATAATCTCCATGAATAGTCCTCAAACACCTTCCCACTGAAACTGCTCTTTCAAAAATTATAAATGACCAAATCTAAGTTTTTTTCAGGCCTCTTCCTCCATTTCCTTTTACATTATTGACCATTCGTTCCTGAAACTCCTCAGTATCACTGTGCTTTCTTGGTTCTCCTCTGCATTAGTTTCCTCTTGCTGCTGCAACAAATGATCATAAACTCAGTGGCTTAAAAGTACATGTATTTACCGTCTCACAGGTCTGGAGGTCAGAAGTCTAAACTCAGTCTCACCGGCCAAAATCAAGTTTCTGGCGGGGCTCCTTCTGGAGGCTCCGAGGGAGGACTGTCCCCGTGCCCTTCTCAGCTGCGAGAGGCTGCCCGCCCGCCTTGGCTGTTGGCCCCTTCCTCAACCGCTCCAGCCTCATTTCTGCCATCACAGCTCCTACTACTGACTGTTCTGCCTCCCTTTCACAGAGACCCTTAAGATTACACTGGGCTCACCTGGATAATCCAGGCAAATCTTCCCAGCGTGAGATCCTAAATTTAGTCACATTTGCAAAGCCCCCGTTACCAGGTAAGGGAACGCCCACAGGTGCTGAGGATCAGGCCTGGGGCAGCTCCGAGGGGCATCACTCAGCCTAGCGCTTACCCTACAGCTCTAACCGGACCTTCTGCCTCCTCTGCTGCCACCGAACGGTGCTCTTTGTTCTCCTCTTTCATATTTTATCCCATCCTCTCCACACTCCTCGCTTCAACTCTCACCTTTACGCTAATATCCAAGTCTCTCATGTTAAATGTGAGGGAACTGGAGCCTAGATGGGAGGTGATGACGGGCCGTGAATCACACAGATGTCGACAGGATATTTCTATGTGGATGTCTTCAGAGCAGCTCAGTCCAATGCTGGACTGAATCCTATTCCTGTCTGAATAACACAAGTCTCTCAGATTCAGGCTAGAACTGTATTACACTCTTCTCTGTTCTCTCAGCTGGTTCTTGCATCTCTGTCCCTCCATCCATTCTGAAATCCAATTACAGCTTCCTATTCCTGAAACACTGCTTTGGTTGGGTTACCTCTCCTGCTCAAACCCACCGTTCTCTACTAAGGACTGCATGCCCCCTATCCCCACCCCTCCCGACATGCCCATCGGGACTCCCCTGCGCCCTCTGCCTACACACCACACCCATTCCTACCTCTCACCCTGAACTGCCTTCCTCTGTCCCTCCACTGAGAAGTGACTCATAGAACGTACCCCCCTAAAAGGAATTGCTTTTTTATTTATCTATCTCCAAACCAGACTGGGTTCCTTGACGGCAGAAACTGTGCCTATCAGCAAACATACACAGTAGTTCCCCTCGCTTACCCCTGGTTTCACTTTCCTCAGTCACCTGTCGTCGGAAAACACCAAATGGAAAATTCCAGAAATAAGCAATTCCTAAGTTTTGAATTGACCGCCGTTCAGAACACCTGATGAACTCTCCCGTCCACCCGCTCCGCTCCGCCCCACCCTGTCCAGAACACCCAGTCTGCGTACACTGCCCACCCGTCAGTAAGGAAATAACAGTACCACGGACCCTTGAACAGCAGGGGTTTGAACTGTGCAGGTCCACTTATAGGCAGATTTTTTCAATAAACATGTACTACAGCACTGGACGATACCCAGGTGGTTGGGTCCACAGATGTGGAGTCCTGGCAATGCAGGACCGGCTGTAAAGTCACACACAGGCTTTCTCTCACAGGGTCAGCACTCCAACCCACCCGGGGTACATACATACAGGGTTCCCCACTGCACGCGGTTTCAGGTGTCCACTGGGGATCTGAGCTTAAATAAATTCCAGCCCTGCCATTCATTACCTGTGGGACCCTGGGCAGGGTCTCAGTTTCCCCATCTCTGTAAAACCCAGACAATGGTAGAGTACATATCTCGTGAGTTCTTCTGAGTATTGCTCACAAGTTAACACATCAGAAGAACACAGCACAGTCCCGGGCTCAGTAAATACCATCATAAACAGTGGGAGCTGTGATCAGTACTTTTACCACCTACTGCTGCTGCCAATGCGACTACTACTAGTATTATGGCTGTCATTGGAAATGACTCACCACTACATGACTAGTAACATGGCTTAAAAAACAATAACACAAAGTACTGGTGAGGACGGGAAGCAACTAGGACTCAGACACTGCTGTTTGGAAGCAAACTGGTGGGGCCACTTTGGAAAACAGCTTGGCAGTTTCTTTTAAAGCTAAACATTCATTACCACATGACTCAGCTGCCCCACTCCTAGGGATATAACCAAGAGAAATGAAAAATTATGTTCACACAAAAATGTGTATGCAAATGTTTATGGTGGCTTTGTTCATTATTACAGAAACTGTAAATAACCTCAATGTCCTTCAACTGGTGAGCGGATAAACAACCTGTGGTACATCCATACGTGGAACATCTCTCAGCAATAAAGACCAATGCGCTACAGACACACACAACAACATGGATGAACCTCAACACATGACAGCAAACGAAAGCAGTCAGATTTAAAAGGCTCCATACTGTACGACCCATCTATGTGGCATCGTGGCTACAGGAACAGGAAACTGAGGAAGGGTTGCCAAGGGCTGAGGGTGGGAGGAGGAGCCGGCCGCCAGGAGCACAAAGCAACCCTGGGGGTAACGAACGTGCTCCGTATCATGACTGTGGTGGTTACACAGCTGTGTGCACTTGTCAGCACTCACAGAACTCTACATTTGTAAAAGGTGAATTTTACTGTATATAAAGTATACTTTAATTTAAAAATATGTACAAATAAAAATAAGCAGAGACTTAATTTTAATTTACCAGTAAGACCTGTCCAGCCCTCTACCTTTAGCAGAACTGTGCGTCATCTACACACAACTACAGCTTGGCTATTGGAAAATACTCACAGAGAAGATTCCAAAGCCCAAATGATAGTATATAGCTACTCTACAGGACTTTAAGAATGGGGAACAAAAATTTGGCTAGGGAACAAATAAAAGTCATTTGCATCTGTACTCCCCCACCCACCCCCCAAAAAAACCCACCATAAGAATAAGCCTAATTTCCAAATCTGGCTTTGAGTTCCATTATGGCACGGCAACTTGAGACAAATACTCGTAAGGCAAGTGGCCAGGTGGCCAACAGGTTCTGATGCCTCCTATTAACCAATGTGAAGAGGTGAACTACCAGAATGACTCAGGATGACTGTTCTAGAGCCACAATAAGAAAGACGCTAAGAGGAGTTTCTTAATCCCAGATTACCTTGTGCCCCTAACACCAAGCAAAATTCACCAATATACAGGATAAGTCCCTTCCCCCATGGAACTATAAGACGAATAAATAATGAACTTGGAATAAAAGAGAAAAGGTTAAGAATACAAGTTTTATTCTAGTTATAAAATAAACAAATCATCGGAAACAGACTCACAGACCTAAAGAATGAACTTATGGTTACCAGGGAGGAAGGGTGGGGGGAAGGGATAGTTAGGGGGTTTGGGACTGACACGTACACACGGCTATACTTAAAATGGATAACCAACAGGGACTTTCTGAATAGCACAGGGAACTCCGCTCAATATTCTGTGACAAGCTAAATGGGAAAAGAATTTGAAAACGGAGTGGATACATGTAGATGTATAACTGAATCACTTTGCTGTACACCTGAAACCATCACAACATTGTTAATCAACTATTCTCCAACACAAAATAAAAGTTGAATAAGTAAATAAATCCTGGGGATGTAACGTGCAGCAAGGTGATTACAGTCAATTATATTGCAGTGCATATTGGAAAGTCGCCAAGAAAGTGTATCTTAAAAGTTCTCATCACAAGGGAAAAAACTAACTTTGCGTGGTGACTCGATTTATCACAGTGATCATTCCACAGTGCAATACTGAAGCAAATGTTGTGCACCTGAAGCTAATATGATGTTAACTGTCCATTACACCCCAATTAAAAAAGAATGCAAGTTTTATAAGTTGGCCCACATACATACTATTTGGAATTGAACTGAACACGTAATCATCTTAGTGTTCTTCTGTCTCACTCTGAATATAAACTGCTCTGCCTTTCTTCCTTCCCTCATCGATCCCTACCTCCACCTCTCTTCCAGGGAAATGGATAATTTTCATTTCCCTGAGGATACAGGGTCAGATTGAAGCAGCTCTAGAATGACAGAGGCTACTAGGAGTTGAATTCCAGTCTGGGGTGACCCTGAGGGTCCAAACTTGGGACTCTGAGACGGTTACAAAACCAACCTGAATTCGGAGCCAAGCACAGTATCATTCTAGTCTCCTAGGTATCCCTCCAGATGAAGACTGATCAGCCTGGCCTAGTGTTAAGATCCACGTGTACTGACACCGGTGTCCTCCCCACACCCACATAAACGTAAGCGCCAATATAATACACTCGGAAGGAAGAGCAGGCATCCATTTTAACAAGTCCCAGAAAACCTCCTTTCCAAAAGCAAGCACTTGCCTCTCAGTAAGCTGGTAATTTGGGAGATACGGTTCTAAAGGCCTGTATCTGGACCTACAGTACCCAAGGTCATAACGCTAAGGATACAAGATAGGTGCTAATAATCGACCTTACAAAATAAATAAACAAATGAAAAGAAAATTTTAAAAGTACCATCCCACACAGAATTATTAGCCCACATTTCATGCCCTGTAATATATACACACAAATGAAACGGGAATCCCTCTGTGAGCAAACATGTGCTTCCAAGGGTTATATAATCAGATTAGCGCCCTTTTCACTGACAGCTCTACATACACACCAAATCTTAATTTATTTGCCCAAGTTTGGTTAGACCGCATCAGTTTCCAAGGCTTTCATCAGAGTAGGTCTAATCTTTGAGATACTTCTTATCCCAGTCTATTTCAAGCATTATTAATAGGCCCCCTGGAGCTTATCTTTGACTCAAGCACCTCGTGGCAGAAGCAAAGGCTGCCAAGAAAGAAAGGTCTCTAAGTCAAAAGTAGCATCAAGGCACCACAACCTGAAGTGCAAAACATCTACTGTAACCTTGCGGGAGAAGAAAACTCATCCCCCCAACATCTTCTGGGAGTTTCTTCCAATGTGCTCAGGTAATAGTCCACAGCTGGTCAGGAGGCTGCGGCCAAAACGAGAGAGACTGGAAGTAGTCATCCGGACAGTTCACATCACACTTGTACAGCACGGGGGTATTTTAACTGAGTAATTCATGGAAGTGTACCACTCTCTGCTTCACAGGACAAGCAGTCATTCACTCGATGGCTGTTCAGCCTCTGGCGGCTCCAGCCTCACATTTTGAAAATAATCTTGTATGTATCTTCAGAGTTCTTCAGACATGGGAGAAACATACTGTAACTCTGCAGAAACTGACTTGTAAAAGGATTCCTGAGCCAATATAAGCCCCTGTCTTGATTCAAACAAAGGGACGGTCTCTCAACATAAGGTTTGCTTGATCTCACATCTTCAAGCAGCTTAATCTTTAGCTGAATTTCCTAGTATTGAGTATACCTGGTCAACTCAACTCACCGCCAGCCCTGTAAATAGGGAGGAATGCAATAGTGCACTGGCAGGTGTTTCTCCTTCCTCTTCTATTTCAGGAGATTACGGAATGTGAAAGAATATTAACTGAGAGAAGCTGCGCTTCACAATCTGGGGTGGTGATTAAGAGAGAAAGAAAGACACCAAGGGGACCAGTCTCAGGAAAAGGGGTCAGAAAAGTGCTTCCCTGGTGTGGGAAGGAGACCTACCAGGAATAACCTCAAAGTAGGTGCTTTTCTCAGGGCATTGTTAAAATGTGTGTGGTAAGAGCCAGACTCAGCTATCAGAGTCACCGTAAAAGAAACAGGGCTACTGAGTTATACTCAGAAAATTGTGCTTCAATAAAGAACACGTGGACTAGAAACAGATTTCTACTCCTCAAGCCTCTAGGACCCCTTCAAGTGTTTTCTTTCAGAATCTAGACCTCAGTCTCCTTATCATCCCAAATACATCTGAAAAGTAAAAATTCATCCTCTCAAAGAGCTCAGAAATTTAAAATAATGCATGTGGCCTTCTTGAAACAGAGAAGCTCTATGCCCCCCATGTCCTCAGCCTGCCTTTTGTCTGTGGAATAACTTTAGTCAAAGAATAAGTTTAATCAGAGAAGTGAGAAAATGCAGAAACGAAGGAAAACAGTCAAAGGAGACCAAATAATAATAGTTTAGTCCTTAAGCATGGTCAAGGACCTTCAGTCCCTCTTCAAGGGCTATAGATAATATTCTGAGCCATATCCTGTGAGCTGTTTACTTTGTAGATACTGAAACCCCCGCCAGCTGGAAGAAGTTAACTACATGATGACCAGGCTGTAGCCATGACCTAAGCTGCCACAATTCTGAGAACCGGCCTCAAGAAATGGGAACAAACCGACCCTGGAACTGAAGCCTAACTGTACTTAAAAACAATCAAGATGATGCTGATCAGACCACCAATGACCAATTTCAAGATGACCATCAGAGCTGACTGTGCTGTTTCTGCATGGAGCCCCCTCCCTCTGCCTGTAAAAGCTCTTGCCCACTGACTATCGGTGGGGGGAGTCGGCCTTTAGGCAGGCGTCCACCCTCCGCCCCGCCCCCCTCCACGTGCTGGCATCCAAAGTAAAGCAAACTTTCCTTTCCACCAACCTTGCCTCTTTATTGGCTTCTGAGCGGCGAGCGGCCGGACCCCACTTTCAGTTACACTCTTTTGTGTCCATCTTATTTATATTCAGCTCCTTGTTAGGTGAGATATACAGCTCTGGAGCTTAAATCTGAAAAATCCATGCCTAAGGGCAACTTCTCGCCCCTGTAATCTCGCACAAGCAACCATTTTCTAAGCTTCAGATTCCTCAACTGTAAAACGGTTATTACAACAACACTACCTGCCACACCTGCTTCAAAGGATCACTGCTGAGATTACATGCAGTAAGACATATAAAATAATTTTTAAAAAGCAAAGGACTACACAAATGTTGGTTGCTACCTTAGGTGGGGCACTGTTGAGAGCATGAAGAAATGCATATAACAGGGTGAAAAGAAGGTTCTTTTATTTGAAAAAAAAAGGACTGCAAACATGGTGAGGACGAATTTTAAGGTACTGGCTAGTATGTTCAGGGAAGTGGTATGACGCGAACTTGAATTATTGTTTAGAAGTGGGTTCTCATGCCAACACATCCACTTTGCACAGACAGCAGAAGAAGGAAAACAAGAGAGATTAAGAGTGGGTGTCCAGCTCCCGGCTCACCGAAATAACTAATGGAGTTCCACGTGGAGAGGGAGGGTGGAGTTAGTCATGACAGCCACACAGAACATGGTTGCATAAGAGGGGGAAAGTAAAGGTGTTCGTACCAAGCACAGAACTAACTGTCAAGTTACCCACAGTCCACAGATTACAGCCCGATCCGGGGCGTGTCATTTCCACAGGGGGCTTTAGGGGAAAAGAAAGAAAGAAAGGCTATTCCACGAGCATCAAGCAAACCAGGTGATTCCGCAGATTGGTTCTCCGCCGGCGCGGGTAACGCTGGCGGGGAGAGCGTGAGGTCGGGGGCTCGCGAGCTGCGCCCGCGGGACACGGAAGCTGCCTTCAAACCATCGCAAACCAGAGGACGCAGCGCGGACCCAGACCCGCCAGCCCCGGCCCGACCCCGGACTCGCTCCCGGGAGAACGGAAAGCCGGCTTCCGAGAGGGAACCGGGCAGGCGGCGCGGGCGCGCACCGGGGGACACCGCGCCGACCGGGGGTGGCGGGATGCGGACACTGCCGGGCGGCGGGGACCCCTGCCGCGGGGCTGGGGTAGGGGGGAGCGGGAGGCGGCTCGGCCACCGGCCCCGCGCGCTCACCTGGTGCAGGGCGGTCAGGCCGTCCACGTTGGCCGTGTCCACGTCGGCGCCCCGGGCCAGGAGCCGCCTCAC
Source organism: Mesoplodon densirostris (assembly GCF_025265405.1). Taxonomy (NCBI): domain Eukaryota; kingdom Metazoa; phylum Chordata; class Mammalia; order Artiodactyla; family Ziphiidae; genus Mesoplodon; species Mesoplodon densirostris. The sequence continues at coordinate 192,623,562 of NC_082662.1, read as the reverse complement.
CTCGTCGGTGTCCCCGCTAGAGCAGGCGGCCAGGAACACGGCGCCGTCCTCGAAGCGGACCCGCGGGCCCCCCCGCTGAGCCTGCGGCGGCAGCCCCGCGCCCGGCCGGTCGGCGGGCTCCTGCTCCGTCAGCGAGCCCCGCCAGCGCCGCAGCTGCTCGGCCCGCCGTGCCCGCGCCGACTCGGCCCGCTTCCCGCCCAGGTGCTCCATCTCCGCCATCGCCGCCGCTGCTGCGGGCCGCCGCCGCAGCCGCCGCCAAGCGCCTCAGCCGGGAGCGGAGGGCGGAGACCCGCGCGCAGCCATCTTTACTGCTCCGCTGCCCGCGCCGCCCGCACTCCCCACGCGGCCTCAGCACGCAGGCGCGGCGGAGCCCCGGTTGCATCACGGGACTTGTAGTAAGAGATCCAGGCGCCCCCCCATCCCCCGGGCGCACCCGCTCCCGATGGGAACTACAAGTCCCTGGATGCGTGGGGAAAGAGGCGCGGCCCGGGGGTGCTCCCTGCTTGGCCGCGGACGCGCGGGGTCACCTCTGCCCCGAAGCGAGAGCTGTCCCCCGCCCGAGTCACCTCCGCGGGCTTTTTGGGAGTCGTAGTTTATTCTTCTGACTTCCAGCTAATCTCGGCTCCCTAATTATCACGTCAGCCTTTTGAAGTGGAAAAGGGGTCGGTAATTATCCCTACTTTCTATTGCGGAAAACTGGATGGAAAGTACCCGAAACTCTCAAAACCGTGTCCTGGTTGTAAATCCAGAGCTTTATTAACGTTGTAATTTAGAACGCATTAACAGGTGGCCCTGAAGAGATCCTGGGAATGATGCTCGCAGGTATAGTGGGAAGCGCATTCAAGTTCAGTTCTCCTCCCAACAAGTTACTTGACTTCTCCGAGCCTGATTTGTAAGATGGGAATAATAATACCTTAGGGAATTCCCTGGAGGTCCAGAGGTTAGGACTTGGCGGTTTCACGGCCGGGTGCGCCGATTCAATCACTGCTCGGGAACTAAGATCCCACAAGACCCGGCGCGGCCAAAAAATTAAAAAAAAAAAAAAAAAAAAAATCTCAGGGTGGTCGTGTGGAGCGGATGAGATAATACATGCAAGGATATCTAGTACTATCTCTGTGCGTATACCAGTTCACAATAAATATTAATTTCCCTTCTGTCTCTCTCCTCCTCTTCTACCCTTTTCATGGATCTTAAGTTCTTGGGAGGCATATGTGGGACATATATCCCGTCTTCCATGATTTTTTTCCCAAACCTACAAAAAAATACTATGGTGCAAACACAGTATTGTAAGTCAACTATAGTTCAATTAAAAAAAACTACCGTGCGCGTCCTACATTCCTAAGGCAGCACGCAGGCCATTTTCATATTCACAGTGAACTTGGTTATTAAAACCTGTCAGGTTGACTCAGTAACTTTAACTCCCCAGGGCTTTAGCCCTGGACAAAACATAACTCTGTTTTCCATTATGATAGAGAACATATACAATTATTAGGTTCTTTGAACTTTCCTGTATGGTTGAAGTTTTTCATTTAAAAAAATGTTGCAAAAATGATTAGGTCGTTGTAAAGGGAAACTTTACTATGTTCTATCGTGTGCCTCAATTTCCCCTGAGACAAGCCAAGAATCAAATGAAAAAGGGACATATAAATGTAAATTATTATGTCTAATAATACGACGTCTATCCATATATGCTTTAATTAGGTAACCTTGAATTCTTTATAAATACTAATTAAGTCATACATCTTTGAGAACTCTGAAGAACAATGTGCATAAAAATAAAAGATGTAATACTGTATACTTTATATAGCCATATTTTCCTTGCATTAATTTAGTCACCATAGAACTTCTCATGCCTCATCATCTATTGGAATTAAAAATTCTGTATGAGGTTTACTTTGTAACTTGTCAGCATGGAACCTCTTCGTATTCCAACTCTGCCTCTTGCTGATAATTAAAATTGCTCACAAGCTCTCAAATAGAACTGTCCCTATAGAATAAAAGAAATATTGATATTAAACCAGATAGGAAATAATACTTAGCTAGGAACCTAACCCGCTTCAAGAAACCATTATTAGCTGAACTCTGCTAGTCTGGCAAGGAAACAAAAAAGTAAGAGAAGGGCAAGTTTTCAAATTTCAGCAAATTGCTGAAATCTCAGGAAACAGATCTCTGACAGCAATCCACGTGCACCATTTTAATATTATGATCCTGGTACACAATATCGGCTCAAAAAAAGTATGTATAATTGGACCATATATTTTACATACTGGTTTTCTAATAAGGATTTTTAAACTAGGGTAAAATTTTCATGGATCGATAATGTTACATTTCTTCTGGCTGTATTCTTTATGCATTCAGAATCAGGAAAGAAGAAACATCTGGTTCCACTTGTAAAAATAAGCTAAAATTGGCCAAGTCCAAGTTAAATCCATACTTTCCCAAGAGGTATGAACTTAAATTTCAATACTAGGAAGTTCCAGGTAGTACTTCCTTACTGTATCTATTTTACTTGCTTTTTTCCTGAGGTAGTAAGAAAATGATACCCTCTTTGGAGATTTTAAAGAAAAATATAAGTAGTTAAGTTCCTTACATAATTTACGTGCAAACCTACCTGGAAGGAGATGAATCTTCCAGCTACGTGATTACGGAATGCAGTGATAATTATTATAATCTAATTAATTTAACTAGCTCAGCCAAAAAAAAGTTATGCCACCAAAAAAAAAAAAAAAATCAATCTGTGTATAATGATTTGAAAATCTTTTCAAAATTAAAATCATCTAAGTTTTTTTCTGAAACGTCTTCCCCCAAGAAGGGCTCTCTGAGAGTAAACTTAAACAATAAACTTATACAATTGTTTACTACCATTAAACAAACATGAGAGTTTAGATTTCCTATATATTCTAAAGAAAAAAATATTTTATATGCAAGTGAATAAATCCTGACAAATAATCCTGTGTATAAGTAAAACATAATTTTTGTACTTTTTTCTTCCAGTTTTACTGAGATATAATTGACATACAGCACTGTATAAGTTTAAGGTGTGCGGCATGATGATATGACTTACATACATCATGAGATGACCACGGTAAGCTTGGTGAATAGCCATCATCTCATATAGATAACAAAATAAAAGAAAAAGAAAAAGCTGTATTTTGTGATGAGAACTCCTAGGGTTTACTCTCTTAACTGTCATATATAACATACAGCAGTGTTAATTATATTTATCACATTGGACATTATATCCCTAGTACTTATTTATCTTATAACTGGAATTTGTATCTTTTGACTGCCTCCATCCAATTCCCCTGCCTGCGGTAAACCACAAATCTGTTCTCTTTTTCTATAAGATTTGTTTGTTTGTTGAAGTATAATTAACCTATAAACTATGTCAGTTCCTGGTGCACAACATAGTGATTTGGTATTTTTACACATTACAAAACCATCACCACAATTTTTGAACTTTTAAATGTACTAAGTGCACCAGCTATGATGCACATACACTGTTGTATAAAGTGAGGAAACTTTTATCAAATAATAATTTCCCATACACTTAAAACATGAACCACAAATTAGAATACTCCATTTTTTAAAGCAATGACACCGGTAGTTTATGAAAACCTTTCAGCGTGGCCTCTGTTCCCACCAGTTAACATACCTCCCTCTGGTGGACAAACAGAGACTGTACATTTAGCCCATGGAGTTCTGTTTTTCTTTTTTCTTTTATCCAATTCTTTCGGTTTGGCTTCCAAAACTACAGGTCTTTGCTTATTTTATCATACTATCTCTCTTTTCCACCAGACTCAACATACTGCCTGGTTTTTCTAAGAGACATTTTTAAGACTCGATTCTCAGAAAACCACCCAAGAAAGTAATCAATTTCAGCTCCGAAGACAGAACTGTAATTGTGACACAGTTACAGTTGGGGTGGAAAATAAGAGAAGACACTGAAGAGATTAAAATAGAAAATATCAGTACTAAAATAAGCAGCCAACTCCAGAATTAAGACAGAAAACACTTCCCCACAATGAGTAAATGCTAACAGTAGGTGCGAACCCGACAGCTAACTGGACAGTAACAGGATTCCTGTGTGATTCGCATCTCCCCTCGTGGCTCACTCCCACAACCGACGTGAGGCCCCGGGAGCGCCGCGGACCGTCCTGGAGAGCGCGGGTCTGCGGGGCAGAGAGGACGCCCCACGCAGCGGTCACCGCGAGCCACGGCTACTGAACGCAGATCTGGGCTGAACGCACAAATCCCGCAGCGGTCGGACTGTACCGGTCCGCAGGTTTAGGAGGACCGGCCGCCCCTCCCGCGGCCGGAGCAGGAGGCGAGGGTGGGTGCGGCCTCCGGCCGGCAGTGCAATCCGAGCACGACAGACGCTCCCCGCGCTAGAAGCCAGGGCCGCCGGGCCGCGCGCCCCAAGTCGGAACCCGGCTCCGAACCCCCAGTCCCTCAGATTCCGTTGAATTCCCGGAGCGCCCTCCGCGGGTATGACTGTCCTGGAATGGCAGCCCCTCCGCGTGAAAAACCTAGACCGCAGCCCCTTCTCCAGATCAGATTCTCCCGGTTCCTCCTACCGCGCCTCTCGCTCGGACAGACGGAGCCAGTCCCGAGCCAGTTCCCGCGCGCCGCGCCCCTGTTCAAAGCGCGTGGGCGGAGCCCGCTCGGAGCCTAGCCAATCGGAGGCCGCGCTCCTCCCGGGCGGCGCTCCGGACCAATCACACCCTCGCGGGTGGGAGGCGGGGCGACGCAACCATCGAGCTCGCGCAGGCGCGGTGCAGGCTGGTCGGCGCCTCTGCACTGCGAGGGGCGTCAGCGCAGGTGAGAGAGCGGGTGCTCCGGCTCTTCTGCCGAGAGGCCGCCCGCGGGGGTCTGCGTGGGGGAAGGGGCGGCTTTCTGCCTGTCGGGGGACCTTCCTCTTCTCCGACTATCGGCTGTGGAACGGAGGCTCTGGATGTCTTGACAGCCGTGGAGGGCGCGTGCCCCCGGCCTGTCCCCCTGTCCCCCGGCCGCCCCAGCCATCTCGCTGCCACCACCACGCCCCAGTGGCCGCCCCCTCCCAACCCCCGGGCCTCCCCCATCCCTTCCAGGCATGCCCCTCCCCCCGGCCGTCCCGCCCCCTCCTCACATTCTCCCTGCCGACCCCCACCCCCGCCTCCTCCCTGCCTCCTCAGACGTACCTGTGCCCCCCCCGCGACACTCTGTGACTTTTGCCTATTTGTTTTATTGTCATTGATTCCCAGTGTCTGCTTACTGAGAAAAAGTGGTAAGGATCAGTATATAAAAATAGTGGTTAATTACGTAGTAAAGTAACTGGTTCCAGAGATGATGGTCTTAAAGGTGTGGCTAAGGAAATTTGGAATAATTTACATGAATGACTGTTGTAGTGTAATTGATTCTATTTAACATATTAATTGGCCTGTAGTATGACTAATTCTATTTAAATATTTCTGAGTGTGTCAATTGTGGAGGAGCAGCAGCCCTGGAGATTAGAAGGAGAACCAAAGGACGCTTTGTCTTTGTACCCCAGTTCAGGAGAGTACCTTGACCCAACCAATACACAGACTTAGTCACCTTTAAACATATGGTTAAGATAGATGCCTCAGTTTAAGTTTATGATTATCATAAGTTGCTGTCGTCCTCCTAACTACAATCTATGACCACCAGGTAATCTTCTGATTATGATTAGTTTTCCAAGTAGGAATAACTTAGGGAGAGAATATGTGGACTTAAAAATTTTACTGTAGTTTTACAAATTAATAAATTGACCTTTTAATTAACGTTTAAGTCTTTGTGAGTGAGCTTGGCATGAATTAGTACATCTAAGCCCTATCAAATCTAGGTTTACTGCCAAGTTGAAGTTTTAGACTACAAAACTGAGAACCAGATCCTGAAATGTGACCTTTTCCACATATAAGTGAGTGAGGTCATACAGTATTTGTCTTTGACTTATTTCACTTAGTTTAATGCCTTCAAGGTCCATTCATCTTGCTGCAAATGGTAGGATTTCCTCCTTTTTTATGGCTGAATAGTATTCAATTGTGTATACATACCACAACTTCTTTAGCTGTTCATCCATTGATGGATGTTTGAGTCTTGGCTATTGTTAATAACACTTTGAACTTGACATGCAGATATCTTTTCAAGTTAGAGTTGTTTCCTTTGGACGTATTCCCGGAAGTGGAATTGGTGAATCACTTTCTTTTCATTGCAGAATGATATTCCATTGTATGGACATTCCCCGTTTTGTTTATCCATTCTTCAGTTGACAGACGTTTGGATTGTTTCCATTTTTTGGCTATTATGAAAAATGCTGCTGTGACCATTCATGTACAGATTTTTATGTAGATATGTTTTCAGTTCTCTTGATTATATACCTAGGAGTAGAATTACAGGGTTATAAGTTACTCCTTGTTAACTGTTTTGAGGAACTGGCAGACTATCTTCCAAAGCAGCTGCATCGTTTTGCATTTCCACCAGCAACATATGAGGATTTGTGTCTCCACATCCCTCGCCAACACTTAGATGCTGTCTTTTTGGTTATAGTTATCTTAGTGGTTGTGAAGTTACAGCTTGTTGTGGTTTTGATTTGCATTTCCCTAGTGACTAATGATGTTGGGCATCTTTTCACGTGCTTATAGAATTATTTTTGTATCTTCTTTGGAGAAATATCTATTCAGATCCTTTGTCCATTTTTTAATCAGATCCTCTGTCCATTGTTTATCTTTGTCCATGATATAATCAGTAATTATGATTGTGGTAGGTTGTTTGCAAAGATGGCCATCATTCCTCCCAACTCAGGCTCTGTGCCCCTTTCCAACGTGACTTTGCCGGTCCTCCCATCAGAGGTGGAAGAGAGATGAACCACCCCAGCTTAGACCTCCCAGTCCATTCAGCAGCCAGTAGAGCCCCCAGATGACTTCAGCCACATTAGTAATCCCAGACAAGACCAAAAGAAGTATTGTTAAGCTGAGCCCAGCTCAAATTGCTGACCCACAGAATTATAGCAAACAAAACGTGCTTGTTTTTGTTCACTAAGTTTCGAGTGGTTTTATGGTAATCAATAACTAATATATTGGTAAATGTAAATATGTTAAATATACCAATTAAAAGATAAAGATTTAAAGACTGGGTTTAAACAATCCAGACATATACAAGAGGCACATCTAAAGTGTAAAGATGCAGAAAGGTTGAAAATAAAAAGATGGAAAATGATGTCTCAGCAAATACCAACCAGAAGAAAGCTGGAGTAGCTTTAACATGAGATACACTTTAAGAAAAAGGCATTACTGGGGAACAGAAGTGTTCTTTGCTAGTGATAAAAGCTATAATTTGCTAGGAATATGTAGCAGTTCTAAATTTGTGTGTATCTAACAGCTTAGCCTAAAATATATAAGGCAAAAATTGATAGAACTACAAGGAGAAATTAAGAGATTTCACATCAGAATGATCTACTCTCAATAAACATCTCTCATTACTGATAAATCACAGAGGAGGGGAAAGCAGTAAGGATGGAGAAGATTTGAGCAACACGACCAGCACACCTCTCTCGTGGGCGGGTAGAGAACGCTGAGCCTGTAACTTTGGGGCAGTCTTACTTATAAGCACACCTGGGACATTTATGAACATCGACTGCATATTTTGCAATAAAGCAAGACTCAACACATTTCAAAGGATTTGAAAAGCTACATATTAGAAATCAATAGTAAATACAACTCTGAAGCTCTTGCATGTTTGAAAATTGAGAAACCTGTTTCTAAATAAATTAAAGAAATCGTAATGGAAATTAGAATATATTGAGAACAGAGGAATAAACATTCTACATATCAAAACTTTGTAATGCACTGGTAGTTAGAAAGCAATGTATAGCATTATATGTCAGAACTGAAAAGATAACTCTATACAAATAAATGTAAAACAATGCAATAGATAAATTTGTAGAAAAATTTAACTTGCCAAAATTGACTCAATAAGAAATAGAAAGCTTAAATAGTGCTGTAATATTTAAAGAAATTGGGTTTGTAGTTTAAAATCTTCTCACGTTGAAAATGCCATTACCAGGTATCATTCTGTCAAACATCTTAGAAACAGGTAATCTCCCAGACTCTTCTATAGGATGTCAAACTAACTCATTTCAGGAGGCCAGCTTAACTTTGATAACTGATGACAAAATTAGGAAGGAAAATTATAGGCCAGTTTTACCCATAAGCAATAGTGTTGAAAGTTTTTCCTCTAAGGTTAGGAATAGGATAAGAATACCAGCTATCAGCTCTTTTCTTCAGCATTGTACTGGAAGTTATAGCCAGAATAGAAGACAGGAAAAAGGTTAGAAGGGAAGAAATAAACTGATTATTCATGGATGATATATGTAGAATTACCAGCTGCAGCCCACCTCCCAAATAGATTCATCATTAGCATTATTAAGTTTTGGTTAAAAATCTACTATATTTACTTATATCAATAAGAAATGGGGAGAAAATAGAGTTTTAAAAAAGATTAAAATATAAAGTACTGGGCTTCCCTGGTGGCGCAGTGGTTGGGAGTCCGCCTGCTAATGCAGGGGACACGGGTTCGAGCCCTGGTCTGGGAGGATCCCACATGCCGCGGAGCAACTAGGCCCGTGAGCCACAGCTGCTGAGCCTGCGCGTCTGGAGCCTGTGCTCCGCAACAAGAGAGGCCGCCATAGTGAGAGGCCCGCGCACCGCGATGAAGAGTGGCCCCCACTTGCCACAACTAGAGAAAGCCCTCGCACAGAAACGAAGACCCAACACAGCAAAAATAAATAAGTTAATTAATAAACTCCTACCCCCAACATCAAAAAAAAAAAAAAAATATATATATATATATAAAGTACTTAGGAATGAATCCAACAAAAGGTAAACTCTTTATAGAGAAAATTATAAAACTATTGAAAAGCATCCAGAAAGACCTGAACATAGCATGTTCGTGAATTGTAGGACTCACTACCATAAAGATGTCAGTTGATTGACATCTATGGAGTCAGTGGAATTGATCTATGGAATCAGTGGAATTCCAGTCCAAATCACAGCAGCTTTCTGTGTGTGTGTGTGTGTGTGTGTGTGTGTGTGTATTTGTAGACTTTTTAAACTGTTCTAAAATTCATATGGGAGAGCTGAGGACTAAGAAATAACCGAGGCATTCCTGAAGAAAAAGAACAGGGGGGAAGAACTCACCTTCCCATATACCAGGTCTTACTAATAATAAGCTACAATTAAAGCAGTGGGGTATTGGCTGAAAGATAATACAGTTGGCCAATGAAACAAATTCGATAATCCCAAAACAGGGCCATCCATACGTGTATGGAAATTTATGCCAACATCAGCAGGGAAAAGATGGACTTTTCAATAAATGGGACTAGGACAATTGGTTTTTCATATGAGGGAAATAATTCAGACTTGGACCCCTACTCACACTATACACACAAATTGATTGCGAGTGGGTCAAAGACTTAAACGTGAAAGTATCTAAGTTTGGGGGTAAGGAAAATTTTAATACACAAAAGTGTAAATATTAATGTAATTGATTACATTAATATTATGTGTTTGTCAGAAATGTCATGAATGAAGTGTAGAGGTGGCGTCTGTGACTCACCTGTGGAGCCAGAGGCGGCCCGAGGGAGCAGGAGGGCCGAGGGGGGGAGGGGCTTGTTGTAGATGAGAGAGATGCTGAGCATGTTTGAACGTGGATGGGAAGAAGGTAAGAAGATCGGAAATACTAAAGAAAGGTGAAATTGACGGAGCGGACTCGGAAGGGTTGAGAGATACGTGGATTCCAAACTCCGTGGAGAAAACCCCAGACCTTGAAGCGTTGGTTTATAAACCTCTCGTTGGAGTGAGGACCGTCCCCCGTCCCTGCCCCTGCTCTCCCCCCACAGCTAGTCCGTGACCATCCCTTTCTCTGCGGGGCACCTGAGGACGCAGTGGTGAGCAGAACCAGACCCAGGTTCTGCCTCAGTAGTTAATTATGTATCAGTGGAGACGGACATTAATTGAAAGCATGCAGACTTTTTGTAGAAATGTTTGCATTGTTTTATACTTTACTTTTCTAGATGGGTTTGCTTGAATAGATAACTAGAAGGAAATAGAAAAAACCCGGACTCCCTTCTCAGAATAGAGATTAATATGAGGACTTTGTCCTTCAGTGAATTGAAACCGTGTGCTAAAAACTGGGGTCACTGTTACTGACCCTTTCGTGAGTGCCCCTTTTCTCCCCAGGGATCCCAGCCAGCGTTCAGTGCAGCGCCGGGAGCCGTGTGTGGGTGCTTCTCCCCGGGGTCATGCAGAGAGCATCCCGTCTGAAGAGAGAGCTGAGCCTGCTGGCTGCGGAGCCGCCCCCGGGCATCACGTGCTGGCAGGATGGGGACCGCGTGGAAGATCTGCGAGCTCGTAGGTGTCGCACCAGGCGTGACGGGTCACGACCCTGTCAAAGGTTGTGCTGATGTTTGAACACCTGTGTGTTCTTCTAAAGTAGGGGACAACTGCAAGGTCAAAGTGCCCCGCCATCTTTCTCCCTAACTTGTTTACATTTATAAGAGGTTTCCATGACCTTTCTTCTTTGGCCTTTGATTCCATCTTTCACTGATTTGTAAGCCAAGATCTGGGTGTCAGCTCTGAAGCAGTGTTAGCACCAAAGCTCACCTTCTCAAATACCCATGAGGCCAGATGGGAAACGTAAGTGTTCAGAACACTGTGTCCCACCAAAGCAGAACTGCAGGTTGTATGTGATCTGAGGCCAGCGTTGTCCACCTTCTGTTTTGATCTCCTGTGTATTCTTTGTTTGACACCAACTTTGGGTGCACTGGTACATTGCATGGGGACTTGGTGAGCCCTGAGAGAGTTTCTGTCCCAGGCCCAGCTTTTCCGTTAGGACCAGACTTCATTAGGTCCATGGGGTGTGGAAATTCAGATCATCGGTTACGTCCTGACGTTTTGTTCTTTTTTTTTTTTTTTTTTTTTTTCTTTTAAGAGATACTAGGTGGAGCAAACACACCTTATGAAAAAGGTGTTTTCAAGCTGGAAGTTAACATTCCTGAGAGGTCAGTGTGAACTGTATCCTAAATTTCCCAGGTAAAGCGCAGTTACTGGAAGACAGAGCAGTGTCGAATGCAGGAGTTAAAGGACCTGGATTGTAATCCTCGTCTTACCGTGACTTAATGTGACCTTGGGCAAGTTATTTCATGTCTCTGGAGTTCGATTTCTTTTTCTCAACACTGAGTTGGATCACATCTAGGCCTCACCCCCACCCCACCCCCTGCCCGTCACTGTAGTAAAATATACATAAAATTGACCGTCTAAACCGTTTTTAAGCACGTGGTTCAGTGGCATTAAATGCATTCACATTGTCGTCCAGCCGTCCCCCTCACGCATCTCCAGAACTTCTTCGTCTCCCCAGCCTGAAACCCCCAGCCCATTAAATGCTGGCTCCCACGGCACCTGGCAGCCACCATTCTCTCTGCCTCGGTGTTAAGGCCCCTTTTAATCCAGGTCTCCTGTAAGGCTCTCATCAGGGGAGTGGTAGCTGTAGTGTAGTCTGTGATTTGTAGACACCTGTTCACCAGGCCAGGCTTGTTACAAGTTCTGAGAGAAGCAGCTCAGTAATCACGGGGGGCGTCAGTTCTGAGACCGATGGGGATTTTCCAAATGCAGGGTATAAATCAAAATTGGATCCTGTTTTTCAACACCCATCTGTAAAAAAAGGGAAATCTGAGGAAATCTGAGTAGTAGATGATATTGGAAAATAAGTTTTGTATTTTTTTCACAGGTATACTGATAGTTTTGCAGCTCTGTAGGAGAGGGTCCTTATTCTTAGGAGAGACATGCTGAAGTATTTAGAGGGTGAAGGGGCTTGGTCCAGGTCGTGGGTATAAGAGTGTTGTCAGTACTATTATTTCACCTTTTCTACTGTTGATACATTTTTGTGATAAACATTTGGCAAGAGCAAAGGGTTGCCCCTCAAAGGCTGTCGTCCTAGTTAGTGACCAGCAGCTGTTTGTAACGTAGGAAGCAGTGTTTCAGTAAAACCTGCGTGCTCCCCTGTGCTTTCAAAGGTACCCGTTTGAACCTCCTCAGATCCGATTTCTGACCCCCATCTACCATCCCAACATCGATTCCGCCGGAAGGATTTGCTTAGATGTCCTCAAGCTGCCGCCCAAAGTGAGTGGAGGTGGGGCCGGGCCGGCCCCCTTGCCTGCCGTGGTCCTCGGCTCTAAAACCGGTGTTGGAGAAGCACGTCCTTAGGGCCGCTCTCTGTCTGCCTGTCTGCCTAGGGCGCCTGGAGACCGTCCCTCAACATCGCGACCCTGCTGACTTCCGTTCAGCAGCTCATGGCCGAGCCCAACCCCGACGACCCGCTCATGGGCGACATCGTAAGCGCCCCCGGCCCCCCGCTCGCAGCCTGCTTTCCCCACGTCCTGCTCTCCACTGGGGAGGGTCGCCTAGTGGCTGCAGCTTGGTTACCAAGTCCCTTCTCTCTCCACTGACTCTCTGCTTCCATCCTAGTCCTCAGAGTTTAAATACAACAAGCCAGTCTTCCTCAGGAATGCCAGGCAGTGGACAGAGAAGCACGCGAGACAGAAGGTAGGGTGTCTCTACAGCTCTGATGGCACGCCTGTGGTTGCTCTGTTACGCGTGAATGTGTCTCTGTGTGTGTGTTTATTAGATTTGCCAAGTTCGTACTGGAGGTTAGGATGGCCGGTTGATCTCCCACCGCAGCCTTCTACATAATTAGTCAGCAGCTAGCTCAGCCGGCTGGAGGGTTTCCCGGCAGCTGCGGTCCACCCACGATACCACAGCGCAGCCGAGGTCTCTGGTTTAGGCCAGAAGGAGCTCTTTGCAGGGGTCGGGGAGGGCGGGAGGGGAAATGGACGTGGAGGAAGGGGGAAGGAGAGACGTCCCCATTTTACGTCCATAGCTTCCTCATTTAACAAAAGGCAGACTTCAGGACCAGAGATGAGCACGCGAGGTTTTCGCTGAGCTGCCCCGTGCTTCAGACCGAGTCACGTAGCGGTTAGTGTCGCTTGTGAAAAGAAGTAAAAATTAAACAGTACAGAGGATTGGAGAAGCGGGTTTTGGAGAGAGTGTCCTATCCAGGAGGCAGCAAAGAAGGACCTGGGAGAGTAGTCGGTGGGAACCTTGTGCTCTACCCAGCCTGCTCCTTTTTAGGCTGATGAAGAGACGCCTAATAACCCCCCCGAGGCGGGTGACTCCGAAGGACACAGCGAAGCACAGAAAAGGAAAGCCAGGCACCTGGGGGGCGTAGAAAAGAAATTTCGCCCTGATGTTTAGGGTGGGGCTTGTCCCGGCCCATCTTAGTTAATGCGTTCTTTGCCAGCGTCCCTTGCCAGCGTGGTCCAGTTTGCTTACATTTCTGGAATGTTTTTCTTTGTATTTGATGACATCACTTTTGTATCCTGTGAAACAGACCTTGTGTATTTATATGTTCTGCTCTACATTGATTCTCTGAGTGTAGTTTGTTTTATTTAGCTCATACATATGTATTCCAAAACTTGTAAACCTGCAAAATAAATAATCATTTAATGTTGAGTACGTGTTTATCCTGAATGTGTGTCTGGGAGCAAACTGGCCAGAGAGCTATACAGTAAGAATGTGAAACTATTTGGAGTTGTTGTCCTTTATTTTGCCAACTCACCAGCATCACTCAGGACCCTGAGTGATGGACGTGGGGGTCAAATAGCCTTAGAGACAATTCGGTGACCGTCACGCTTCCGGGATTCTGGGTTTTCAGAAGTCTTGAACACAGTGTGGGGATACGGTAATTACCCTTCTGTTAACGTTTCTTGCAGCTTGCACTTTCTGTGACTTAACTTAATGGCTGTGGTATAACTTTCGTTTGTTCAACAAATAGTGACTGAACACCTGCTGTGTGCCAAGTGTTTTAGAATATAATGGTGAGAAAATCAGGTGTGGGATTAACCAGATAATCGTACAGATTTACATGGATTTTCACAATCCTTTCTGTCTCTAGCTTCATTTCACGGCAAGTACTAAGGTGCAGGCTCGAATCCCTGCTCGTGACCTTACAGTACACTTGGGCCTGTGCTCATCATTCTGTTTAGATGACGGAGAAAACAGGTTTGGGCAGAAATCGGCTGAAGTGGAACGAGGTGCCGAGTGAGAGCAGATGTTGGGGCCGCCTAGGCAGAGAAAGAGACTGTCACGTCCCGCCTGTATCCCAGGCTGGTAGTCCTGTGCCAGGCTGGGCACCGTGCGCGCAGAGTGCAGCCAGTGAGCAAGCAATTTCCTTTCGTCCACCGCGGAACCGCCCTGCGCTCGGCAGTGGCCTGCCTTAGAGCACGAGTGGTAGCGACAGACGACAGCGTCAACCGAAAATGTAAATTTCCTCTGTGTCCCCCCCACTTCATAAATTTCCAACTTCTACATAATTCTTGAACCCATTTCTCAAAATCAGCTACTGTTCTCTTGTTAAAGCCCAGGAATTAATTTTGTTCCAGACTTGTCTCCTATACTTGGGCACATTTAAGTCAGATTTGGGGTTTCTAAATGCCATTAGTATATCAGCCAGGATGCTTTCAGCTGTGAGATCCAACTGGCTGGTGATAACACCCAGGAAGTTCTCTACCCTGCTTACCGGGAGTTGGGGCCAGGGTGGGCGTCTGGATTGGCGGCTCAGAGGCTGTCTCTCGCATCTGCCATCCGTCCTCATTGTCCCCTCCTGGAGTGACCAGCAGCAGCCCTCAGGGCTGCGTGTTTCTTGTTCACATCCAGCGGCGGTGGAAAAGCCAGCCGCTGTGGAAGGGAGACACCAAGTGCTGATGGTGCTGATGGGGGTACAGGCCAGGTGTGAAGCGGGACGGCCTTAGGGGTCGTTGTGGGAAAGGACAGGCCCCCTCGGCAGCGGGCCACCACCAGGTCTCTCCCCTGCACTGCCATCATGACTGGCACCTTGTCCCCTGGCCTACAGCCTGGACCCTCTGCGGTCCACGCTCCTCAGAGCAGCAAGAACATCTTCAGATGATGACAAAGCCAGATTGCACCTCCTCCCAAAACCCTCCAGTGCCTTCCCTCAGCCTCCCCTCCCCACACACCCTCCGCTCAGTACACCACGCTGAGCCGCACTGGCCCCCTCCAATCTCAGCACGCCAGCCCCTCTGGCCTGTGCCGTCCCCCTGACGCTACCTGGACCGTGATGGTCTCAGCCCACGTAGCTGCCCTGGGACGCCCCTGTCCGGCCCCTCTGAAGGAGCCGTGGCCATTACCTGGTGTACCTCATGGCCCTGTACCCGTCTGCCAGTGTGTCCACTCCAAATGCTGGGACATAGTGGCCACAAGGGCCTTTGCACTAACTGCAAGAAATACCGAAGCCAGGAGCTATTAGAAGCCATCCCTCCATGTCTGGGTTAACAAGTACAGGGGACTTGGGCAGAGAACAGAAGTGAGAGAAGAGGGAGATGAGGAGGCCCAGCCCCGCCCGCAGCCCAGGGAAGGATGGAAAAGCATCAAAAGCATGAACACGGGTCCAGGAGACCCTGGCCGGCCCAGGCGGTGCTGCTCGCCAACCGTGCGCCCCCAGAGCCCTGCTCAACCTCTCCACGCTTTGCGTTTGCCCAAAGAAGGGGGGGACAGTTGTGGGGGCTGACCGGGCTGCTGCACCCAGAGCGCCGAGCACAGGGCCGACCCCGCGAGCTGAGCAGGGGCTGCGGGCGGGGACGACGGTCCAGCCACATAAGGCCCCAAAGCGCTGCTTGCCAGGACAAGCAAGCTGCACCGTTCCCCCCGAGTCGGAGAGGAGATGACGTTGTGACTGATCCCAGAGACACTGCAGATTCCAAGCATCCTCTCCTGCTGCCCCTGCGGCTCCCCAAAATCTAAGTAAGAACAGATTTTACCACCCACCGTGCGCGCTGAGGCTGGAGACTAGCTCTTTACCCTTGGGCTGCGGCGGGAATTCGGCACAGACAAATAAAGCTCCTTTCCCAGCCAAGTTATTTTTCCATCAGCAAGCAGCTCCCCGAGGTTGCCCTGTTTAGGTTGGGGCAGCCTGGGGGAGGGAAGGACAGGGCTGGGGGTGGTGCGCTGTGGCTCCAGAACCTGCCCCCGGGCTGACTGGCCGCTGGGAGGCTTGGATCCCACACAGGGAGCCCGGGCGGCTGTGAGAGACGGGGTGGTGGGCGCAGGTCTCTGTGCCCAGAAGCTACGCCTGCACTTTCTCCTTCTGTCCAGTCAGCATGGCTCCTGCCGGGGCCCCCCGAGCGCCCATCCGCCCCAGCTCTCAGCCTCCATCAGGTGACAGGTCCCCTTGGTTTCTCCCCCTCGTGGGCTTGCCTCTCCCCCGACCCCACCTCCCACTGGGCCGTACCTCCGTCCTCCCACCCATTGCTACCTCCCTTTTTTTTTTTTTTCTCGCGGTACGCGGGCCTCTCACTGTTGTGGCCTCTCCTGTTGCGGAGCACAGGCTCCGGACGCGCAGGCTCAGCGGCCATGGCTCACGGGCCCAGCCGCTCCGCGGCATGTGGGATCTTCCCAGACCGGGGCACGAACCCGTGTCCCGTGCATCGGCAGGCGGACTCTCAACCACTGCGCCACCAGGGAAGCCCGCTGCCTCCCTTTAAGCAGGACCTTGCAGCTCGGCTTTGGAGAAAGGCCTGCTGAGCCGCTTTCCCCCAGACCCCCCATCAGAGGCAGCTGCCCTGGGGGTGAGCTTTAGTCTCGGGGTTCTCTCCAGACCCGGAGGTATGTTTGAGAGACCCCCTGGACACGTCCTCTCTGGGGAACCCCCAGCTTCCCCCTGCTGACAGCTCACCAGCCACCTTGGCCCGTGCCAGGGGACGCTTCTCTCTCATGGCCCAGGGTCCCCGGCACCGTCACCCATGGACCCCTGCGAACCCACAGCCTTCCTGCCGCGCTCCAAGCCCAGGTTGCCAGCCTTCTTCTTGGGAGCGGCTCCTCCGGGGACCCTTCCTCTTCCTTGTCAAGTGTGCTCAAGGCTGAGCCGGAAGACAGCTCAGAGCCCCAGTTTCTCGTCGCTTTTTGGATTAATAACATCTAACGTCTCTCAAGTACTTACTAGGTGCCAGGAACTAAGCTAAGCTCTTTACATGAAAGACTTCCTTTAATCTTCTCAATAACCTTCAGAGCTTAGGTACCGCTGTCATTTCCATGTTACTGATAATGAGACAGAGAAGTCAAGTAAAACCTCAGGACGGCGGGCTGTCAATGGAAGGTCTGGACCAACTCCACGACCCCATGTGCCGACTGCACAGACACTGCTCTGGCTTTTGTGCATCTGCCCCTCGGCCCTGGGCAGCTGTGGGGCGGTCCCTCCCCCACCCGGTGAGGAGGGGGTGAGGATGCTCCCTAAGGCGTGTCCCTGTGCTGACGCCTGACGGTTCTGTGATTCTGAAGCCACCTGTGAGCTCCCAGGGGAGAGCCTGCAGGGGTCAGGTTCAGGGAAGAAGCCAAGAGGCTGGTCTCCTGACTCTCCGCCCTCCCCCCTCCCCCTCCTCCACCCCCCACCCCTGCCCTGCGGACCCCCTCCCAGCACCACTCTCCCCACCTGACAGCCCACCCCGCCCACCCTCCTTGCCCGTCCAAGCCCCATTCACGGCTGCCCTCTTCCCCCAGGGGTTGCTAAGAGGTGAGTGGGTTTACTCCAGGCTTTGGGCAGCGGGTGTGGAGAGAGGGGTCTTCTCTAGCCAAGCGACCGATCTCACACTCGCACCCAAGCAAAGGAGTCATCGCTTCACAAACCGAGGGGTCCAGTCATGCTTTCCCCAGGTCACTGGGAGCCCCGGAGATGGAAGCCCGTCCTCGGACCCATCGCAGTGGCAGAAAGAGAAAAAGCCGAGAAGCCGGGGTCACAGCCACCGCTGGACCCGGAGCCGAGTCCCCCCGCAAGCCGCATGCATTAGGGGGCGGTGGGGGCAGTTGCTGAAGGGGAATCGATGTTCCCAGAAGGAGGAAAGCGGCCACTGGGCCAG
Source organism: Mesoplodon densirostris (assembly GCF_025265405.1). Lineage (NCBI taxonomy): Eukaryota > Metazoa > Chordata > Mammalia > Artiodactyla > Ziphiidae > Mesoplodon > Mesoplodon densirostris. The sequence continues at coordinate 192,605,585 of NC_082662.1, read as the reverse complement.
AGCAACAGGCACCCCAGGCACAGGCCCACCCCACGGAGAAAGAAGCCACAGGGTGCAACCTCAGCCACCGTGGTGGCGTCTGCGGCTCTGCCGCCTTCTGACGGGGCTGTGACAACAGACCCGAGGCTGGGTGTCAGGGTGGCCCTTTTCAGGGACGGGATGGCTTAGCTCCCATCCCCCTGCCAGACGGCCCCTTGAGAGTAGGGTCTGCTTACACGTACTCGTTTCTTTTGATTTGTTTATTCTTTCATATATGAGATACTTTACTGGACACCTTTTTTTAAAAAAATCTTTTGGCCGTGCCCAGCGGCATGTGGGATCTTAGTTCCCCGACCAGGGATCGAACCTGGCCCCCTGCAGCGGAGGCTCACTGTCCTAACCACTGGACTGCCAGGGATGTCCCGGCACTTTTTATAAATTATTTTAAAATTACTTTAACAGTGTTTGAGTTTGAGATTATTATTCCCATTTTCTACATGGGGAAGATTATTAACCTGACAAAATTCAGTCAACTAGTAGGTGGTTTAGCTGGGATTAAACTCTAGCAGGACCCCACAGACACACCAGTCCACACACTGCCCTTTAGGGGACCAGGGTAGGGGCCTGGCCTGAGTGGTCAACCCATCCGTTGACCTTTGACCTATGATTTGGCCTGGTGGAAAGAAGGATATCCGGCTAGTCGGATTCTCTCTCAACCTCTCAGGACGTTGCCTCGGAAACCCCAAGAGAAAACAAGGCCACCAGCCCAGGAGCTGAAGCGAGGGATGCACAGTGGGGCCTCAAGGGAGAGCAGGGCTCACAGGGAGGCCCCTGGAAGCAGAGTTTATGAATAAACACAGAACATTCGTCAAAAGGAGCTACGAGGTAAAGAGATGTCGTGACTTGTAAGTGGCTTCTGACCCCGCAGTTCCACTTCTGGGAAGGTACCTCACGGGTGCATGACAAGTGCAGGACACACGGCCAGTGGCTGCAGTGTCGTGTGTAAGAGCAAAAGATCCAGCAACTCAAACACCCGTGAAGGGGATGAATGAAGCGTATGCTCCATCTACATAACAGGAGGTCGGCTGGGACTCTTTAAAATGAGAGCGTCTCTCCACTGATATGGGCTGTATTAGTAGGTGAACAAGCAGAAGCAGAAGTGTGGTACGCTGTGCTACGATGCGTAAGAATATACATGCTTGTTGTCTGTGCAGGAAAAAACTCTGGAAGGATGCAGAAGAAAACAGCAGTGGTGGTAACCAGTGAGGGTCAGGGACAGTGGCAGGTGCGGGCGCGGGGGACAGTTGAAAAGACACGTGCTCTTCGAACCACGTCAGTGTATTATTATTTGTTTTTTTTTTGGTACGCGGGCCTCTCACTGTTGTGGCCTCTCCCACTGCGGAGCACAGGCTCCAGACGCGCAGGCTCAGCGGCCATGGCTCACGGGCCCAGCCGCTCCACGGCATGTGGGATCCTCCCAGACCGGGGCACGAACCCGTGTCCCCTGCATCGGCAGGCAGACTCTCAACCACTGCGCCACCAGGGAAGCCCCACGTCAGTGTATTATTGATGCTTATCCAAAACTAAGGAACCGAGGGGGCGCGGAGGAGGTTGCAGACGGGGCAGGGCGGCCGGGGAGCTCACACTCCCCCATCTCAGCGCGGCCTCACCCCAGCCCAGCCCTCGGGCTTCAGACCCGTCAGCCCAGCCCCGCTGATCTTTCTGGTCTTCCATTTGCTGAGATTCTGCCTCCCTTCCTGCTCTACGCTATGTCCTTTTAAGAAACACCCTTCCTCCCAACCGGAACAGTGTACGGAGGGCAGCTGAGTGGCCTCCCCTGTGGATGGACCGGAAGGATGGGGGTCGGAGCTCCAACCTTAAGGAGAGTGGGCCTGGGTCCCCGGAGCGCACCGCCGTTCTCCCAGGAGGGAGTCGGCACCGGCCGGGGCAGCTCATCCAAGGGTCGCAGCTTTTCCTGGAACCCAATCCGTTTCCCCCACCCTGAGAAGGGGCCCACCAGATGGTCTTGGGGACACCATCCCAGTCTGAAGAGAGGCTGGGGGAGAAGATTCCCAGGGCAGAAAGAAGTCCGAGACGGCCAGCCAAGGACAGGAAAGCAAGCGGAGTATGTGGGGTTCGCAGGGTCAGGAAGGGTCAAGGGTGCTCAGAGTCTGAGGAGAGAAACCCCATGGCTCGGGCGTCCTCTCTAACCCAGTACCAGGCGCACAAGGGCACTTAAATCTGGGTGGGCGGGGTGATGCCGATACCCCCTCGGCTATGCCCCGACGCCCCAGAGCCCAGGGGACAGGGCACCCTCCTCTCTCAGAGCAGCCCCTGCCCCGTGCCCACAGACCCACCAGAGAGAAGAGGAGAGGGGCCGGGGGACCCGGGGGCTTCACGGGTGCTTCTTTATCAGAAGGATCTGATCGATATTCACAGCTCGGCGAGCCCGGGGCCCACCCGGGCGGGGTGCACCAGCACAGAGGCCAGAATGGGTCATGGGTCCCACGGCCGGCGCCGTCCTCACCTACTCGGGCCTGCGGGGAACCGTCGTCAGTTCTCCCCACTCCCCAGCCCTGGACGGGGAAAGCTGGGAAGGAGGTTCGAAGCTCGAGGTGGAGGGGGCACGGCAAAGGGAAGGCCCACCTGAGGCTCCGTAACCGCGGCCTCACACCCAGCCCTGAGCAGGGGTTTCCTCACGGTGTGGACAGAGCTGCGCAGGACCCTCTGCTGCAGGCGGTCCAGGGAGAGGGGTGGGCGCTGTGAGTGCTCCACGGCAGGACCGTCAGAGGCCAGGGCGGCGGGAACCAGCATCTCCACCACCGCGGCCCCTGGGACGGACTCTTCCCCGTGGGCACCATCTTGGAATATGTCATCAACCCAAAACAAAGGCATCTACATGCATTGAATTATTTGGCTGTTGGTGTTGAGTTTAATTGATGATATACCTATCTTCATAATCTACTGATCACTGCGGAGAGAACCAAGGATTGACACACCGACTTGCAGGAAAGCCAGGCGAACACGAAGAAACTTTACTTCGCCTCTCGTGTTGGGTGAATGTACAACATCTACGAGGCTTTTGAATAATAAAAACAGTTCCTGGCAAACACCTCTCCTCCAACCAAAAGGTGGAGCCCTGGACAATGCCCAGCTGGTTGGAAATAGAACACAGACAGCGGTGGGGCTGCCCTCGAGCTTGCAGCCCTGAAGCCCCAGCCCTCCTCGTGGGAGAGGCCAATGCAGGTACGGGTCCCACAACTCCTGGGCTCCAACGCACGGCCGTCCTCCCCCGGCCCACCCAGCAACAGCTCCAACTCCGGGGGGACGGTGGCCACACAGGGAGGGGCCTGGACGACCTCCCAGAAGTCGAGGCTCCTGAAATCACACCCCCTTTTGCTGTCCGTCCCTGGGGCATCTCGGAGAACTCCTTTCTCTCATAAGAGTCACTGCTTCTCAGCACCAAAGTAGAGCGACCTCCTTCCACGAGAGGCTCCTGATCAACCCGGGAGGTGGAGGGACCGGGGTTCTCACATCACCAGCTGACAAATGAATCCCCCACCACCGGCGAGCACCTGCCGGGGCTGGCCCCGTGCCTGGGCCCTGGGGCTCTCCTGTGGCACCAGGGCAGCACGTCTGGCTTCAGAGCCTGGCCTCTGACTTAGCATGAGATTGAAAACGTGCCGGTTCCACCGTGGTCCCCACCTCATCCCTCAACCCCACCTGGTGGCTTTGGCGACTCCCGTGAGAATTTCCACTTCGGGGGGAGGGCAGGGAGACAAGGAGACACTGGGCTGCAGGCCATGTAACTATCAATAGAAGGACCTTCCCAGGTCGTCCTAGGAGCGGAAGCCCTAGGGGGCTGGCTCAGGACCACAACAGCACTCGGGGAGTGCTGGGTCCTGCTGGGTCCCGGATTCCGACTCCCATCCCAACGTGGCAGACATCGGGGTGCCCTGGACAGGCCTCACCCTCTTCCGAGCCCCGGCTCTCACACCTTATCCTGTATTTGGGGGCAGGGAGGGGGTGCCCTGGTAAAAAGCAAGGGAGGGAGGCCACGACGGGAAAGGCAGAAGGTCCCAGCCAATCTGGGGCGCCCAGGAGTCCCAGGCCTGGGTGACGCTTCCTGCAGCCCAACACGCAACACAAACATCCCCCTAGGCGCTGGCCAGGGGGCTCCCTGTGCCCCCTAGAGGGCAGGGCCTGGGGCACAGAGGGAGGGCCAGGCTTGGGGCAGAAGATGGCAGACGGAGAACCACAGGAACCACAGGAAGGCAGCCGGGAGCCGGGAACCCTCCGTCGTATGAGGGCGGAAGCTTCTCTGGTGGCTGGGAGCCCCTCCACCTGCCCCGTGCCGGGGTCTAAGGCTGGAACACAGGGCAGCAGCCCGCTCCCCACTCTTTTCAGGGCAGGACAAGAGAGACAAGAAGGTCACATCTGGTTGACAGGGTCCAGCTCCCAGGACCGGGCTTTCAGGACTGGTGGCCTCTTGTGATGTCACCAGGTGGTGCAGAAGGGGGCCCCTGGGAGAGACGAGGGCTGGTCTGTGAGTCGCTAGTAGATATTCCACGAAAACCCAACCGGCAAACCAAAACCCATTGTTCAATAGCTTGGGGAACTGGCTTAAAGCAAGTTCAACAGATCTCACTGCTGTGGGATTCCCCTGCCTCTTTACCACACTGACGTGCACCCTGAATCTCTAAGAAAGGGGCACAATGTCTTGTTTTCAGAAACTTATTTTCACAGGAGTCTTTTGGGCGGCATATCCGGGACCAGTGGGGCACAGAGCACACGTGCATCCAGTCCCGGAGCGAGGGGAGATGCCCTGGCGGCCCCTCCGTGGCCTCTGTGCAGTCCCCTGCCCATCGCACCTGATCCTGGGCCGCTCGGGCCCCCACCCCCGTCACTGTCCTCTGCGCCCCTCATTTCCCGTAAGCGGACAGACGTCCAGACCTCTGGTCCTCAGCCTCAGACACGACAGGGAAGAGGCCAGAGCAGGGCCGAGGGGAAACCAGGCCAAGGCCACACGGTGGTGGCCTGGGAGAGCAGGGGCCGGGGGCGGGGCCCGCTGGTGGGGTCTATTTTACAAGCAGCGTCCTTCACAGAGGGGGCGGGAGGGGAGGGGCGTAGGGGAACGGAGAGGACATTTACAAGTGTGAGGCCAAGGCAGAGCCAGACGCCTGGAAGGCCCCGGCCCCGGCCCCCGCCCGGCACCCCTCTGCTGGCACGGCCCCCTCGGCCCCTGGCGGCTGTCCGCCGTCCACGACGGGTGGCCAGTTCCCAAAGCGAGTTCTCTCTGGCTCCACCAAATGGCTGCCCTCCGGCCGGGAGCCCCTGGGCTGCTGGCAGGGAGCGAGGGTCACGGAGGTGAAGCCGTAGGTCTCCAGCCCGGGGGCCCGGCCCGCCTCGGAGGCCTCCAGGATGAGCTCCACGTCCGAGAAGGCCACCAGGGCCTGGGTGGAGTCACAGGAGCTCGGCTCCAGCTGGCCGGCGGCTGCCAGGGCGAGGGGCCCCGGGACCCCTGGGCAGGGCCGGAGCCGCCGCAGGTCCTCCCGGAAGTGGGGGCTGAAGAGCAGGTAGAGCAGGGGGTTGAGGCAGGCGGGCAGGGGCAGCACCAGAAGCAGCACGGACTTGACGGCCTCGGGGGTGACGGGGACGAGGCCCAGCGCGGACGCCAGGCTCAGGAAGGCCACGGGGCAGTAGAGGAGCCCGTCAGCGAAGGTGAGACGGGCCACGTGGCGCACGGCGGTGCAGTCCCACACAGCCTCCAGCTCGGCCCCAGGCAGGTCGCAGGAGAGCCTGATGTAGGCTGCGGCCACCACCAGGAAGCAGGAGGCGTTCAGCATCACCAGCGCCGCGGCGAAGCCCAGGGCGGCCGGCCGGCCTTCGGGCGGGGCGTACGGCAGGCAGAGCGGGGAGGCCCCGTACTCACCCACGGAGGCCAGCGGCAGGGCGGCCGCCAGCCCCGCCAGCACCAGGCAGCCCAGGGCCCCCGCGCGCAAGCTGCCCGGGGCCGGCGCCTTCCCACGGGCCCGCACGCAGGTCACGGCCACGCTGCAGTGCACGGCGGCCAGGGTCAGCAGCAGCACGGAGGCCTCGGAGCCCAGCACGGACAGGAAGCCCGCGGCCCGGCAGCCCGGGCCCGACTCCCAGCGGGCGCCATACTCCGCGAACCGGCCGAAGGTCAGCGCGTCCACCGAGGCGAGAAGGCCACAGGAGAGGCCGGTCAGGGTGTTGGCCCCTGCGATGGCCCCCACCACAAACTTGACCGGGGGCAGGGGGCCGGGCCCGGCTGCGGACAGGCTCAGCAGCACCAGCCCGTTGCAGAGCACGGAGAGCAGCACGACGGCCCACACGGCCAGGCGGATGCCCCAGCTCTCGAAGAGGTGCTCGCAGGGCTTGAAGGGGCCTGTGGGAGAGAGGACCAGACTCCAGCCTGGGGCCCCGGGGCTGACACAGCCTCATCCATCTGCAGGGCAGCCCTGCAGGCCACCGGGAGTCTCAGGACTCCTGGTGGGTCTGGGGGAGGAGCAGAGAGGACACAGAAGGAGGGCTTCTTCCACGAGCTGCAGGGGGTGGACACCAGCCCAGGACACGGAGGCACAGACGTGTGAGAAACGCACACACGGTACAGACTAAGGCAGCACGGACCAGCCTTGGGGAAACATCAGGCAGAGCCGCCCTCCCCATGGAGCAGCGTCCACAAGAAGGAAGGGACAGGCTGGCCTGGAGGAGCGGCCAGGGCAGCAGCCCTAGGGACAGGCTGGGGCCAACCCACAGAGCGGCACCCAGGACCCTGCCGTGAGGAGTCTGGCCAGGTGGGCTCTCCCTGGTTCCTCAGCCACATCTAATGCTCACGACTGGGTCAGAACATCAGAGGGCAGGTGGCCCCTGGGGTTTTCCCATCTGGTTCTGCAGTGGATGGGGGACAGCCTGGCGTTGTCCATCTCTCTCCCCAGGCCCTGTCCTCAAACCACCTTGTAACTTCGGACACCTTTGTTTCTTCACCCATTTTGACCTTGGACTCCTGTTCTTCAATGTGCTGATAGGTGGCTTGGAGATTTGAGAGGATTTGTGACAGCTATTTTTTAAACATTTTTTTTTCTGATTACCAAATAGTAGATGTCAATTGTAGAAAAACTGGAAAATGTAACATGGAAAGATTAAAACTGCTTATGATCCTGCTCCTCAGAGAAACTCATCATTTTGCTATGTTTTCTATCAGTTTTAAGAAATACATATATACATATAGATTTTTTAAACTAAATTGGGACTTTACTGTACATAGTTTCTCATTCTCTCTCTTTTTAAAAATTTATTTATTTGGCTGCGTCGGGTCTTCGTTGTGGTGCACAAGCTTCTCATTGCGGTGGCTTCTCTTGTTGCGGAGCACAGGCTCTAGGTGCGCGGGCTTCAGTAGTTGTGGCTCGTGGGCTCTAGAGCGCAGGCTCAGTAGTTGCAGCGCACGGGCTTAGTTGCTCCATGGCATGTGGGATCTTCCCGGACGAGGGACTGAACCCTTGTCGCCTGCATTGGCAGGTGGATTCTTAACCACTGCACCACCAGGGAAGTCCCATAGTTTTTTATTCTCTTTTTTAAGTTAAAGTTTCATCATGCACACTTTCCCATATTGTTACATGACTGAAAAACACGTTTTAGGTGTCTGTGCAGTCAATATGGGCGCACCAGAATTTATTTGGCCATTTGTATGTGCTATTGTAAAAGTGAGTGCAAGTTGGATTTTGTCTTTTGGAGCTTCCCCTTTTACGTCATCGCTGCTCATCACCGGTTTTCAGAGGCCTCGTGAACACACACCTGCCCCTCCAGGTGCGCTGGTGCGCTGGTGCGCTTGCCGCTGCGGGCACTAGAGGGCGCGCTAAAGCCGCGAAGCGCGGGGCGCGTGGGCTGCGGGGCCTGGGCGGGGCTGGAGAGCCGGTGAGAGGGACGCTGTCCACTGCCTTCCACTCGTCCGACGGTTCCCAGCCCGGCTCCCGTGGCCGCTGCTGCCTCCGGGGCGGCCTGGGGCTTCGCGCTAAACACAGAGGCTGGGCTGGACCAAAGGGGAAGTTTCTTTGTTTCTTGACAGCACGATGGATTTAGGGGAGACTGAAGGAGGCTTCCTCAGCCGTTAAGGAGCGGACAGTGCTGGAGGGAGCCCCCCGGGACACCCGGTGTTTTACGCCCTGGAGAGGTTTACCTACGAGAGACGGCACCCCTCCTGGGATGGAGTGGGGAGGGATGCAGAAGGGGGCCTTGCAGGGTGCTGCCCCTGCTCCAACTCTGCGGGTCTCAGACGAGCCAGCCCCGCACCCCGACCCTGAGCAGTGGGGTCCCGTCACTGAGAGAAAGGTCCTCCTGGCTGTATCACCTCTGGCGACTCGTAAAGGTCGCTTTGACTCCCCTCCCCTCCCCCTCTCCCTCTCCCCCCAAGCAGCCACCGAAGGGGGACGACATCCCCTTCCCCAGGAACGACCACAAGAGGTTGAACTCACAGAAGACTTGGGGCTCCTGAAACGGAGCAGGACGCCGTGTCCTCCCCACCCCCATGTCCTCCGCCTGCCTCTTGTCGGTTTTAACCAAAGAATAAGTTTAATCAGAGAAGCGAGAAAATGCAGAAGCAAAGGAACAAACAGGACTAAATAATAATAGTCACTGAGCAAAGTCAAGGACCTCCAGTTCCTCCTCGAGGGCTGTAGATAATATTCTGAGCCATGTCCTTTGAGCTGTTTTATAGATACTGAAACCCGCCCCCGCCAGCTGGAAGAAGTTAACTACATGATGAACAGATTGTAGCCATGACATAAACTGTCACAATTCGGAGAACCGGCCTCAAGAAATGGGAACAAACCGACCCTGGAACTGAAGGCTAACTGTACTTAAAACAATCAAGATGACGCTGATCAGACCACCAATGACCAATTTCAAGATGACCATCAGAGCTGACTGTGCTGTTTCTGCATGGAGCCCCCTCCCCCTGCCTATACATCCCTGAAACTCCCCCGTAAAAGCTCTTGCCCACTGGTTTTTGGTGGGGGGAGTCGGCCTTTGGACATGAGTCCACCCCCACCCCCAGGTTGCCAGCCTCCAAAGTAAAGCAAACTTTCCTTTCCACCGACCTTGTCTCTCGAGTATTGGCTTTCAAAAGGCGAGCAGCTGGACCCCACTTTCCATAATGCTCCTTCCCCAGTCCCTGCCCTCCCCACCCCGAGGCACCCCTCTCACCTGGAACAGGGCTGCACTGGACAGTGGGGTGTGGCCTGGGGTCCTCCATCTCCAGCTGGAGCTCGTCTGGGTCCACATCATCTTAGGGGAGACCAGAAACTGGCTCAGACCCTGGTCTTGGTGTGGGTCAAGCCCCACCTTTCTCCCAAACCCCACCCCTCTGAGATGTTGTCCTGACTCATCTGCTGGGCACGGGGCCTCCCAGCGGCCCTGCACAGGTGTCTACCCTCGGGGGCAAACCTCTGGTCAGCTCCCTATCATCCGCCTGTGGCCCTTTACGCCTAAGACCTGCTCTTCCTGTAACTCAGACACCGAGTGCCCCCATGTCCTCCCAGGCAGCTGCACAGAGTCAGGGGAGGCTGCCCGGCTGGTGGGGGCCCTCCACACAGGCCGGCCCACCACTGTGACCCCGTGTCCAGCTGGGAGCCCTGCACACTGCAAAGGACAGAGCAGCAAGCGGGATGTGCTCGGAGGAGGTGGACCAGGGACGGTGACGACAGCCGAGCCGCTGTGGGTGCTGGACTCAGGAAAGGCAGGGTGAGGGGAGGAACGCCGTCCTCAAACAGCTGCCGGCCTGCAGGCATCATTACACCCCGACGTGGTGACGGTCCCAGACGGCAGAACCAGCATCAACAGACGGGTCACAGAAGGAGGCAAATCGTGATCCAGAGGGAGAAGTTCTGGGTCTTCCTACACAAAGAAGCTCCCAGCATCAGAGTGTCCAACAGAGAGGTCCCGTGTGCTGAGCGTAGGACCCTGTTGCTGGGCGTTGGGCACAGGCCGGGGGTATGTGGGGTGGACGAGACGCGGCCCTGCTCTCGAGGAGCCGTGGGCATGTACGCTGCACCCACGAGGTCACCTGGCGCCAGAGCTGGGGCTCCCCCAGCTCTCATCCTCCAGGCCCCGCGCCGGCGGAGTCCTCATCCTCACTAGCTCACTGATCCTCCCCACAGCTGCAGGAGGCAGGCAGCCCCGGGCACCATCGGACAGGTGAGGAAAGCGAAGACCTTGCCTTGGGTCTCACAGCCAGTGAGCGACAGAGAGGAACTCAGACTGAGCCTCGCTGGGCCTCAGAAACAAGGTCGGGGGACGGGGAGGCTGTTGGGGGAGCTTTACAGATGCACGTGGTGTGCGTAACTGGAGAGACTGGAGCAGGAAGTCCCCAGTGTGAGAAGGGCGTTTTCTACTGCATTAGCAGACAGACTAGATCATCTTTAACCATCCTTCCAATTCTAAGTCTAGGCTCTGCGATTCTGTTAGTCTGAGAAAACAGGATTAGAAAGGCAAATCCCTTGTTAAAGAAACTCCAAAACGTGTTTGAATCAAATGGCATTATTTTCCTTATTCGCTCTTGTGCTGTTTCTTAAACCAGGGCCTGCAATCTCCAGCGGGGTGGACATCTCAGGGGCCATAAATTCTTTAAGAATATTGAAATGATAAATGATAACTAAACCAGTTAACAGTTTATAAAGACGAAACTCTCTTTTGCAGCGATAATTCATCATTGGAAGATCCCCCTCGAAGCTTGTGGGATCTTAGTTTCCCTACCAGGGATTGAACCCCGGGGCCCTGGCAGTGAGAGTGCTGAGTCCTAACCAGGGGACCGCCAGGGAGTTCCTGGAAAGTTTCTGCAGTTGGGTTGGGGTAGGCGGGGGAAACTGCCTCTCCTGGAAGGTTAGGGAGCCCAGGCAGGCGACCGTTTGTCACACTTGTCCCCGCCTTCAGCTCACATGTCTGCTTCCTGTGTGGAGCCTTCCTCCCACTTAAAGGGTAAACAGTTCAGTTGGGAGCTTCCCCTGGAGGCAGGGAGGCCCTGTGGAGCTGCCCATGGCCTGGGCACTGTTGGGTGGGCAGGGGGCCGGGCTGTGCCACAGCCTAGCATCCCATCCCTCGCCACCTTTCCTGCTCTGTAGAACGGAGCTCAGCAGTGCTTGGAAATCAAAATGCACGGATGAGATACAAGAGCTGAGGCCTGTGGACTCCGTCTGAGGCTGTAAGGTCACAGCCAATGTGCTAAGGACCGCTCTTCACCGAGGGGGAAGTGGGATATGGCTGTAGCCGCGGCCCTGGTGCCGTTATGGCAATGGCCGCCCACCATCCCGACGCCCTGTGGTTCTCCCAGACTCTGGCCTGGTGGAGTTTCACTTTCAGGAAGGAAGGTTTCCACTCCTTCCATCCCTGCGGAGTGGACGGCAGACATCCAGGCCGCCCCGGGGAAGCTGCTGCCCCTGCCGGGCCTCACGCTCTCCCGGGAGGGCTCCCGTCCCCTCCGCCGGCCCACGGTGACCTCCTGGGCTCCCAGCTACACTCCTGCGTGTCTGGCCAGAGGCCCCTCCCTGAGTAGCCACCGTGGACGGAGGGCACACGCTTCCGTCTGCGGGATCTTCAGTGCTCCCGATGGCCTGTGGGGCGCGAACGCCGCTCCCAGTTTACGGATAAGAAACGGAGGCTCCGCAAGGCCTTGTCCATGGTGACCCAACCCGTGAATGGTCTGGTGGAGTTAGAACCTGGGTCCGTCTACACTGGCGTGAATGTTCTTACGTGTTTAGATCTGATCTTTCTGTTTAGCTTCTGCACTGACACATTGTGAAGACGGAGTTAGAGACTGAAGGGAAACCCCAGAGTCGGGGCCTTTCCCCTCCCTCCTAATTCTGCTCGTGCTCTGCGACAGGGGGCGGGCCACGAAGACCTTCTCTCTGCCCTTCATCAGAGACCCCAGCCCGGAGGTGTTCCGCTCTGGCCTCCCCAGAGGCCGCCGGGCACCGGGGCCTCTGAAGTCCCTGGTGAGACGGTGGGGCAGACGGCGGGGACGGCAGTGGCCCCCAGCTGCTCCTTTTGGCTCTGAGACACAGCGTGAGAGGACCCTTTTCCAGAAGCAGGTTTAATTTAATTGATTTAGCCTGACCCCGCCTGGCTCGGGCTGATTGGAAAACGCTGTCTGCTCTGAGGACGCCCGCTGCAGGGCTCACGTGGCGGGGCGGGGGACACCGTGGAGGAGCTGCGGCCCACGAGGCCCACCAGGACAGGGCTGTCCCATGAGCCACGGCCTGGGGAGCGCCCTGGGGGCCACAGAGGGCTTGGCAGGCGGGAGGCCTGCCTGTTGTCAAGGTCAGCGCCACCCTTGTGTCCCCGGGCCTGGGGGACAGGCGTGAACAGGGGCAGCCCCTCCCTGGGCCCCCGGCAGCCCCTGCCGGCTCCCCTCGGGGTCCTGCGCCTCCTCCCTCCCAGCACCCCCACGGCCCCCCAGGGTCACTCACAGCGGATCTCGGCTGGGCCGGCAGGGAGGCCCAGGGGCCTTTTGGGAGCGTCCCGGTCGTCAGGGTGAGGGCCCTGGGGCGCCCGTCGGCCCAAGGCCTTGAAGAAGCTGGGGCAGACGCCGTAGGAGCAGCACTGGTAGGCGTAGGGCACCTCCAGGGTCCTGGGGAGTGGGGGAGACGGCCACCTTAGCCACGGTCAGGGGCCCGGCAGACCACAGCTGCCCTCCAGCCCCCGAGCGCCCTGCTGGAGGCCTCCCGCCCACAGCCTCCCAGGCTTCTTCCTCAGGGCTGCAGCCTGCCCGCTGCCCCCCAGGGCTCTGAGTGCCGTCCAGCCTCGTCCTCCCTCATCTAGAGGCCTGAGCCAGGCTCCGACGGGGAGCAGCTAGGCCACGCAGCCTGGGAGCTCTGCCCCTCCGGGCGGCCCTCCTCTTCCCCTCGCGAGGAGACAGGGTTCTCCTGGCCCCTCCTCACCCTCGTCCTCCATGAGGCCCGCGCCCCGTGCCTCTGGGCACGTCAGAGCTGGGTCGGTGCCCTGCGGGTGAGGCCGGACCCCCACTGCTTTGCAGCAGACAGAGCGTGGGCCACACGGGCTGAAGGAGGCCTGGGGTCCTCGGCCCCAGCAAGGACTGAGCAGCTGTTTTCTACCCATCAGCACCCTGGGCTCGGCCCTGATTCCAGGCCCGGAAGCTGCCCAAGTAGGCAGGGGGCCTTTCCCCCATCTTACCTCTGTCCTCGCCGGGGTCCCCCAGGGCTGGGATTGGGAGAGGGAAACGCTCCACGGGGATGAGGAGAAAGCGGCCCTCCCCACTCAGGCTTGGCCAGACCCTGGGCCTCCAGGCTTTTCTCGGGGTGAGGCCCTGGGCTTTCTCCTGTCCCTCCCGGCCTGGCCACTGCCCTGAGGCAGACTTCTGTAAGTGTGGGGACGGGAAGCCTCACCTCAGTTTGGGGAAGCTGTCCTTGGGGAAGGCCTGGGACAGAGCCCAGTTCCCTTTGAGCTTCAGATGCACCAGGCCCCCAAGCCCGGCCAGGGGCAGTGTGGTCAGCTGGTTGTCTGTCAGGTCCCTAGGATAGTGGATGGTCAGGGTCACTGGCAGTCGGGGTGGCTGGAGGCAGACTGTGCGGAAGGCGTGGCCAGTGTGCCCGGGATGGGAGCCAGAGGAGAGGAGGGAAGGAAGGCTCGGCAGGAAGGAGCACGGATGCCGGGCAGGGGCGGCAGGGTTGCCAGGGCTCCGTCGTCCCCCACTCGTGGGACCTCGGGGGCCAACTACACGGGGCTGTTGGAGGTGACGCCACGCCATCCCAGCTCCTGGGTAACATAGCTGCTCAGCCACAGCTGCTGGGCCGGAGTCCCTGTCCACCCCACCAGGGCATCCGCCTGCTGTGCCGGCCCCCGGCCCCCTGCTCTTCTGAGGACGCGGAGGCCAGAGCTGGGACTGAACAGCGCGGCCGTCTGGCCACACACAGGGGTTCGGTCACCCGTTCTGTTTCAGGGCCAGCTTAGTAGCCAGAGGTGGAGATGTGCATGGCTCCCCCTGGAGAAATATCAGAAGAAGCCAGGCCTCCAAACCAGACAGCGCGGCCACAGACCGGCAGCATGGAAGCGGCCTGGGCTGGGTGTCAGGGAACTGGGCCCGTCACCAGCTGCCCGTGAAGCCGAGGCGTGTCGCAGGTCTGCCCGAGCCTCAGTGGCCTCATCTTTCAAAGGGATAAGAATACCCACATCCGAGCAACGTGGCGGGCGCAGAGGTGAGAGCGCGGCCCGCAGCCCAGAGAGCAGGGCCGTGAGCGCCGGGGTCCCGGCCCCTTGAGTGAGCACCCACCTCCCGCAGGCCAGGGAGCACCTGAGAGGTGAGGGGCAGGGCTGCACAGTCTCCGGTAGACGCGCCTTCAGGACGTGGTGGAGAACAGGCACCGCTGTGCGCGGTGGCCCCGCAGGCCCCTCCTGGCGCTGACGCATGACCCTGCAGAGGCCCCACCCGCTCCCTGTTCACACCCCGGTGGTTTAGGGACCTGGCTGCCCGGGGGCTGAGGCTGCGTGTGGCGCTGCAGAGCTTGCAGGGGTGGCTCCTGCTCATCAGGCCCACGTCTGTCCAGGGGGCTGGGAATGCCGGTTAGGCTGGAGCCACGTCCCCAGCATGTGTGGCCGACACCCACGCGTGTCCCACCCCAGGCCGGGCCCTCCTGCCCCTGCTGGGCAGCCCACAGGCCCATGGTGCTCCAGCACCCAGGAGGAGAGGACAGTGGACACTCACAGCTTGACCAGGGAGCGCAGGGTCGCGAAGGCCTCGGGGTGGATGGACCGGATGGCGTTCCAGCTCAGGTCCCTACGGGCAGAGGACGTGACAGGAGGGGACAGTGACACATGGAGGACCCGTCCTTCTTACCCTGGGTCACCGACACATGTGCCATGACGCGGGCATGCAGGGAGGCTGCCCCCCTGCGTGCTGGGGGTCCCCACGGGGTGCAGGCTTGCAGGGAGGCTGCCCCCCTGCGTGCTGGGGGTCCCCACGGGGTGCAGGCTTGCAGGGAGGCTGCCCCCCTGGGTGCTGGGCGTCCTCACGGGGTGAAGGCATGCAGGAAGAGCTCCCCCGGGTGCTGGGGGTCCTCACGGGGCACAGGCGTGCAGGGAGGGTCCCCTCACCCTAGATACTCACAGGGCCTGCAGGGAGGTCAGCTGGCGGAAGGTGTCAGCTCTGATTTCCCAGATGCGGTTGTGCTGGAGGCCACTAGGGCAGCGAGAGGGGCTGGATGAGCCCAGAGGCCCAGACACTGTCCCCACCCCGACCCCACCCACTGTGAGGAAGAAAAGGACCCAGCCCGCAGAATCACCAGAATTAAAGGGAGCATGGGGGATGTGGCTGCCTTGGGTAAGTGGGTCAGGAGACAAAGCTCCAAAGCCGTCCCGGTGGCCCCAAGGGGCGTGAGCTTCCAGGGCTCCCACTGCCCTGGCTCCCAGCCCTGCTGGCCTCGCTCCTCGGGCCCTCCAGACCCTAGTCCAGCAGCATACTGCTGCCCAGCCCCTGGCGGCCCCCGACGGGCCCAAGCTGGGGGGCAGAGCTCAACAGACTGGCGTCTGAGCGGGAGACGGACCCTGGGCCTCGGCGAAGGTGCAGACCCTCCTGCCTTCAGTGTGAAGGCACCAGCACAGGCCCTCACGTCCCCGACCCTGCCTGGTCCCAGGGCACAGACACGGAGGGCCGGAGGCCCTGTCACTTGGGGAAGCAGGAGCTGGATGAAGGGAGCTTGGAGAATCTGTGAAGTGGTTTCGGTCCCCGTGGAACCTGCAGCCCAGGTTTCCCTCCTGGACACGACTGTGCGTGTGTGCTTATGGAAACCGAGAGCCTGGGCACTTCCAGTCCCCCACGGCCACCCCTTGTCCAGCCCACCTGCCCCTCCGCTGGCCCTAATCACTGTCACGTTTCCTGTTGCCTTGACCCCCAAGGAGCCGCCTCGAGACCCCTTTTGGGCACCATCTCCTGGGCTGTCACTACGAGTCATGGCCTGTCCCGGCCTCTGCCAAGCTCCCAGCCCTGACCTCAGGGTCAGCAAGCCCAGGGAGAGGAAGGTCAGAGTGCTTGCTGACCCCGCCCTCAGGCCCAATGCCCCAGACTCACATTTCCTCCAGCTTCTGACACCCGTGCAGGCTGGGCAGCCCCTCGATCTGGTTGTGAGACAGCTCCCTGGGGAGAGGGGGCCGGGCTGGTGAGGGGAGCTGGGCCTCAGGGACACGGCTGTGGACCTCCTCACCCCGGGGCACTTCCCTCCAGCTCCCCGCTGGGCCCCTCCTCTCTGCGGGGCCCGGATGGGGCTGCCTCATCCATATGAAGGCCCAGGGGACCCTGGGAGGGCCCCAGGGGTCAGGAAGCAGGAGGTGAGAGGGGCACGACAGGGCCACACTGGGACGAGCCAGCTGGCCAAGGCTACCCAGGCGGTACCACTGTCGCAGTACGAAGCCGACGCCTCTAGGGATCCCCCGGCCCAATCCCTCACCCAGCTGAGGCACACAGAGGGGCCAGGACCTGCCCATGGACACACAGCCTGTCGGTGGCAGGCTGGACACCCACCCAGGTCTGGCCGTGCACATCTTGAGCCAGGGGCTGGGGTCCATGGTAAGCACCTCAGACCCGAGTGAAACTCAGGGGAGAAGAAACTCCCTGCTCCCCACGGGACACGTTAAGCTCCTCTGTGGTCCCTGTGTAGACTGGGGTAACCTATTAGAGCCACTTTGGGGGGACCTACGACGTGCCGGGCGCTTCCAACTCTCCTAAATGAGCCCACGTTTTGCAGATGAGAAACCGGAGCTCAGAGACACAAAGGGGGAGCCGGGGTTCACCGGCGGGAAGTGGCAGAGCTCGGCCTCAGCCCCGGCTCTGACTTCAAAGACCGAGGCTTTTCCCCGAATGGGAGAGGGCAGCCCAGTCCCTCTCGGGCAGGTCTCAGCCCAGGCTGCCTCTCTCCAGGAAGAGAGTGACCAGGGGACGGAGGCCAGAGGGGCCTTGCCAGGCGGGAGGGCGTGGGAGGCACTCACAGGACACGGAGCCTGGGCAGCTGCTGGCACATCCCCAGGGGGAGCCGCCGGAGGCCTGCACGGGTCAGGGTCCTGAGGGGAGAATGGAGCGGGGCTGGCACTGACCCGGGCCCCGCCGTCCCCGGCCCCTCCCCCCGCCTCCCCTCTGGCCTGACGCTGACGTGGGGGCATAGGGCGGGGGGCTGCAGGGAGAGACAGGAGGTGGGTTGGGGTGGACAGAGGGGCACGGCCGGGCACCGCCTGGCAGGCGGTCCTGCAGCCAGACCCTCCCGCCCTCTCCTTCGTGTCCTCCCACGTCTCCTGGTGTCACCAGCAACACAGGGGCCGGACCCTTTTCTGCTCCTTGTAGGGGAGGGGGCCATGCGCAGGCCATGGATGGAAACTCCAGCCCCAGTGGGGCCCTGGGAACCAAGCCCAGAGCCCGTGCCCTGTGCCTGGGGCAGGGAGGATGCCGGGGCACCCGGGGCAGGGCAGTGGGCTGAGAGCAGGCTGCAGAGCGGCCGGCCTTGGGACAGGGTGCTCCGGGGAGGACGTGAGGCCAAGGTCATCCTCGGGAAGCTACCACTTCCCTCGTGGAAAATTTTCCAGCGCTGGGTGTTGGCGTGACCCTTCTGCTCACTCTCTTACAGTGAATCGAGGGCCTGCTGTGCTCTCACCCCTCCCCGCCAGGACAAAGTGGAAACCAGGAGGCACAGGAGGTGGCTGTCACAGCCCCCCTGCCGCTCCCGGGCCCTCCGTGCACCTCGGCTTGTGGTTAGGATCTCCGAGAAACCCCAGGCTGGGAAAGCGGGGAAGAGCAGCCCCTCCCCTGAACCAGCTGCCAGCCTTGGGGGAGCGGCCATGGGCCCCGGGGCAGCCTCTGGGCCAGGCTAGAAGCCACAGCAGAAGGCCAGACAACGGGGACCAGAGTCTGGGGGCTCTGGGGGGCGATGGGGGATTGGGCGGCCAGCGTCCACTCACAGGATCTCCAGACTGGTGGTGCCTTTGAGATCTGGGAACCCCTGGATGTCCGTGGCACCATTCAGAGATCTGGAGATAGACCACCAGGTGCTGAAGGGGGTCAGCCCTCAGGGACCCCCCACAGGGACCCCATCTTCTGGGGACACCATCCTTCCCCGACCTCCCTCCAGTGACCCCAGCTGCTCAGGCCCTGGTGGAGGCTAGACGTCTAGCAGGGTCCAAGCTGCCATTTCCTAGGTCAGCTCCACCCAGCCTGGCCCGGACAGAGCCGGTCACCTGGCCCCCAGCCACCTGGCCACTCAGCCACCCAGGCCCAGTGTGCACAAAACACAGGCAGGGACTGTGGGACTCGCCCCGTGTGAAAGGCAACGGCTTGAGTGCTTCTGGAAAGGTGTTTGTCTGCTGGGGTTGCTCGTTGGAGCCGGGAAGCGGGTCCCCCACCTCAGGGGACCACGCGGGCCTGCACGTGACAGGAGCCCAGCAAGATGGGTGCCGCCGGATCCTGAGGAGGACCCTGGGCTCGGGCCTGAGCGGGAGAGCCTGGGGTCCACCGATGAAACATACGGATGGCACCAGCCTCAGGGGTGAGAGTGGGGCGCACGGGAAGGTGGAGCTTTTGCCCCAAAAGACTCAGAGGCGTCCCTGTGCTGCTGCGTGTAGAGCGTCACCTGCAGGAGGTTTTCGGAAGACGTTGCACTTGGGATGGGAATTGAAAGAGCAGGAGAGATGAGGATGCCTTTGGGTGTCCAAGAGTCACAGGGTGTGGCTCCAGGGGCCCCGGAGAACCAGAACCTGCTCCTTCAGCTATGTGAGCAGGACCCTGACTGGGCGGGACTGGCGGGCGGGGTTGGTGCCAGAGGGCAGGGGGAGGCACCAACTCACAGGGTGTGCAGCCTGGGCAGGTACTGGAACGCCGACCTCCCCACGAACTGGATCGGGTTGTCATAAAAGTGTCTGCAGGAAAGACACCGAAGCCCTTCATTCGCCCTCCCGGCTGGACCGAGGCAGGGGTCTGCCCTCCCCTCCCCGTGGGGACCAGCACGCAGGGAGTCCCGCTCCAGTTCCGCCTGCCAACCCCGTCCTCCCCCACCGTGCGTCAGGAGCAAGGACTCACATCGTCTGCAGCAGAGGGTTCCCCAGGAAGGCCTTCTCGGGGATGGCCTTGATGTTGTTGTTATGGAAACCCCTGGGGGATGACACGGGGCGTCAGGAGGATGCGGAGAGCCCGTGGACGGGGACAGGGGGCCCAGGACGCTCTCCAACAGCCAGGCAGGAAGGCCGTGGGCCCAAAGGGACATCAGCCTGGGGACCCCGGTTCCACATCTGCCTGTGACTTTCCCTCTTTGCTCAACGACCCGTGGAAAGGAGAGAGGGTGAGCCTGGGCGGAGAGGACTGTGAGAGCCACTCAGGGGAAAGGCTGGGCCCAGACCCCAAGGAGGGCAGAACCCTGGAGGTCCCCAGGAGGGAGCTGAGGCTGCATGGGAGGAGGAAGCGCAAAAACAGGGGCCCCCGGAGAAGTGGTCCCCAGATGGAGCCAGGCTTGGCCTCAAGGCCCTGAACTGAGGAGCGGAGCCCTGGGGCGGAGTAGGGGGGCGCAGGGGGGACGCCCGTGACTGTGGAGGAGAAAAGGGGGCGAGTCGCCCACCGGGCGTCCAGGCTCTAGAAGCCGGGAACAGTGCATCTGGTTATCGGGGAGAACAGTTCCAAGTAAATGCTGGACTGAAAAGCACAATCCACGCCCCCTCTGTCGGCCTTTTTTCACCAGCGACCCCTGGTTTCTCTGTGTCTTCCTGGCCTCTGGGACCCCTCCCCCCTCCCCCATCACTTCCACGCTCATTCACAAAATTTACCTCCAGCCAACGCCCACCCAGCCTGCTTTGTTCGATCAATGCTCCTGCGTGAATTCGCTCGTCACACGTGCCTGATCACCCGCTTCGTGGCCGGTGTTGAGCCGAGCTCCGAGGGATTCAGAAGTTTACAAGACAGAGGCCCTGTCCTCAAGCTGCTTCTCCCAACAGACGTGGACAGACACACCCCACGCGTGTGCCTTCCTGCTGCTGCTACTACCCCAGGGATCTGCTCTCTCCCCAGAGCTTACATCTCCTGCTCCCAGGCCTCTGCACGCCCTGCTCCGTCCACACCCTACAGACCGAGCAAATCTTCTCCCTGCCTTTCCCCGCTCCAGGAGAGAGGCTGGCTTTGGTGATTCGCTGGCAGTGGAGGCCGTGCAGCTGTTCCTCACGCGGACCCTCCCCTGCAGCTGCTCCAGCTCCCCACCTGCTGCCCGGCGTTCACACTGTCAGCATCTAGACCAGGTGAGGGGGAGGCACGGGGCTGGTGCTGAAGGCCCCGGGCGGCAGTGAGAAGAGATTCCGCGCTGCCTGGAGGTTTGCGCTCTGGTCTAAACTTCCGCTGCCTTACCTGGTCCCCCTCAGCTCCACGGCGGCCCCTCCTCCCCGCAGGCTGGCTTCCCGCTGGCTCAGCGTCCCCCCTACCCACTCGCTGTCCCACCGGGTCTTCGTCTCCACTGCTCTTCCTCCCCCACTGTCGCCTAAAGCCCGTCCACCCTTAAGGCTCATCTCAGACATGTGAGCGCACAGCGCTCCTTCTGTGCTCTCTGGACGCCCAGACCGGTTTAGCTGAGATTGTCTGATCTGGGGTCGGAGTTCTCTGCCGGCCCTGCGCTGCCCTGTCCTGCCCCTGTACCCTGCACACTCCACAGGCCTGAAGCCCCAGGGGACGGCTGGTGTCTGTCTCACGCCTGCTTTGCATTTAGCAGGAGCAAATGCATTTTAGAATAAAACGAGCAGTGGTCCCCGCTGCCCCACTGGGACAGGGGACTGAGGACGGACCCCAAGGCACAGACCAGCCCCCCGCTCTTGTCCCCTTACATCCTGGACACATCCAGCCAAGACAGGGGGGTGCCAGGCAAGCCTAACAGGCGGGGCTGGGCCTTGCTCTCCCCAGGCTAGAAAGGCCCAGCTCCGCGGATGACTCAGCCCCAGAGATGCTTGGAGCCCAGCAGCGAGGCCTGTGACTGCTGATCTGGGAGGTCGGGACCTCGGGAGATGAGGGTGTGGGGGGCCCTTGGGCACAGAGGACACCCCAAACCCCACAGAGGAGCTTACAGTTCCTGCAGGCGGCCCAGCGTCCGGATGGCCACGGGGAACTCGTGCAGCTGGTTGTAATTCAGGTCTCTGGAAAGAAGGCAGGACAGTCGCTGGAGGGCAGTCCCCAGGGCGTGTCAGAGGCTCCGGGAAATGGACGCTGGCTCTGGGTTGGCTGGAGAGAGGGTCTGCCAGCCTGCTGGGCCCAGGGCCAATGTCCGGAACACACTTTGGGCTGTTCCTCTCCCATCGCTGCCCCCAGACCTCGGCGGGGGCCTTCCCGGCCACGGACCTGTTTTGAGGGGACACTTAGGGGTGGATAATGGAACCAACTCTCTCCAAACAGCCTCCCGGGCTGAGGAGAGTATCTCAAGCCTTTGGAGACACCAGTGGATGGGGAGGGGGCCTGGGGAGAAGGGGGCAATTTTTAACACCTTGTCACCGGCACGAGGGATTCTGGAAGCTTCCTCAGGTGACCATCTTGGCTATCTGTGGCCTCTGCTCTCGTCTTTTGCAAAAATGGACAGGACGTCTTACCTTCTGGTGGTGGCGTGACAGCTAATCTTTCTCTCACCCTTTTCTGCATTTTCCCCTTTTTTTAAACAGTGAACACATATCATGTGTATAATCAGAAAACATTGGAGGGACGTCCCTGGTGGCACAGTGGTTAAGACTCCACACTCCCAATGCAAAGGTCCCGGGTTCGATGACTGGTCAGGGAACTAGATCCCACGTGCACGCCGCAACCTAGGAGCCCGCCTGCCACGACTAAGACCCAGCGCAACCAAAGAAAGAAAGCGAGCGAGAGAGAAAACATTGGAAATGATGTTGAAAAGTGATAGCAACCCAGGTCGTCGAGGGTATGGGGAAACAGCGTTCCAATAAACCCTCAGTGGGAATTTAAATGTGCACAACCTTTTAGGCAAAATCTGACAGAATCTTTTCAAATGAGGAGGTGTACGCTGAGTCACTCCACTTCCAGGAATTCAACCCACAGAAGAGTCTGCAGCCAGGGGTGCAGATATCTGTAAAAGGAGGCTCATCACAGCAGGGCCAGGCGTTGTGCCCTTCACGGCGCTGCGGCTAAGGGCGGGAGGAGACGTGCAAGCGACCAAGAGCAAAGCTGATCATCCTCGGAGGAGACTGAGAACCCAGCTCCCACGTGGCGGGGAAGCCCCGCCAGAAGAGGGGTGCGCCTTTTGAGGAGTGGAGACTGGGAATGAGGGGTGGGTAAGAGCGACAGGGGCTTTTAGAGGATGTCCCCCCCCACCCCCACCAAGAGACTTCAGGACGGATGTTGGCTTTCAAAGCTGTAAAGCTGGCTTCTGTCTCACTCGGTAGCCAGTGCCTCGGCCCTATGTAGGATGCGCCTGATCTGGGGGTGCCATCCTGGCACCTCTACACGCTGGTGGCTGTGAGCCAGGCTGGGACCTGGGCCCCTTTGCTGCAGTGCTGGCACCTGGACACATCTCTCCTCGTGACACAAAATACAGAGAAACTGTGTGGGACTAAAAATAACTGTGTGCGTGCACAGTTGGGGCAAATTCTGGACAAAAGATGCAAATAGACCAAAACACCCAACTGCCTCTTCTGAAGAGGCTGGAGCAAAAGCAGAGGGTCGGGAGCAAAAGCAGGGGACTGCGCATGACTCCTGCACACGACACCACCTAAGGGGTGGGCAAAACACTTAAGCTACCCCTCTGGCCTGACCTCTGGACTCAACCCTAGCCTCACCCCACAAAAGGAAGAAGCTCGCCCCCTTTCAGAGAGCGGGTCAGCTCTCTGAAACAAGGGAACCTGTTGCTTGTTCTCGCTCCCCACTGCTGCAGCAGGGGCCCCAGTAAAGCCTTGCCTGAGTTTCTTGTCTGGCCTGATCAATTTCTATTGATAAAGGAAGCCAAGAACCCTGGTCGGTAACAGCTGGAGCACAGGGTCCCTGCTCTGGCAGGGGAGGGACGGCTCAGGTGAAGTGTCCTCTGGAGCCCCCAGGATGACCCCAGCCCACCTTTTCGGCCTTTGAAAGCCACCCTTGCCTTGACAGCTCTCATGAGGCCATCCAGTGCCAGGACAGGGCCACAGGGAGGCCCTTTAATTAGTGACTTGCAGGTTTTGTGGTAAATACAGGTCAACACAGAGACAGTGACAGATTCCTCTACATGGCAGGGTCATGACACCTAACAGTCCACAGGCAGAGCCAGGCGCCTGGCCCAGGGGCCAGAGGGGAGTGACAGTCGAGCTGGGTAATTGGCCCCTGACACACACACACACACACACACACACACACACACACACACACAGACACAACTCCCGGGTTCCGCTCAGACTTCCCTGGTGACCTCGGGGAACCCCTGCTCTGCTTTGCTCTGCCCTGTCCTTTAGGCAACCAGACACCTTCCCCGCCTGTGTGCACACCTGGACTCGCTCAGAGAGGCCCCCCAGGCCGCATGAGGGGAAGGTGGGCCGAGGGCAGGGGGTTTGCAATGCACCTTCCTGAGACCAGAGGTGCTGCAGGAGTTGGCAGATTCCTGGGGTTCTACAAGGAGCGGCAGAAGGTGCCTGGAAGATCGGGCCGAGAGGGTCAGGGATGGAGGCAGAGGCTGGGTAGGTGAATTTTTTTCTGACCTTAGATTGTGCAAACGATTCACCCTCCCGCCCCAAGGTCTCCAAATCCAGAGCCCCCTTCAACCTGGCTCAGCCCATTCAGGAACCCTCCTCTGCTGCCCCAGGAGAACTAGACTTCCCACAAGTAACATGGGAGCATCTTCGCTCACAAGTCTTAATACTGCAGCATCATCTTCAATGCAAAGGCCCGCCAGCTCTGGCCCCAGAGCTTTTGCTCACAATTTCATCCGCCTGGGACGCTCCAGGCATCGGCACGGCTACTCCCTCCCTTCCCTCAGGCCTCTGCCCAAATAACCGCTCTTCAGGAGGTCCCCTCTGACCCGCTGGCTGTTCCCTTGCCCTGAGTGGTCGACTGGAGGTGGCCCCGAGTCTCATCATTTGGCAGCAGAAGTGAATCAAATCATCACATCGCACACCTTAAACTTACACAACGTCGCATGGTCGATTACAGCTCAATCAAGCTGCCCGGAAAAGTGGCCCGAGTCCCCTGCAGCCTCGCCATCCCGGCTCCTAGAGACTCGGCAGTGCCCAGCAGAACGGGGTGGAAGGGACATGGGGCCACCCCGTCCTGAGTCACAAGAGCCCTCATAGCCTCTGCCTCCTCTGGGAGGGCCCTCACCACGTGTGAGAGCCCGGCTGGCCTCCCGCAGGACGAGGGCTGCGTGGAGAGGGCGGGTGGCCGGCACCAAGGCCCCATGCGCCCTGGCTGAGCCCCAGCGGAAGGCAGCTTTGGGACGGGCCCGCGGGACAGCTCAGCAGAAGAGCGGCCAGCACACAGGTTCACGAGAAATCACAAATGTTGCCTTAAACCACTAAGCTTTAAGGTGATTTTTATGCGGCAGTAACAACGAGATACCCTGCTTTCTTTTCCCTCATGGAACATGTTGACATCTGACAGATATCTGTTTACTTTCTTCCCACCAAACTGGAATGAAAGTTCCTTGAAAACAGAAACTTTGCTGTTTTCTAATTGAAACCCCACAAGGGTCCTGGCACAGAGCAGCCGCTCAACGAACACTGTTGTCTGAGTGAGTCAGTGAAAGGTCTAGACAAGTTGATTAATGAGAAACATTAATGGACTCTTACAGGAATCTGGAGTATTTGCGGGGACAGCCTTAAGATGCCGAGGCTGATGTCAAGAGGCACCAGACAGTCCTGAGCGGTACCCTCAGGGTTGCCCGGGGCCAGAGAGCCGGGGACAGGTCCCCTGGGACCTCGCCATCGTTGAGCCCTTACATACTTCATTGGACTCATGTCCAGCAGCCAAATTGAGTGGTTCCAGCCCTCCTCGGCAGTTTCTGATCAGGAATTTTACCAGGAATGGCCTGACAAACAGTGGGGAAAAGACATGTGGTACAAGGCATGTGAACTAAAAGGCTATCTTTGTCGAAAAATGTGGGAGAATAAAAATGGTGCAAATGTCAAAAAGAATTCTGCGAACCACATGCCAAAGAGGTAGCCTGATTTTTTCCAACTGGATGTCTACACAGATTCAAGGGTAACTGCCACGCCCTGCTTCATCCGGGCCGCGTAGACGTCACCTCTGTGTCACCTCCGGTCTAACGGCCCAGGAACATCCCCGCAACCCTCTCTGCCCCTGAAGAATTCAGTTCAGGGCGACGGGGGTTTGCTGCTGGCCCCAAACACACAGAGAATTCCACTGGGTGGAGCGGGCGGTGCAGAGACGCACGGGAGACACCCCGTCTGGACGGCGGGATGAGTGGCCACGCAGGATGTGGCGGGTCCCACAAACACGACACCAGGGCCTGTGGAGGTGGAGATGCACATGGCTGAGAGACAGGGCTCCACAGGGATGCGGCCCCCGAACCAGGTGCAGGCAGCAGGAGGGACATCAGGGCAGAGAGCATGGTCTGCGGGAGGTGAGGGGTGGCCTTTGGAGCAGAACAAGCAACGCAGTTCGGTTGAGCAAAGGGCGCTGTTTCCAGGTGAGGCGGGGGCAGGGGCCGCGCGTTCTCGGCCGGAGCCCTGGCTCCAGGTCGTCCCTGGGACGACCTCTCCGGCACCGAGCATCCACCCCAACGACCTCTTGTCCCGCAGCCGCCTCACCAGGAGCTGCTCCGAAGGCTCCTGAGCACACCCAGCCGTTAACTGGCCAAGGCGGAGAGCACTGTGTCCCCCAAACCCACCCTCTTCTCTCTCTGCAGCCACGCTGCCCATGCCACAGCCCCTAGCCCCGTCGGCCACCTAAATGTATGACACGTGAGTAAAGTTAAAAGTTCAGCTACACCAGCCACACTTCAGCTGCTTGGTCACGACGTGTGGCTAGTGGCCGAGGTGTCAGAAGTACAGATGGAACCTTCCCACCGTCACGGAAGTGCGGCCCTCTGTAACAGGGGGCACAGCCAGGTGCGGCATCTTCCCAGCTCCCTGCGGCCCGCCTGGCCACGGGACTGGTCCTCCCCTCAGAAGGCGGGCAGCGGTGACGCCTGCCACCTCGAGTGCAGGGCCTACGAGGCAGCCAGACGGCCCCCTCCACGGCCTCGTCGCCCTCTGCCAGCTACATGCCAAGCACGGTGAGGCCCTGGGGATGGCAGGACCCCAAGAAGCCGGATCCCTGCGTCGCCACACAGAGGAGGGCCACCTGCCGAGGAAAAGCACCTCCTGGGGCTACTACACGATACAGAAATAAACTCCTATTATGTTTGCGCTACGGTTCATGCTTTGGTCTATTGGGGACAGCAAGTTAGATCTCATTCCACTGACCTGGCGTCACACCGGCCTTGAACCTGAGTCTGAAGCCCCCACTCAGCTACTACACACCTGCCAGAAAGACGCTTCTAAAATGCACAGCTGACGCTGTCACCCTTCGGAACACTCAGAAAAGGCTTCTCACGACTCACAGGACAGCGTTCGGGTGCCTTCCTGGGCTCCAACGCCTTGAGCCATCTTCCAGCTCCACCTGCCGTCTCACCCCGTGGAGCCTCACCCCCTCCTGTGTTTAGCTGTGGCTCTTCTGCCCTCAGCCCGACGCCCTCTCCCCACATCCTCAGCTGTCAAAGCCCTCGCCATCCTTTGAATCCAGCCCAGTCCCTGCAGTCAGAACGACTCACTCACTCTTGCACAACTCTCCTGGTGTTTTCTCCAGAAACAGGGTCAGGGCGAGACGGGATGCTGGTGGTGACAATAACGATGATGATAATAATAGCAATTACTGTGTAACAGTCACGGTTCTACGTGACTATCGTAAATCATCTCATTCCCTCGCCAGCCCTTTGAGGCAGGTACTGTTATCACCTCCATTCTGCAGGAGATCCACTGAGGCACAGAGGGAGACCATCCCTGGACCACGGTTCTAGGAAAGGAATCGCCAGGATTGTAGCCCCAGCTGTCGGCGTCCAGAACGGGGTGGTCCGGGTACATACTGTCTCCCACGTGAGACGGGAAGCCTGTTGGCAACAGGAAGCAAATGGATTCCCTTGTGGATATCCCCGAGCCCAGGCACCGGCCACGTGCATGAAGGTCCACTGTCAGGGTGATGATCTGAGCCCCCTGCGGCTGGCCATGTGGGGCTGCGTCTCGGCCCTCGGGTCAGGCTCTGACCTGCAGGCTCCTGGGGACAGCAGGGAAGGCCTCCCCTGGCACGAGTCTGATTCTTCCGTCGCAGGTGATTTACGATGCCCTAAACTTCAGCTAGAAAACTCACCCGTGGCTGTAGAGTCTATTATATTTAATAACCCAGAATCAGCCAGAAGCCCAGGAAGAGTGAATTGTTCTGTCTGCAGCTGCGAAGGGCTGAGGTTAAAGAGAAGCCACTCCCAGCTCCAGCCAGAACTCGCTCTGGAAGCGCAGTTGTCTGTGGCTAATCCTCCCCTTCGTCTGCTCAGCTGTCCCAGCCACATCCAGCCGGGACCAATGGCATCGTCAGCAAATGTTGCTAGGAAGGCGACCCCAGCCCCGTGATGCTCCAGGACCCACAGCCCCGGTTTCTCCTTCCATCGGGCTGTGAGGAAACAGCCACTCCTGGGAACCCCGGGAGCCTCGCTGTATATTCGGAGCACAGAGCTGGCAGGATTTTACAGTCATCTTGTCCAGCCCCGTCTTTCTATTGATCAGGAAACTGAGGCTCGGAGAGAAGTGGTAGATCTCTGCCCATCAGAGCCAGGACCTGAAGCCAGTCCTGCTGGCTCCTGGGCTAACATGGGCTCCGTGCTACGCAGAGCGAGTCCCGCTGGGCTCCAGGTAGCAGGGTCAAGGGCAAGGTTTTGGGGAGACTGGGAGAGAGGGTGAGTGGAGGGGGAGTCAGGTTTCCCCGGACACCCACAGGTAGGTCAAGGCAGGTGACTCCGAGCTGGAGGCTGGGGTCTTCTGTGACTTTTCTGCTTTGGAGTGAGCGGAAGAGCTCCTGCCGTCTGGGACCAGCAGCGTCACCCTGGACCCGTCACTGAACTTTGCCCTTTGCTTCCTAACCTGTAACCCAGGGACGCCCACCGCACATGGCACTCTGTTCACCTGGTCCAGAGCCTGCATGGGGGGTGCTCACACAACACGATTCTCTCCGTCTTCCTTTTCCTGGACACAAGGCTCCAGAACAGGCAGAGCACACACAAGTTGGCCTCTACTTTCCACAGCCATCAAGAAAAATTAATATCATTAATTCGGTTTCCACTTACACTTTTATTCTCAAGGCTGTTGTCTGTGTTTATCACCAGGTCACAGGTAAAGGCATGTGGAGGAATGTGGGGGCCCAGCTCCCACGCGAACCACAAAACCCAGACACTTGGAGCCACGTTTACCTACCAAGGCTGGTAGGGAAGGCGGCTAAGCGCGGTGAGCACACTACCAGTCCTAACTGCTGAGCCCGGGCCCCAAGTCTGACTCCACACACTGTGGAGTCTGCCCCGCACACTCGGGGCACATGTCCTGGTGAGCCAGGACCCAACAAAACTTCATGACTCATAGCATTGCTGTACTGTCTGAACAGCCTGCCGACCAGGCCACCCATTAACAAATGCAGCAATTAGTAAAACTGTCCTCAGTTTCTTTGGAGAGACGGGCATGCCCTCCTTCCCCTTCCCTCCACCCACACCCTCTTCTTTGCCAGAAAGAAACCCCAGAATGTCCCTGACGCAGTAGCAAGGCTGATTTTAATGCAGCTGTTGGTTCTGACACTGAGACTACATGCTGCCTGCCCTCAGGAGGCGCCGGGGATCGGAGAACCCTGGACTGGGAGAGAAGTGAGAGGGAAAGTCCAACCCGCCCGGGGTCATCCCTGGGGTCCTGGTGGCCAGGGCTCCGCCTCTGCCTCGATCCCCTTGCACTGGCAGCCGCTGTCGAGCTGCCCTGAGGATGAAGTTGCCGTCCTCATCCTGGGCTAGAGCATCCCCTTCGCTTCCCCCTCGGCCCCCACCCCATCCTCCAGACGACCACCCGTGTGTAACCTAAGTCACACTCCACCTCCAGTCCTCCCGAGTTCTTTGGGTCGAGGTTTGTAGACATTTCACATTCTCACCGCCCTGCCCAGAAAAGCCTGTCACTCTAAGATATGATACTCAGAGCAGGACCGCGTCCTGTAGAAGTGGGTGGGTCCCCGTGGGCAGCACCGCCTCACCTGGACAACCTGGATGCTGGGCCCATCCATGCAGGACACCGGAAGGCTCTGAGGCGCTCCTGGTCACAGCAGAATGCAGCTGGACTAAAGGCGGGGCCCCGAGGTCCGGACCACAGGGCTTGTGGGAAGGGGACCTTGCGTCAGGCAGGGATGAGGGACCACCCCCGTGGGCATTTCTCCAAGTTAGAGAGCTTGGGGCAGCTGGGCTACCTCCTGGGCTGTGGATATTTAAGTCTGGTTCGGCGAGAGGTCTGGGTACGGGTGACCAGAGCTGGGAAGGACCTTGTGGATGAGATGGTCCATTGCTCCCACAGCTCAGAGGGAGAAGCTGAAGCTCAGAGAAATGGATTTTCCAGGGGCCACAAGCCCATTCGTCTGTTCACCAAATACGTGCCAAGCGTCCTCCCTGTGCCAGGGGCCGTGCCAGGCGCCACAGGTACAAGAGTGGACAGAGCGGGGGACAGACCACGGATGACGTCGATCAATGAATAACGAAGACTCAGATTGTGGAGAAAACTAAACAGGAAAAGGAGAATGCCGGGAAGAAGTTGCAAAATGGTGGTGGAGGAGGACCTCACTAGAGAGGTGACATCTGAGCCAAGTCTTGCAGGAGGCAGATCACTGTGGAAGGAACATTCCAGACACAGGAGGCAGCCAGGGCAGGGCTTGGGAGGCGGGACATACCCGGCGTTGGCAAGGGCGAGGCCAGTGGGAGCAGGGCTCGTCACCCGAGGCCAGAGTCAGACGGGGAGACACTGAGCATTTGGACAGAGAGCAACAGGATCGGATTTGTTTCAAGTCCCGGTGGCTGTCGCGTGGGACGCACACTGCAGAGTGACAAGGACGAGACCATGGCAACAACCCGGGGACAGACTCAGGCGGCCTGGGGACAGGGGTGGGAGTCAAGAGCTCAGACCGTCCCTGTGAGCTGAAGACAGAGCTCGGATGCGGGACGTGACAGAAGAGCGGTTGCGTCACGCAAGGTCCAGCAAAGCTGCCTCCACAGAGCTGGGGAGACTTCCGGGGGGGGGGGGTCCGTGGGCGACGCTGCTGGCATGTCAGTCAGCACCCAAGTGAGCATGGCAGGAAGGCCTGTGGACATGGACGTCTGGAGTCCAGGAGCAATGACCTCCGTGCTGCAGGCATCGGCAAATCCACGGGACGGAAGAAAGAGGGGCCCGCGGAGGACGCAGAGGGACAGGAGCTGAGCCTTGGGGTCGCCGGGGTCAGGGCTTAGGGTGCTGGGGGCAGACACGCCGGAATTAGTGGGAAGTTAAGAGGCGCTCGGGACTCCCGGCCTAGAGCCCCGCAGTCTCTGTGATGAGGGCTACGTCTTTTTTGTTCATAAACGTTCCCCCGGAGCCCACAGTGGGGGCCTGGCACATACTGGACACCCAGTAATATTCACGGAACCGGTGAACTAAAGAAACAGAAGAAGGAGGGTGGTGATCCTCGATTCCTGCCGGTGCCTTCTGCCCACGGGCCCTGGGGGCCAGACCTCAACTTCCTAGTTTCCTCTCCACGGCGTCCACCCGGGAACCTGCTGCCCAGTGGTTCCGGGCCCTCCACCCACATTGCACACCAGCTGGCCCGGGGGCTGGGGGAGCAGGACCCTCAGAGCCAGCGGGGAGCAGTGATAAGCGCGGTGACCTTGACTGCCCAGAGCGAGGTGGCAGGAGGGTCTGCCCTGCTGGGGACGACTATAACAGCCGTCCTGGTTAGGACGCAGGGCAGACCCATCCGGAGCTCAGTTTCCTGCCTGTTAGAAGTCATTAGTGGTTCTGCGGGAAAAGCCAGAAACAAAAGTTTTATATGGAATAATAAATTCTTCTATAAGCCACAAAACCCCACTAACTTGCAGTTAATAGACCCGCACATGTAAGAGGATTAAAAACCGGCGAGGAAAGGCTCCTCAGCTCCTACAAGGTTGGCCCCAAGCGGCCGCGGGCCTGACAGGCTGACGTCGGGCCAGAGGCAGGACACCCTGGGCGCCGGCCAGCAGGCAGCTGGAGCCGATTGACCTGCAGCCCCAAACAGACATGTCCGAGTCCTGACCCCGGGAATCTATGAACGTGACGTCGTTTGGGAAAAGGGTCTTTGCAGATATAATTAAGTTGAGGATTTTCTCAGGATGGTTGGTTTACTGGGGTGGGCCGCGGAGCCAGTCACAAAGTCCTTATAAGAAGAGGATGCTCGGAGAGGCTGTGTGAAGCAGAGGCAGAGACTGGAGGAAGCACTGACCAGCCCAGGGACACCAGGGGCCTCGGCAGCCACCAGACGGTAAGAGGGGCACCAGGCAGGGTCCACCACAGACGCTCAGAGGGAACCAGCCCCTCCCACACCTTGACTCTGGACTCCGGCCTCCAGAGTTATGGGAGAATACATCTCTGTTTTGTTTTGTTTTTTAAAGCCACAAAGTCTGTGGTAATTTGTGATGGCAGCCACAGGAAACTAATACAGTGGCTGTGCCCTGACTGACCAGGAATCCCTGTCCACCCTACAGAGGAAGTGATCACAGCTCGGGCCACCGTGAGATGACACCCGCTGACAACACTCTCCCTGCTGCCTTCTGACATAGCGCTGTGGGAAAGAAGGGAATGAGGGAGAGAGGGAGGGAGGAAAAGAACATTAATTAATTAAGGGGGAGGAAAGGCACATTGCTGTCTGTCGATCATTAAATGGGATGACAGGCTGGAGAAGCCAACATAAATTAAGCACCCACAGGGTTCCAGAGCTGTGAATTTCACTACACGAATTGTAAAATATCTCCCCCATTTTCCACGTGTGGAAACTGAGGCTCCTGAGAGCTCAGGTGACTTGCACATGTCACACGCCTGTGGCAGAGGCAAGGGTCTGAATCCAGGTCGACCAACTCAAGTCCAGTCCCTGGAAGGACCTCCGTGGAAAGCTGCCTGGTTGTCCATCCCTGACCTAAAGCTGACCGTCGGGCCCAGGACTGGGAGGTGGCTGGATGCTTTCAGGACCCAGTCAAAGCCAGTTTAGAGCAGAATCTGTTGGCCTGGGTGGTTTCAGTGAGGCGGAGACAGAGGGACACATTGCAGCTTTGGCTGCTGGTGAAGTAAAAATGCTCCACAGAACCAGATCCCTGGGGTGTCTGCACCAGAGGAGGTTTTACACGGAATGTGCAGTTTTGGATCATAAGGCAGAATCTTCTAATCCCCATCCTGCCCTGCAGTCCTCCCAGACCTCTGCTGGATGCTGGGCCTGATCTAGAGAGGGAGCTATAACCCAGAGGTTTCTGTTCCTGCCGGGGCCCCAGGCTCCCCTCTGAAGTGGGGAGGTCCAGCCAGCCCGGGGGCTCAGTCAGTTTGATTTGTTTAATGAGGTTATAAGGCGGCCCAGAAGCCATCACCCAGGCCCAAGGGAGGTAAGGCGCTGTTGTCCCCAGACCCCTCCTAGCCCAGCCCCTCGGTTCTAGCTGAGTCGCAAACACCAAATCCCCAGATCTGGGGGGCAGGTACAGGGCGGTGCTCAGGTTGTAATTATGTTTGTTGGGCCTTTTCTTTTCTTTTTGCACAATTTTATTCGTAACTGCAGCTGGGTCTTTCAGGACCATCCGGGACAGTTCTCAACAGCATCCTGTGGTCTCCAAGCGTGATTTCCAAACACTGGCCTCAGGACCCGGGGCGCCTGGTTTGGATCCCTGATACCTCCCCGGAGAAACCTCCCAGGGTTGCTCTGGGTCACACTTTCTCTTATTTCTCAGCCCAGGTACCTGGGAAGTCCCGTAACTGGTCTGAGTTCACAGGAGCTGGCACTAAATGGAGCGATGTATCAGGAGGCCAGCGGCTTGGGCTCCACCATCACTTACAAACTGTAGAAACTTGGGCATCTCACACCAAATCTCTAGATTTGGTCTGATCTAGAAAGTGGAGGAAACAGTACTTGGCAGGCAGGGCGCTGGCCCACCTCTGATTCCAAATTTCCCGCAGGGGCCGGCCATCCTCATTGTGGGAGCAGAAAGGAGGTATGGGTACAGGATAGAGTCTGTCCTGTCTGCCTCCAGCTGGGCTTTCCTGCAGGGTCTGAACTGGTGAGGGCAGCGTGGGGGGAACGGCAGCCACGTTCCCACAAGCCTCTCCCAGTGTGATCAGCCTCCCTGGGAGCGCAGGAGGCCTGCACCCACCCACCCCGGGGGCCTGCGTGCTTTGTTCTGCTCAGTGGGAGGGCGGGACGGCAGCCCGAGCCCCGGCCCCGCCCCTGCCCTGATCACCTGGGTGTGTGGGCTGTTTGGGAGTAAAAGAGCAATGCATGGTGCATGTTTACCTCAGTTACTGCTCGTGCAGATGAGGGGGTGAAGCCTCCTGCTCGGGCTGACCCAGCTGGCACGTGTAGAACCGGTCGTAGGACCCAGGCAGCCTAGCCTTCAGAGCAGAGGTCACAACAGAAGCCGCGTGGCCACGGGTGTCCCCATGCTATTCTGAGGCCCCGCGTGACTGTGTGTGTGTGTGTGTGTGTGTGTGTGTGTGTGTGTGTGTGTGTGTGTGTGTGTGTGTGTGTGTGTGTGTGTGTGTGTGTGTGTGTGTGTGTGTGTGTGTGTGTGTGTGTGTGTGTGTGTGTGTGTGTGTGTGTGTGTCCGCGCGCGCCTGCACCTGGCCCCTCCTCCCCAGGTGGAAGGGTCAGGCCACAGACGGAGCCAAATCACAGCTCGGGCAGGGGGGTTTGATGAGAAGGGTCTAAGTGCAGAGATGCCGCCCCAGGGAGACCTGCCCTTCCAGAGAGAGGCGCACACAAAAGCTCCAGGGTAACCCCGGGGCTGCAGAGCAGGCCAATTATGCAACAATACAAGGTTTGACTATCTATCCTTCCCCCTTTCATTCTCCCAGCCACTCCCCCCTCTACATCTGGCTGCCCCTCCGGCCCCCCCAGCAAGCTCTGGGCGATCAAGGATAAGAATGCACTCTCCCCCTTTTTACTGGGAGATCAAAAGTTGGAAGAAGAACTCAGCCCTCAGGGGTGGGGCGGGAGGGTGCTGAGATCAAGGCCCCGGAGGAGGAGGGGGTGGGGAGCGGCTGGTCCCCATGGGGTGCCATCTCCGTCAGAGCTCTGCACAGGGCTCTCCTTTTTTTTTTTTTTTTTTTTTTTTTTGCGGTACGTGGGCCTCTCACTGTTGTGGCCTCTCCCGTTGCGGAGCACAGGCTCCGGACGCGCAGGCTCAGCGGCCATGGCTCACGGGTCCAGCCGCTCCGCGGCACGTGGGATCTTACCGGACCGGGGCACGAACCCGCGTCCCCTGCATCGGCAGGCGGACTCTCAACCACTGCGCCACCAGGGAAGCCCCAGGGCTCTCCTTTAATCCAGCATCACGGAGGGTAGGGAATTGCAGATTGGGTCCCATGGCTGGGAGATTAGGTGTTACTGCCCCCGGGGGGCTGAGGCCGGGCTGCAGGCTTTGCCCCGCCACGGTGCAGGTCTCCCAGCCTTGGCCTTGCCATCTGTAAAGTGGACGCAGGCCCTGGGCTTTGTGCAGTGAGCCAAGCACTGCTGCGGATGAAAGGTGAGTGGGCGCCAGCGGCACCGGCTCTGAAGCTCAGCCAGTGCCAGCCGAGCCCAACGCCCTGCGCTGCCACCCAGGGCTCGCTGAGAAAGAATCAAGCAGCGCGCCCGGACCGTGAAGAAACAGCGCTAGTCGGCTTTTTAGAGGTGCCAACCCACACCCAGCGTGTGCCCCCTCCCCAGCCGACTTCCCGGCAGAGCTAACAGCCCCACCCGGCCCCGGGCAGCTGCATTGGCCTCC
Source organism: Mesoplodon densirostris (assembly GCF_025265405.1). Classification (NCBI taxonomy): domain Eukaryota; kingdom Metazoa; phylum Chordata; class Mammalia; order Artiodactyla; family Ziphiidae; genus Mesoplodon; species Mesoplodon densirostris. The sequence goes on along the minus strand of NC_082662.1, from coordinate 192,570,582 downwards.
CTGCTGCTCTCTGGGCGCCAGGCAGCTCCAAACCTGCCCCAGCGCTCCGTATCCTCCAGGGAGGGCGGCTGCGGCCCAGGCCTCGAGGGGGTGCTGGCCACCCCTACATCCGGGGCCCCAGGCACCCAGCACATGGCAGGCTTGCACAGGTCACATGTGGCACAGAGACTGGGCACTGGCTGGGAGCTTCGGTGGGTTTTCTCAGTTAACCCCCCAGGTCTGCTCTGTCCCCACGGAGGGTAACTCCGGGCAGCCCCGCCAACTCCCCAGACGTCCATTTCCCAGCATGTGACCGAGCGGCCTAGACTGTCCCGTTTAACTGTCCGGCCGCCCGTGACAGCTGGCAGGGAGCGGGCGGGCACGCAGCCCAAGCCACACGCAGTGGCAAGGAGATGCCCAGCTTTCCTGACCCCAGGCTGGGGCCCCCCGGCCCGCCGGGCATCAGGTTGAAGGTGGAGAGGCTGGAAGATCTGCGCCCCATCCAGAGAGCACAGGATAGCCCCGAGCTCTGGTCCCCACCTCCTGTCCGCTTCCCTCTGTGGCCACAAAGGCAGACAGCCCGGCCCCCGGCGCAGAGGCCCCAGCCCAGCCCCCCTTCTCAGGTCACAGCTTGTCTCCCACATTTTCTCCTCTGCCACTTCAGATGCCTGAAAACCCCTCCCCTCAGGAATGACACTTTGTGTGTTGGGGGGCGGCGAGAGGACCGGCACCGTGCGTCGGGGGTTCACCCTTGCTGCAGCTGGCGGCTAAGGTGCAGCCCCTCCCCCTCCCGTGGGCCGGCTGTTGGCTCCAGGGGGGTGCATCCCGCCCGCTCTGAGGGGGCCGCGAGACCGCAGAGGAGGTGCTGAGGGCTTGGGTGCCTTCTGACCGCAGCTGAATTCCAGGATGCTGATGGGTAAATAATGTGGCTTTTTCAGAGTCCACAGCTTGGGCGCTGAAGGGGCGCCTCCTGCCAGGCTTTCCGCGAGTTAGAGCGGCCGGAGACCCTCCCCCCGTCAGCAGCCTCTCTCCCACAGTGGTGGGGGGCTGGGGGTCACTGCTGCCAAGCCAGCCCCGCCCCACCCCAAGCCTTCCACTTGCAGGCTTAATATCCTCACTCTCCTCGCTTCGTCTCGCAGTTCCATTTCTGTCTAAAATCTCATTGTCTTGGTCTCTCTGCGGGCACGGCCACCCTGAACTCCCAGGGGGCACAGCCCACGCCCTGGAGGACAGAACCCACTAGGAGCGACACTCAGAGAAAGGCCACGTCCCAGCGCCCCAGTCCTGCCGCTTCCCCTCCGCCACCCCACGCCAGGACTCCCGTCCCCAGCAGGACAGACCCCCCCACCCCGGCACTCACAGAGTCTCCAGGTTGCGCAGCCCCTCGAAGCTGTGGGTCCCCAGGTGCTGGATGTGGTTGTTATGGAGATGCCTGTGTGGGAGGAGAGGCGGTCAGGACAGGTGCGCGCAGCGTCGGGCTGGGGCGGGGACGCAGACGCGCTTGCGGAGGAGGCACAGACAGTGACCCCAGAGGGTCAGCCTTTGTCTCCAGGGACAAACTGACGGGCCAAGATGGACTTCGGAAGCCACAATCCCCAAGGCTGGAGTGGCCAGGGGCTACGCCGTTCAGACTTCCGATCAAGGGAAAAAACCAGAGGCGTTTCCCAGGCCGAGGCGAAGCAGGCTCCCACCAGGCTCGAGGGGAGAGGTCCGACGTTGGGGATCCAGTTGGGGCTTCTTCTACGGGGCGCAGCTGCCTGGGTCAGGGGCCAGACGCACTGTAGGAGCCGGAAGCAAACCACGGCAGACAGCGTGTCATTAAAGGTGAGCTTTCTGTTACAACCGGAGTGAGCTGTGGGCCTGGAGATGGAGACGGGTGAGGCCAGGGGCGCCAAGGAAGGCTCCTTGGAGGCAGCGGCCCCGCGCAGGACCACAAGGTCCGGGACGCAGACACGCAGGGGTAGGGCGCGCCAGGCGGAGGCGACGTGAGGACAGAGGCGGCCGGGGGTGGGGGTGAGGGCTTGGCCGGAGCACACGTCGGGAGAGAGGCCCGAGGTCAGTCTGGGGGACTTCCAAGGTCAAGAGCGAGTTGAAAGTAAGTGACAGAATATTCTTCTCCCAAGTCCTAGTGAGATGAGCAAAAATAGCAGAGACAGGCCCCCTGCCCCACCCCAAATACTACCAGTAGCAGCAAAGCAAGGGCAGAGACATAACGCAAATAAACAGCAAAGACTGTGGCCAAGGAAACGTCCTCGTCAGAAACTGAACTGGTGAGAAAACAAGATCCTGCGAATTCTCCCTGCAGTCCCTAAATCTGAAGAGAAGCGGCTGTGGATGTCCTTTTCCCTCCCCACTGCTGGCTTCCCAGGGAAGAGGGGAAGGGAAAGTAAAATGAAGGCTCCGGGCTCCTCATGCGTTGAGGAGACAACCTGAAGCTCAAGGGAATTCCTGCATGGAGGGAACGAATTCCTGCATTTACCACAGCCTGACCCTGCCAAGGGACCACCTTACCTGCACCAGCGCACCTGGGCACCCACAGGCAGGTGGACCCTCATTTACCCACCGCTCTGGCCCACAAACGACAGCCTTGAGGGAGAGCCGAGGGGACCAAGGTGATGCAGCTGTCCCAGCAGAAGCCAGAAAGAGAAATCACATGGCAATTGTGCAAACATACAACAGGAAGAGCAGAAGAGAGATGCCCAGGCCAGGTGAAGTCCCAAGCCTAGAAGAAAACATAACAGATGAACGAGCAGCAAGACATTTATCACAGCTGCCTTCTGCTGCAAAACAACCCAGTAAAACGTTTCAAAGACAGCATTTCTAAGTGAAAGCAAAAATGACATTGTAGAGTAAGGAAATGAATTGAAGACCAAAAATACATCAGTAAAAAACCAGTCAGTAGGGCTTCCCTGGGGGTGCAGTGGTTAAGAATCCACCTGCCAATGCAGGGGCCACAGGTGGGCTCAACTACAGGATCCCAACTGGTTCCCAGATCCCTGATCCAGGAAGATCCCACATGCCGTGGAGCAATGAAGCCCACGTGCCACAACTACTGAAGCCCACGCGCCTAGAGCCCGTGCTCTGCAACAAGAGAAGCCACCGCAATGAGAAGCCTGCGCACCACAACAGAGTAGCCCCCGCTCACCGCAACTAGAGAAAGCCCGTGCCCAGCAACAAAGACCCAACGCAGCCAAAAATAAATAAAATAATAATAATAATAAAAAGCTAGTGGATAAGTTTGAGACAAGGAACAGTATAGACAGTGCTGGCAGTGCAATGGATGTCAGAGAAAAAGCCTGAGCTAAAATGGTGAGCTCGGCTGCATGAGAGCGAAAGGCTAAAACAGCTAGAAAATAATCGATGCGAGTCAACACTGGGCTATTGATGTCTCTGAGGGCCAGGATCCAAACATGAGACAAAAGACGTATTCAACATGTAACACAAAAGAGAACTCTCTACAACAAAGAATGAAATCTGCAGGTCAAAAGCATACATTGTTTCAGGAAAATTGGATGCAGAAAATTCCACACTGTGTCATATTCTAGTAAAGCTATTAAAGTTCAAGGATTAAAAGACATCTTCAGGAAGGAAAAGGAAATCACGTACATGGGGAAGAAATCAGACTGGCCTCCAAGACGTTCAGATGGCAAGGCAACAGGCAGACCCCATCCTATGTGGTGGGCAGGGCTGGGGGTCTCGAGAGGAGGGGGTCCTTCCCCACCTGCTCCATGTCCAGGAGGCAGACAGACCCACCGCAGGGGCTTGGATTTGACAGAGAGAACACAGCCCTGGCCTCTGGGAACGAGCCCCTCCCCTCCATGCTTCCTTCGCTGTCACCAAACTCCCCTTTCCCGCACCTCCGGCTGAAGCTCATCTCCGTCCCCACCCCGTCCCCCAGCCCCGCCAGCGCCTCTGGTCCACAGCATCTCAGCTTCTGACCCTGCAGCCCAGGCCTACAGACTACGACTGGGTCTCCCCAGGCGTCCCGAGCACCTTCTGCAGGCCAGCCTGTTGGGGCTTATGGTCCAGAGGAAGAGATGAGACCCCACACAGGACAGCACTGCCGTCCAGTTCAGCGCCCCTTGGTCCCCTCAGGGCCACGCAGAGCAGCCTGACCAAGGCCCAGGGTTCGGGTTGAAACGAAGCCTCTCTGCACCCGCTGGTTGCCTCACGCCTCCGGCCAGACCCCCGTCCACCCACCTTCTTCCTCTGCCTCTGCGCTTTCCTGCAGCTCAGCCCTAGGTCCTGGACGGCTTTCTCCAGCCCCCTCTGCCCTGCAAGGTCACCGGCCACGGCAGCCTATGTCCCCGGTCCCAGGGCCGGAGGAGCTGAAGGGCAGGGGCGATGCTTCTGGGCCTTCTCCTCGCTCAGCGTCGTGGGCCCCTGGGCCCCTCCCCTCCTGTGCCCGGTGGCCCCCCGGCCCCTCCTGGATCCGCGGTAGCCAAACTCCCCCACTCACGCCCCGACCTTGGCCTCCCATCCTGTGAAAACCTCAAGTCGGATGGATTCTTCCTTCACAACATCCCTCAGGGCCACGCCTCTGTCTCCTCCCTAAGCTGGACTTTGCCTCCTAGATCCAGTCTCCCCTGTTCCCGCCCATCCTTCAAACCAGACTCCCAACCCCGCTTCTCGCCTCCAGCCTCCCCTGCCCCGCGCAAGCCACAGCCGGACTCCTGCTCTGACTCTGAGCCCCCGGACACAGCTGCCCGGCCTTCTCTCCGGCCTCACTGGCGTGCTCGCCTCAGCCAACAGCCCGCCGCCCCCGTGTCTTTGCTGACACCTGCTTGGAGCCCCTGTTCCTCACCTGCCTACTCTAAGCCAACTTTCCGGCCCAGGACGGCCCCCAGCCCAGCAGGCCCCCGCTTCCCTCCTCCAGCTGCTTCGGCTGCCTTGAGCCCCGAGACAAGCCTGACTCAGCGTCCGGCCCCCTCGGCCTGAGAGTTAAGCAGCAGCACTGCTCTCCTTCCCACCAGCATCCTGCTACTGGCACTGGCCCGCCAGCCTCTGAGACAGCGGCCGGCTCTCCTCCCCTGGACTCTGCAGGGCCCCCACGGGCCTCCGTACACCCTCCGCTGCTCGCTTGTCGGGGGCCCATCGTGAGGCCCGCATGTTTCCAGCAGTCTTGTCTCTCAGAGACCTGACGCCGTTTATTCCCAGGGAACATCACGATGTCACAGGGCATCACCAAAGCTGGAATCAGCCACCCCATTCTGTTTAGCCGCCGTCAATACCCCCCACTGGCGCCCAGAAGGAGGACAGGGTGGCCATGCTGACGGAGGATGTGGTGCAGGAGGATGCTGGGCCCGCTTCTCCAGTCTCCCAGGACAGAGAAGTAGACAAACTCATGCCTCGTCCGCTCCCTGGTTTGGGAAATCATACCAGATTTCCAAGAGCAGGGGAGGCCTTACGTCCCCACGGCAATTAGGATGTAACCCAAAGCAATTACACGGGACCTCCAAGCCCTTGGCAATTACCCTGTGAACTTTGCACTCCAATGCTAATTTGCACTCCAAAGTTCCGGGGTGGGGGGGGGGATGGGGGGGAGGACAGAGTTAACCCTGCGCTCCAGTTCCTGCCGGGGATGCTATCTCCCAGGGAAGTACCGGCGGGGCTCTGCTGTCTAATTACAGCGCTGGCTTCTCTCTCCTCCTCCAGGCCTGGGGATGAGGTGAGTTTATCCCACCCCTGTGCCAAAGCACAAGACTGCATCCACCCATGGCCTGATTGTCAAATATGGTGGAAATCGTTCAGGAGATATTTGGCATGCATTCCCATTGGTGCGGTATAGTTAAAATATTTGCATATAATAGCAGAGGGAATCGCAGCTTCATTCCTCTCTTCCAGCCTCTCAGAGCACTTCTTACGTCGCCTGGCCTCACAGTAGCCCCACGGGGTCAACAGGAGATGGTCATCCTCACGTTACAAGGGGAAACGCAGACCGGAAGGTTCGGAAACCTCAGGGACACAGCCAAGAGCGCAGCTGTGCAGGGTGGACACGCCGCCATCTGGGTGGGCCGAGGGGCGGCACTCACAGAACCACGAGGCTGGACAGGTTCCGGAAGGCGTAGTCGGGGACGTGGCCTATGCGGTTCAGGGCCAGGGTCACGGCCTGCAGGGCGCGGAGGTTGCCGAGGGCCCGGACGGGGATCTCGGTGAGCGCGTTGTCGTCCAGCCACAGGTGGCGGAGGGAGGACAGCCCCTCGAAGCTCTTGTCCGGGACCAGGGAGATGAGGTTGGCATCGAGGCGCCTGGTGGAGAGAGGGGAGGGTCAGTGCTGTGCCAGACAGCCTCCGAGGCGCCGGGGAATAAGGGACCCCGGTGTTCGCCTCGGCTCCAAGCCACAGCTTTTGGCCCTTTCCACCCTGCATTCCCGTCGGTGACCCAAGGCTGGACCCACAGCCCGGCTGTGGACAACAGTGTTCCCCCTGCCACGCTCAAGCTCCTCATCTGGGCCGCGGCTCCCCTGCTCTGGGGACGCTGTTCTCCCCAGCCCCATCCACTCTGAGGCTGGATAACAGAGATGTTCCCACCACGGACACGGGGAGAGCTCCTCCCTGGACGTGGCCAAAGGAAATGCCTCCTCAAAACCACAGGCCGCTCCCTACTGCTCGCCCTGCTCCCCGGCTCAAGGGCCCAGGTGTTGGACGGGGCTCCCTGCTTGGCTGATGGCCTACGGGAGGCTCCTGGATGTCAGAACAGGCAGACGGATGGTGGACGGTCCGGTCTGTCCACAGCCAGAGGGTCCACGGCGGCAGAGGACTTCTGGTGTGAGGTCTAGACGCTCTTGGCAGCCAGCAGGACAAGGAGACAGCCCATGCCAGCTTTTCACAGCTGTGCCCGACCAGTGTGCCTCCTAGTCCAGGGCTCGGGCTGAAACCCCATCACCCCATGCAGCTGGTCCCACAGGGACGAGACAAGCTGGCCTGTGGCCGTGGATCTGCCCCTGGGCTTTGCTGTCTTGAGGGGCTTTGCACTGATGCTTGGTCCTCTGTGTGGGCAGATGGCCCCTATGTCATGGAAACGCCAGCCCTCGACCACACAGGCCCGAAGGCCCCGGCATGCTGACCCTAAGGAAGACTGGGCGGTGGCGGAGGGGCCTTTCTTCCATCCCAGCAGCACGAGCCCACGTGTCGACAGCCGGCAGTGCTCCTGTCTGTTCCCTGAGCCGTTTCACCAGTGTCCCTCCCACCCCTGGGAGAAACCCCCAGGCTCACCAGCAGGGGAGCTGTGGGTGAACAGGCAGACACAGGAGCCTTGGATGGGAGAGCAAACCAACCAGGACAGGCCCCAAAAGCTGCAACTAGGAAAGACCTCCACCCACGTCAGACCTGACCTGACGGCCACAGGCCCTTCAGTGAGTGCCTGTCACTCGGTCACTGTCGTCAGACCCTCGATGGTCTGACTGTGCTGGTGACCTGGGGACCACAGGTGGGAACAGGCTCCAAGAGCCTTCCCAGGATGGCCTGGTTCGGAAGGCCAGGGTGGGGCCTGGAATCTGTTTCTAAAGAGTGCCCTAGATGTTTCTATGCACAGACAGTTTGGAAAGTGCTGGGTAAGCATCGGCTACAAAGAGGACGGTGTCCCCGCCCTTCACAACTCAGCGCAGTGCGATGGCTGGGGAGGCGTTAGGAGTGGCCTCAGGTGGAGGTGATGTGACGTGGAGACCCGGCCAACTAGGAGGAGTCAGCCAGTGGAGGAGGGCGGCGTGTGGGAAAGAAAGAGAGAGCATCTTGCAGGGGACACAAGCAGCCAGGCCCAGGCGGGGCTTCAGGAAGGGCAAGGGGAAGCCGGAGGGAGCAGGGCTGGAGCTTGAGGGCCCTGCGAGCGGTTCTGTGCTCTGTGTCAGGGAAACGGGGAGCCAGGGGGGGCTGTAAACAAAGAAGGACGTGGCCAGGTTTCTGGTGCTGAGGAGGGGCCAGCCTGGAGGCGGGCAGATGGGCGAAAAGACAGGTGCTCGGCACAAGACTGCGCCCAGAAAGGGACAGGTACGTCCGTGGGAGCTCGAAGGGTGAGCTGGACCACTGCAGGGTCCAGACCCCAAAGGGTCCTCTCCTGAAGGAGCCCCTGTTGCCCTGACCGGGGATGTCACGGTGCCGGCCTGGCAAGCTCCCTGGCACGGGATCGCCCCCGGCAGTTCTAGGAGCCTTTAGCATCCCCTGCAAAGCACCCCGCACGGGACACCCCTTCACCTCACCCCCACCTGCCCCGTGTGCCATCACAGACCCTCGGAGGCAGCGCCTGAAGCCTCATCCTCATACAGTCGGAGGCCCCGTTTACCAAGCGTGCACTTGCTATGTTCCGGGGCACTGTATGTATCACGTCATTTAATTTTTTCACAGCCTGTGAGGTTCACATTTTGCAAATGAGAAAAATGAGGTACAGACAGGCTGAGTTCCTTGCGGTAAGTCACACGTCTGGGAAGTGGTGAAGCTGGGGTTCGAGCTCAGGCATCCAGCTCCAGGTAACACACCTCTAACCGTCGTGCTGCACCGCCAGCACGCTCCTGCGCCCACGCGCCTCGCCGATCCCTGCGCCAACCTGGAGCTCCTCCCTCTGCCCCACCCACCATCTCCCGCACCCTGCACTCACACACCGCCTCTCCACCCCATCGAGCAGGCTTGGCCACACCGGCTCCGTCATGCCTCCCTCGCCCCCGCCGCCCCTGGCCCCAGGCATCAGTGGTGCAGATCGTCCTCCGGCAGTGTGGTCCACAGACCATAAGCTCAGCACCACCGGGGAGCTGGTCGGAAAGGCAGAGTCTGAGGCCCCATCCCGGACTTTCTGGGTCAGAACCTGAATTCTAACCTGACTCCCAGGTCATCGGTTGGGTCGTAAGCACATTAATGTCTCCCAAGCACCGAGCCAGGCCTTCCAGAGCTTCTGACGCTCTGGTCAGCGGCAGGGACAGCTGGACGGGAGAGGGAGCCTGAATGGGGAGCCAGATGTTTAGTCCTGTGGTCAGTGCTCGGCTGGCCCTGGGGCCTTGCTCTGGGGTTCAGTCACCCATCACTCCAGGCCCCGGGCTCCAGCACCCCTTCCTGGGTAAGTCATCTCCCACACCCTCCACGACACACCGTTCACAGACAGCAGTGTCCTCAAATAAACAGGGGAGCGACTCCCCAGCCTGGGGCTGGCCGAGCCGCCAGTGGCCTGAGGGGACCCGGACAGACCTTCCTACCAGGCGTGGTCTTGCTCTGACACCCGTTCCACCGTGGTGAGGCTCTCACCCTCACCTCGCTCCCGTCCACAGAGACCCCAGCAGATGTCCGGAGGCTCCTCATGGGCCTGGGGAGACCCCCAGTGGGGCAGCACCTTGGCCCCAGCTTTCCCAGAGACCATGGGTGGGAAGCTGAGCCCTGAGTCCCACTTAGACCACATAGACCGCAGCCCCACAAATGGCCTTAAGGAAGGTAGGATTTAGGCCAGGACAGTGGCGGGTGGGGCTCATGAATGAGGGCCTCAGGCAGGGGGACACAGGGCCAGTGTGGATGGGCAGCGGGCACGAGTTCATACTCCCTTAGGAGGTCAAATCCATAAGCCCCCCTCCCCGTGGGACACGGGGGGTCGGGTGGGGCTGCAGCCTGGCTCTCGGCCGCTGCCTTTCCAGGGAGCCTGGGTCCCCGAGGCGGGGGTGCTCCCCCTCCAGTGACCACCACGACCCCGCGGTGTCATTGCTCCCACTTACGAGCCCTCGTCCTAGGCCAGGTCGGTACCAGGCATGTGATCGGCGTCCTGGGAGCAATGCCACGAGGGGCTCTGAGCACGCGTTTCACAGAGGGACCAAGGTCACTAGAGAGCTGGGGTTCCACCCAGGTGTCTGAGCCCAAATCCACGTGCCTCACCCCCTGCGACACCGGTCCTGGAGTCGTGAGCAGGGTGAGCACCTGAGCGCCCGGGGAAGCGTCCCACTGAAGGACGGAGGACAGAGGCGGGAAGCCGGACGCGAGCCGGGGCTGGGGCCGGGCAGGGCGACGGCCGTCACTCGGTGAGCTCGGCGTCCGGGAGCTGCCTCTGTGTGCATACGTGGTGAACACACACGTGTGGCCTCACACACGCCTGCGCCCGCTTTCACAGGTCACCACGGCCCTGATTAGTCCTGCTGCTGCGTTGGGTGCAGCCCAGGGCAGGAGGGCTGAGAAGGGCCACCTCTCGCTGGTCGGCTCTCCCATTCGCAGGGAAGGGCTGGGCTGGACCAGGGAGAACACCCCGCCTCCATCCACAGCTCACAGGCTTCAGGCGTCGTAGGCGGGGTGGGGGGGGCGGGGGGGGTGCTGGGAGCAGAGGAAGTGTCTGCAGCACCTCCCACCCTGCCCGATGCTTGGGGACAGGGACGTGCCGAAGGGGGAATCCAGCAAACTGGCAAGTGTTGGAGCTGGGACAGTCGCGGGTGAGGTCGGTCAGGCCTGAGCCTGCGTCTGGGCGGGCCTGGCACAGGTGGGCTGAGTGTGGGCCATGGACCCAGGGCAGCAGGGCTGGATTTCCCACACAGTGATCCATGTTGCCCACTTAAATTTGAATTTCGGGTAAATAACAAATCGTTTTTTCTATAAGTAGGTCCCATGCAATATTTGGGACATTGCCCAGTTAAATTTGAATTTCCAATAAACAGGAATAACCTTTTAGAATAAGTAGGTCCTGTGCAGTATCTGCACTTTATGTGGCAGCTCTCACCCTGGGGGCGTCCTGTGAGCATGGACTTGGCCAGCAGGCGGATCTAGTCACAAATCCCTCATTTAACCTGTTGGGCTGGTCTCCTTAGCTGTACACACTGACTCCCCGCCCATCCGAGACTACTTGGAGGCGAAATGCACACGAAACGCACAGCTCAGAGGCTGCCCGCAGCTGCCTCTCTAACAGGGAGGCTGTGCAGAGGGGCGGGGGGGCCCAGGGAGGAGCTCGGCACCTGGCGACCTCAGGTCCTCCTGAGGCGTCGGCTGGGAGGACAAAGCCCCCTTTGAGGTGGGTCCCCAAGGCGCCCAGAGAGGAGTGGGGAGGGGGACGAGAGGAAACAGAGTGGCACCGGCTTCCACTCCCCCTGCCCCTCTCCTGTGTGGGGCGGCCCCCTGCCCCCAGCAACCTCTAGCCCCTGGGGACCCTCCTGCGGCCCCTGCCCAGCCCCTGGCAGGCCGGGTGTCCTCCAAGCATGCCCCACCCCTCAGTCTGGGTTCCGGCTCCCGGGTCCCGTGCTTGAGGGTGGGCGGGGGGCCCCCTGCTCTGGAGGTGGCAGCTGAGGAGCTGGTCCAGCTCTCCGGCGGGGAAGAGGAGGGCAGTTATGCCACGGAGCCCTGGAGTAAAGCCAATAGCCCGAGCTCCCACGGGGGCTGGGCTCCGCTCCCCAGGAGGCTGCTGGCCAACAGGCACCTCACAGGCCAGTCTGGGCCTGCCTGGGCTCTGGGGAAGCCGCTGAGCCTCTCCAGAGCCAAACGGCTCCCCGCGCTCCCCCAGGAGGCCCGGAGGGAGGGCTGGGCCTCTGCTCTCCAAGCCCCGCAGGCTCAGGCAGTGGCCTGGTCCCACTGACAGAATGGGAGGGTGGAGAGACCCCAGCTGGGAGCCAGTGACAGCAGAAGAGATGGAGCTGGGACCTTGCTCAGTGACAGTGACAGAGACCGGAAGAGCTGGGGTGTAGACGCAGATCCTGTTCCCTCAGAGCCTGAAGGAGCCGCCCGCCCCACTCAGCTCACCAGAAGGGCCAGGAGCCCAGAGAAGGAGAGAGAAATGCCTGAAGCGGGTAAGCGGCAGGGCTGGACTCAAGCTTAGGGCTTCTTTCCACCAGCCTGGGTCCCTATAAGGACTGCACCTGTCTGAGCTGCAGGAGGCACATTCCTATTTGGAGACCAAGGTCGCTTACAGCCCGCAGAGCACTAGATTGACTGAACAGACCCTCTCTGGACTTTCTTTCTCTAACCCTTCCTATGTACTACCCGATCTTAGTCAAACTCAAGACAGAGGGACAGATTCGGGGCTCCTAGTGGACCACCAGCTGATCCACTTGTTGTCACCAGGTATCCACTCAAAAGGGATCAGGCATGGTACCTGCTCTCTGAGCGCAGTCCCCAGGGAGGGTCCCCTGGTCTATTCTGCTCCAGTGGCTGCAGGGTCTCTCCAACTCTGAACCACGCCACGTGGAGGACCAGCGGTTGTGGAACACAGCCCTTGGGAGCGGAGAGGGATGACACCCCTGAGGACCAGCGGGCCCAACAGAGAAGATGAAAAAGAAAGGTGAAAGAAGGTGAAAATAGAAAGAAAGCAGCCACTTTGGACCCGGTGACCCTGTGCACGAGGCAGCCACTGACACCGGGGGACCGCCGTGAAGGTGAGGGCTCGGGGACAGACTGGCACCTGCTGAGCTGCAAGGATGTGCCTAGGCCTCCCGCAGGCGGTGGGCCCCAGACTCCCACATCAACACGCCACCAGTGCTGGCCTCCAGCCTCCAGCCTCAGCGGGAGGGCGTGGGGCTCCCAGGGGGTAGGCTTGGCGGAAGGGCTGGTCCACCTGGGCACCAAGCAGACACAACCAGCTGTCGCCCAGGTATCTCTACACACGGACACTCCCCGCTCCCTGGGAGACCGCAGCCTGCACGCCCACCCCCCCAGGGGGCCTGTGCGCTCTCCCAGGGCTCTCACAAGCCACTACCGCAGCCCCCCAACCACCAGGCTCCCCAGGTGCCCCTCATCACAGGAGTCTCAGTTCAGCCAGTAAGCGTCAGTCCCTTAGTCCTCGATTTCATCGGAGCGGATGAACTTCAATCCCGATGGACTGAGACATTCCACCCAATGGAGTGCACGGAACACACTAAGCGCTCATCAGCGCCGACGGCCAGGCCAGCCTCGGCTCCGGGCTCCAGCATGAGCTGCACACAACCCCTCTCTGGAGAAGCTCTTAGACTATTTACTTTATTATTTAATGAAGCAACACGAAAACCTCAGCCAGCGTTTCCTGAGAGCTAGTCATCACCAGGCTCGCTAGTATTTCACATACACTTGCATATTGAACCTCCACCCCAGCCCTGTGGAGTTGGAAGCTTGACCTTCTCACCTTGCCTGCAGGAAAGCGGGCTCAGAGGTGAAACCGTGCTTCTGACTCCAAAGTCTGCGGCTCCAAACCCACAGTTGGTACTTGGTCAAGTGAGCCTGTGGAAAACACTCCGCAGCTGGGACCCGCCTGATGCCTGTGGGAAATCCAGTAAGGCCTCACAGAGGAGGTGACATTTGAGCTGGTTCCCAGGGGAGGAGTCTTCTGAAGGGCGAGGGGGCGGGGCCTCTGGTCCCCTCTGAGACAGCTGGTCCGCAGGGGCACCTGCGGCTCTCGACCACCTGGAGGCTGGTGCCACTGAGGAACGGAGCCTCTATGTTTATTTCATTTTAATTGACACACGTGCCTAGCGTTCCGTAGAGGCTTCAGGCAGCCAACCCCACCCCCGTGGCCCACAAGCACTTCAGGACGATTAAAATTTTACCACTTGGACACTATTCCTTTTTTAAAGAATGGAAGTTGCCGATAGTGTTTTTAGAAATCTGGCAGACATTATTAGGTAGCCTTTTAATTTCAATGGAGATTATAGCTTTTTGAGAGAAACTTCTGGAACTGGGACACAGACGTGGAATGCAGGGAGCTCTGGGAAGGAGGATGGGAAGGATGCTCAGTGTAGGCGGGAGGAAGGCCAAGGCCAGCTCTGGACTTTTGACCATCACCACGCTCTTCTCTGATCACACGGGAAGACCCCTGGGGGCATGGGCTGTGGCCTCTCCCTGCAACTTGCCAAGTGGGCATTCGACCTGTGTGGCTTTTGTTTGTTTTGATGGAGTTCTGAGCACTTCCAGCATTGTTCATAGGACCGCCTACCGAGAAGAGACCAGTCACAGGGTGAGAGCTGAAAGGGACCCCCGCAACCAAGGAGGAAAGGGGTCAAGGACGGTCAAGGTCACAGAGTAAAGAGGGCAGAGCCAAAGAAGGCGGTTGGCATGGAGCCAGCTTCCCTTCCCTCCTGCCCTGGCCCACTGGGGAGCATACGGCACTCACCCTTCTCTGCCCCACAGACAGGGCCCGGTTTAGACTCCCAGAGACCCCAAGGGGACGGCCACTCCCGCCCCGCGTCATGGCCAAGGTCTCGTGAAGAGCTGGGGTCCCAATGCCCGGCCTCCCAGGGTGTGCACGACGCTGAGTCCAGAAATGAAAACTCTTGGGGGTTGGAACCCCGAGCACCCCAGCGGGAGGAAGCGTCCTAAAGTGACGGACAGCGTCGGGGGTGCGGAGCGGACGCTGGTGTCTAGGCCCCCAGAAGCTTAAAGTCGAGCTTTGCTGCAGGGGCGGGGGTGGGGGTACAGGAGATGGAGCCTTAATTAATCTGTGTCCCCCCAGCGGAGGGGAGGGTTAGGGCAACACCGCTCACCGCCTCTCCCCACACAGGAAAGTCTGCGTCTGTCGGAGGACTGTGGTTTCATTAGCTCTGATTTATGTCACCTAATGAGATCCTTCCCCTCTCGCTGTCAGCCTCTCAGCAGATCAAAGGGAGGATATTAAGACAAAGCCAATTCCAACCGGTCCTCTGAGCTCTGCTGAGGCTGGAGCCACCCTTCCCCTCCACCCACCAGGAGAGTGATGGATGGGCGAGAACCCCAGGAGCAGAGAGAGCTTCCTTTGTGTACATCAAAGGTGACACCTGAGCCTCCCTCCAGGCTATTCCGCGTGTTTAATCGGCACTAACATATAAGAATAATTACCTGCCCTCCATGGGGGAGGCAGGGAGGATCCTCCGTGTGCAACCTTTACCAGCTTCCCCTGAAGACACAGACCTACAGATCTGGGCAGAAGGCCAGCCCTGTGGGTGACAGTCCCAGAATCCGGGGTGGGGACTCCGAAAGGCACCCATCCACGCCCCCGCCTCCCGCCGCTGGATTCCAGACAGCAGGCTGGCTTCGGTGGGCCTTCCTGGGCCGTCTGAGAGGCGTTAGCCTGTCCTGTGGCTGCCTGGGGCCAGGGCGACTGCCCTCGGTAAGGAGTGCTATGGCCGGTGGGGGAAGAGGCAGACGACCCCTCCAGGGAGGGGCAGAGATGTCCGCGGTCCAGGAACATGAGCAACACCCCAGTGTCTTAAAGGCCACCCCACCGGACTCTGTAGTAACAGGTGCCATGGAAAAGGGTGCCGTGGGGGATGGAAGAAAGACGCCGGTTCTGCGTCCCTAACCCAGGGTCCGGTCATCCCTCCTCCCGAGGGCCCCTGGCTCCCCGTGGACCAGTGTGGAAGCCAGGAGGCCACAGATCCGTGGGGTCAGTCCTTTCCCCCCAGCCCCTACCTCCCGCCCCTCCACCGACCCCTCTGTCTGTCCACCCATCCGTCTGTCTGTCCACCCACCCATCCACTCACACAGACTAGAGAACCACCCCCATGTTCTGGGCTTGTCTTCCTCCTGCTCAGTCACCTACGGCTTCCAGCCAACCCCGAGCTCTTTAGCTTGGGCTTCAAGAGCCTGTCCCCGGAATGACTCTCCCATCCGCCTCGTTTCTCAGAAGGGCCCCCCATTCTCCACTTCATCTGGGAAGCATGCCTCTCTCCCCCCACTTCCCGTCCCGAGTGCGTGGTTTATTCACCTCTGCACCTCTGTAAAGGCCGGTGCCCTTCCTTGCACTAGGCCCCCCTCCTCCCCCTCGGGGGCCCCCGACGCCCATCACCTCTTCGGATTTCACGGATTGACCTGTGAGCACCCCGCACCTCCACCCGCGCTGAAGCTGACACGGGAGACCAGCCATAGGCCTCTCCCCTGGCCCAGGAGACAGGTCAGATACTCCAGTAGTTCCCAGTTAAAACAGAGGAAAATGTAACCACCTTCCCACTACGACACCTATGGAGACACAGAAAAAGACGAAATCTTAGGCCTTGACCAGAAGCAACACTTAACCAGAATCTGACATCTCTGCTGGCCCCGAGGTCAGTGGAACTGAGGAAAACAGCCAGGAGTGAGTGGTTTTCATCTGGTTTGCTCTGTGAAACAGGGGAGCCCCTGCCTTAGACGGAAGGCGGAAGGCACGTCCCCCCTTGCCCGTTTCTTCGGAATCGCGTTCCAGAAAACTGCACAGCCGCCTCCCCTGACTGTGTGAGCAACGCGTTTCCAGGCAGCCAGGGCTCCAGCCCCCCACAGCACCCCAATCCCCACTTCTGTGTCCACTCAGAGACCCCGATTCCCGAAAACAACACGGCAGGAGGGAGGGGCGGGGGGCGGCGGCACCTGCATCCTGGGAGGCACCGCGCAGGAGGACAGCCTGAGTCAGGCATCTTGAGACAAAGCACTTCTGGCCATGGCTCCACTGTGGCATCACTTGCGGAGCTGGTAAACCTCTGGTGCTTGGGCCGGACGTAGAACGCCTGAGTCGTCGGTTCAGGGTGGAGCCTAAGCATAGCGTCATTTAACATTTCCTCTGGTGTGTCTAATGTTCAGCCGGGGGGCAAACCTTCACACCGTGCAGTCCTCTGTGCAGTCCTTGGCCCAGGGAATCAGAGAACCACCCACTGGGTGAAGTGGAGGCTTCCACGCGGGACACCAGAGCTACGAGCCCCTGCTGAGGTGCTGAACACCGGCCTGGGGATCACACACACCGACCTGCTTCCCATCCGTGTATCTGAGAAGCTAACTGAAACAGCCCCGGACGATGCAGAGCCAAACCAGGGGGAATCCATGTTGCCACCTGGCGACAAACACCACGTCCCGAGGAGATGCTGTCTCCTGAAAGATCAGGGGAAGCAGGGCTCAAAGGGACATTCGTAGACCCACGGTCACAGCACGAGGACAGCAGCCAAAAGGGGGAGGCAATCCAACCGCCCACCACCGGGTGATGGGTCAACAAAATGTGAACATACACACAGTGGACTAGTATTCAGCCCTCAGAAGGGAGGAAGTTCAGACACCTGCTACTACGTGGATGAACCTTGAAGACATGATGCTGAGTGAAATCAGCCAGACACAAAAGGACAAATACTGTGCAACGCCACTGACATGAGGTCCCTAGAGTAAAAATTCACAGAGACGGAGAGAGGAAGGGTGGGGGCCAGGGGCTGGGTGGGGGGCTGGGGAGTGACTGCTTAACAGGCGCAGAGTTTCAGTTTTGCAGGACGGAGGGAGGTTGGGGATGGATGGTGGGGCCAGTGACACAGTGGTGTGATGCACTTAGTGCCACTCAACTGCACACTTGACTATGATTAAGATGGAACACTTTATGTTATATAGATTTAACCACGATTTTTTTGTTTTTTGTTTTAAATTTTTATTGGCGTATAGTTGATTTACAATGTTGTGTTAGTTTCAGGTGTACATACAGCAAAGTGCATCAGTTATACGTATACATACATCCACTCTTTTTTAGATTCTTTTCCCATGTAGGTCATTACAGAGTATTGAGTAAAGTTCCCTGTGCTATACAGCAGGTCCTTATTAGTTACCTATTTTATATACAGTAGTGTGTATATGTCAATCCCAATCTCCCAATTTATCCCCCCCTTAGCCCCTGGTATCCGTAAGTTTGTTTTCTACATCTGTGACTCTATTTCTATTTTGTAAATAAGTTCATTTGTACCACAGTATTGATAGTTTGTGTATAACCACATTTTTTTTTTTTTTTTTTTTTCTTTTTGCGGTATGTGGGCCTCTCACCGCTGTGGCCTCTCCCGTTGCGGAGCACAGGCTCCGGACACGCAGGCCCAGCGGCCATGGCTCACGGGCCCAGCCGCTCCGCGGCATATGGGATCCTCCCAGACCGGGGCACGAACCCGTATCCCCTGCATCGGCAGGCGGACTCTCAACCACTTGCGCCACCAGGGAGGCCCTAACCACATTTTTTTAAATAAAATTTTTTAAAAGAGAAAGGAAGAAGTTTAAAGCAACAATTTTTTTAAATTCTGAAGAACATGAACATGATAATAGCATCCTGAAACCCAGGAAAAGATTAGATCTCTAAAAATAATTTATTACTAGAATGAGAATAAAAACATCCTCAGTAAGGTACAGGAAATGATGAGGTCAGTGGAACAGGAGCAGACACGCATAGGAGAGAAAAGGCGGAGGCGCAGGAACAACAGCACAAAACGGGGAAAAGAAAGGTAAACTTCAAAGACACATTGAAATGTGAGCGGAGCTGGGTGGGCAGGGAAGTTGCAGGAAGGGAAAGTTGAAAGAGCAAAATTGGAACATGCGTCCCAGGTGAGAGTGAGCGGAACCAGCACCACAGAGTTAATCGGCCGTGAGAACAGGATGGGACGCTGCCCCTGACGTCGCAACACAGGTCAGAACAACGAGACCAAATTCATGAAAACAGAGATCAGACGAGCAGGAGAGAGAATTAAACCTGAACTTGAGAACTGCAGGTATTCAGAAGATTAGCCCACAACGAACGGAGCAGAAGCACAACACAGCTATAATTTTTAAAAATTCTTTGAGGCTGGGCTTCCCTGGTGGCGCAGTGGTTGAGAGTCCGCCTGCCGATGCAGCGGCCACGGGTTTGTGCCCCGGTCCAGGAAGATCCCACGTGCCACGGATCGCCTGGGCCCGTGAGCCATGGCCACTGAGCCTGCGCGTCCGGAGCCTGTGCTGCACAGCGGGAGAGGCCACAGCAGTGGGAGGCCCACGTACCGCAAAACAAAAAAAAAATTGTATTTTATAAATGTTTACTGTGTTCCAGGCAAACTGAAGGAAAAGTGATTCATACCCAGACACATTCTGGCTAAACTTTAAATTGTAAAGATAAAGGGAAAAACTTCCATAAGCATTCATAAGGAAGACACATGCTATCCTCTAAGGAAAAAATGATGAGGGCAACCTCCGAATTTTCTGGCACACCACATGCCAGGGGAAAAATTGAGCTACATCGACAGGATTCTGAGAAAAATACATAATGATCCATGAATCTTATATCCAGTTATTTTGACAATTATATGTGAAGTCCACAAAAATATATTCTCAAATATGTAAGGGATCAGAAAATGTACTGAATGGGATTTTTTGGGGCCGGAGTTAGGTGTAGCCTCATAAAATAAAACTAAAGGCCATGTTATAAAACAAATAGATGAGCAAAATATAGCAGAAAAATGGACGGGAACTTTCCTTATCAAACATTAAAATACCAAAAAAGAAAAAACAAAACAAAACCCCAAACATGAAAATACCTAATTAAACAACTATTTGAGCTTATAAATAAGTACAGCAAGATTGTAGGATTCAAGATCAATACACAAAAATCAACTGTACTTCTACACACTTGCAATGACCAATCCAAAAGTGAAATTGAGAAAACAATTCATCTTTAGCAAGTGGTGTTGGCAAAGCTGGATAGCCGCATGTAAATCAGTGAAGTTAGAACTCTCCCTCACACCATACACAAAAATAAACTCAAAATGGCTTAAAGACTTATATATAAGACATGACACCATAAAACTTCTAGAAGAGAACACAGGCAAAACATTCTCTGACATACGCCGGACCAATGTTTTCTTAGGCCAATCTCCCAAGGTAACTGAAATAAAAGCAAAAATAAACAAATGGGACCTAATCAAACACACAAGTTTTGCACAGTGAAGGAAACCATAAACAAAACAAAAGGACAATTTACAGACTGGGAGAAAACATTTGCAAACGATGCAGTTGACAAGGGCTTAAATTCCAAAATATACAAAGAGCTCATACAACTCCGTAACAAAAAAACAAACAACCCAATCAAAAAATGGGCAGACATTTCTCCAAAGAAGACATACAGATGGCCAACAGGACGTGAAAAGATGCTCAACATCGCTAATTATTAGAGCAGCAGTCCCCAACATTTTTGGCACCAGGGACCAGTTTCATGGAAGACAATTTTTTCACGGACGGGGGAAGGTCCAGGTGGTAATATGAGTGATGGGGAGCGGCAGATGAAGTTTCACTCGCTCGCCCACCGCTCACCTCCTGCTGTGCGGTCCAGTTCCTAACAGGCCGCAGACTGGTACTGGTCCGTGGCCCTGGGGGTCAGGGACCCCTGTATTAGAGAAATGCAAATAAAAACTACAATGATGTATCACCTCACACCGGTCAGGATGGCCATCATTAAAATGTCTACAAACAATAAATGCTGGAGAGGGTGTGGAGAAAAGGGAGTCCTCCTACACTGTTGGTGGGAATGTAAATTGGTGCAGCCACTGTGGAGAACAGTATGGAGGTTCCTCAGAAAACTAAAAATAGAACTACCATATGACCCAGCAATCCCACTCCTGGGCATATACCTGGACAAAACCTTAATTTGAAAAGATACATGCACCCCTATGTTCATAGCAGCACTATTCACAATAGCCAAGACATGGAAGCAACCTAGATGTCCATCAACAGATGAATGGATAAAGAACATGTGGTATATACACACAATGGAATACTACTCAGCCATAAAAAAGAATGAAATAATGCCATTTGCAGCAACATGGATGGACCTAGAGATTATTATACTAAGTGAAGTAAGTCAGAGACAAATATCATATGATGTCACTTATATGTGAAATCTAAAATATGATACAAATGAACTTATTTACAAAACAGAAACAGACTCACAGACAAAGAAAACAAACTTATGGTTACCAAAGGGGAAAGGAAGGGGGGATAAATTAGGAGTTTGGGATTAACATATACAAACTACTATATATAAAATAAATAAACAATAAGGAACTACTGTATAGCACAAGGAACTATATTCAATATCTTGTAATAACCTATTATGAAAAAGAATATATATATGCATATATATATGTATAACAATCATTTGCTGTACACAAGAAACTAATACAACATTGTAAATCAACTATATTTCAATAAAAAAAAATTCAATTTACAATAACATCAATGCAAATAGGAATAAATTTAACAAAAAGTACAAAGTCTATACTTTGAAAACCATAAAACATTGTTGAAAGAAATTAAAGAATATCTAAATAAATGAAAAGACATATTCATGGACTGTTAAAATGGCAACACTCACCAAACTGATCTATAGATTCAACACAACCGCTATCAAACTCCCAGTGTCCCCCCTTCTTTTTTTGCAGAAATTGCCAAGCAAATCCTAAAAATACATATGGAAGTGCAAGGGAGCCAGAACAGTCAAAACAATCATGAAACAGAAAAACAAAGTTGGATGACTCACACTTCCTGATTTCAAAACTTACTACAAAACTACAGTCATCAACACTGGATGGTGTAGGGACTTCCCTGGTGGTGCAGTGGTTAAGACTCCAAGCTCCAGGGGCCCAGGTTCAATCCCTGGTCAGGGAACTAGATCTCACATGCATGACGGAACCAAGGAGCATGACTGCCGCAACTAAGACCCAGTGCAACCAAATTAATTAATTAATTAATTAATTAATTAAAGACTGGATGGTCTATAAGGATAGACGTATAGGTCAACTGAATAGAACTGAGAATCCAGAAATACATTCATACATTTATGGAAAATTGATTACAAACAAGGATGCTAAGACAATTCAATGGGTGAAAGAACAGTCTTTTCAAAAAACAGCCTTTGGGGTGATGAAATGGTTCGTTGAACTCTCCATCTGCATGCAAAAGAATGAAATTGGACCTCTTTCTCACACCTTATACAAAAATGGACTCAAAACAGATCAAAGACCCAAAACTATAAAACTCTTAGAGGAAAACGTACCTATAAATCTTCCTGACCTTGGATTAGGCAATAGTTTCTTAAACAAAACAACAAAAGAATGGAGAAAAAAAAAAAGAAAGAAAGAAAACACAGATAAATTGGACTTCATCAAAATTTAAAACTTTTGTTCTTTAAAGGACACGATCAAGAAAATGAAAAGACAAGACTCAGAATGGGAGAAGACATGTGCAAATCATACATCCGGTAAGGGACTTGTATCTGGAATATTTAAAGAACTGTTACAAATCAACAATAGAAAAAGACAATCCAGTTTTAAAATAGGCAACGGATCAGAACAGAGATTTCTCCAAACAAGATACACAAATGGGCAATAAGCACATGAGAACATGCTCAACACCATTAGTCACTAGCATGTGTAAATAAAAACCACAACGGGACACCACTTCACACCCACGGGGAAACTATAATTACAAAGGCAGTACCAAGTGTGGACAGGGACATAGAGACCTTGCTGGCGGGAAGGTGAGACGCTGCAGCCACCTAGGAAGATAGTTTGGCAGGTCTTCAAAGGGTTGTCTATAGAGTTACCATGTGACCCAGCAATTTCACTCCTGGTTATACACCTGAGAGGACTGAAAACACATCCACACAAATGTTCACAGCAGCATTATTCACAATAACCAAAAAGTGAAAACAACCTAACATCTACCAACTGGTAATAGGTAGACAGATCGTGGTCTATCCACACAACAGAATATTATTCAGCCGTCAAAAGGAATGAAGTACTGATAGATCCACGAATACACACCTGGGTAAATCTTGACAACATGCGAAGTGAAAGAAGCCAGACACAAAAAGCTACGTTTTGTATGATTCCATTTATAGGAAATGTCCAGAATAGGCAAATGCAGAGAGAGAGAAAGTAGATTAGAGGTCTCAGGGGCTGGGGTGTGGGGAGCGGAGATGGGGAGTGACGGCTCACAGGGATGGGTTTCTTCTGGGGAGATGAGAATGTGCTGGAATTAGAGGGTGCTAATGGCTGCACAAGTTTGTAAACATGCTAAAAACACTCAACTGTCTACTTTTAAAGGGTGAATCTTATGCTGTGAATTACATCTCAAATTTTAAAAGTACTTAAAGCTAAAACAATTACCCCAGGGCTAGGTTAGTACAGTCTCGAAGGAACAATAAACCAGGCCCCAACACAATTTGTAAAGATTAGCACATCATGAAGGAAGCGTGTGTTTGTGAGGGTATGTGGTTTCAGAGAGAAATGCAGACATGTTAACAAGCATCGCGTCTGGGTGGTAGAATTGTGGGTGATTTCTATTTTCTTTTTATTTTCTGTATTTTCTAAATTCTCTACAATGAGTCAGAACAAAAACAAACATGTTTTTTAAAAACAAACTGTGTCAGCATATAATTAAGTCCCAGGCTCTGTTGCACTCGGCTGGGGATGGCGCCTGTGTGGGGCGGGGCTCGGGGAGGGGAGGATTGGGGGGTGAGCAGGAGAAGCCTCATTCTCTGGGGCCATTGCTGTGGTCCAGGCTCTGCCCCGCACGGCCTCCTCACTGGCCTCATGGAAGGGCCGGCCCTCGCTGCAGACCGGCCTCCTCCAGGCTGCCAGCCAGGCCTGCACCAAGGCTGCCTTCTCCAGGTCCAGCATTGCCCACAGCCCCCCAGTTCACAGCCACTTCTCTGCCCAGCCTGCTCCCCTCCCGCAGGGCTGTCCTTTTCTCTCCGCTGCTCACCTTTCATTCTACCTTCAAAGCCCAGCTCGGGTGCTTCTCCCTGTGGGGCTCTGCTGCTCCTCCAGCCAGGAGGGACCCTGGCATCATGAAGGTCCTGCTCATCTCAGAAGCTGGCTGCCAGGCCCCCGAGAGCAGCAGCTCTGTGACTCAGTGTATCCTAACGGCCACAGTTAAGACTCAGAGGCCAGGGGTTCTCTAAAGCCCTAAAAGCTGTGGGCATTTATTTTGAGGCGTTTTATGTTCGATGACAGTGTGTCCTTCGGGCCCTTGCTCTTGGTTCCAGGTAGATTCACGGCTACGCTGCCAGCCCAGCGATGCCCCCTTTGACTTTGGACCAAACCAAAGACCGTGTTGTCTAGAAACTATGACAAGATTGATGCGGAAAAGCTCCCGGTTCCCATTTTATGAAGACCTTAGTTTGGACCAACTGGAGATTATCATGGCCGTGGAGGATGAATTTGGGTTTGCAAGTCCTGATACGGATGTGGAAAAGTTAACATGTCCACAAGAAGTTGCAGATCACACTGCAGCTAAGAAAGATGTACACGAACAAAGTATCAGACCTCTTCTCCACTGAGAGAGGACAGATGGTCCTGGGAGCGTCTGGACATGAGAACACACTGGTATTTAAATTCCCCAGGTGTTTTGCCCTTTAAAAGTAAAGCTATGAAAAAGGAGAGAACAAAAGAGAAGAAACTAGCCGTCAAACTCCTCACCTATGCACAAGAGTGGAAGGACCTGCACTTCAGATGAGCTCAGATTCAAACCCCAGCTTGGACGCTTGTGGCTGCACAGACCTGCTGTGACCATGTCCTAACCTCCACCTGACGGTCACTCACTGAAGCTGGTGTTTGACCGGCCTGGTGCGCGTGCTGACCGCCATGGAGGGAAAGCGATGAGGGCCTCACACTCACTCCGCACAGGGGTGACCGGCCCCTCAGGAGGACCCCACCTGGTTCTGCAGCAAAGCCTGACGGGGGTGAAGGCCCACCGCTCCAGCCCCCACGGTCTCAGGGTCCCTCACGTGGAGTCTGCTGGCCCCATGGGTCAGTCTAATAATAAGCCTCATCATAGCAACGCCCTGCGCGTGCACTTGGGACCCTCCCAGCAGAACAGGGAGCATCTCAGGAAGCTTCAGAGCAGTCACTTTATCATCCCCAGTTCGCAGCTTACAGAACCACGGCTCAGGATGTGCAGACGACTTTCACCTAGAAAGAGGTGGAACTGGCTTCCAAAGACAAGCAGCAGAGATTTCAGAGAAAGACCCCGGAATCACACCCCCCCCTCGCAGCTGAAAGGAGAGAGCCTCCGGGAGCCCCCAGCCCAGCCCAGCCTGAGCCCGCACGCCGCCCACCCAGGGTCGGCAGATACATGAGGCCTGGCCGAGGGGGACGTGAGTGGCCACTGGCCTTGCCCCCCGAGCCTCACTTCCCTTCTCCCTCTGACTCCCAGACTCCAAGTGGCTGGGGCAGTCAGATCCAGGACACCGGTCAGGTCTCACCAGGGAGAGATGAGCCAAGAAGGGGCCCGTCTGCCTGGGTCGGCATGGACCAACCTTTCTCAGAACTCTCCAGACTTGCCAGAAGGTCACCACTTAGCATTCCATCCCCACCACACGCCGCCCTGCACCCCCGCTCTGAAACAGATCTGTAGATAATGCCTAAAGGGTATTTACTATGTCTGTACTCACACCCTGCCCTGAATTCTGATTATGTTCTCCTTCAGCCCCCGCAGCCAGTGGCAGCTGGCAGGCTCTAGGTCAGCACCAGCAAAGACAAGAGAGCTCTGCCTGGATCTTTCCTGCTCTGCTCTGCTCGGGCCAGGGCCTCCCCTCCTGCCGTCCTGGCGTGAGAACTGAGGAAGCCTGGTTCTGGAACTCAGTGTACTCAGCAGGCTCAGAGTCAGATGGAATCAGTCTAGGAGGACTTCCTGGAGGAGGTGTGTTGCACTGATTCAAGCAGTAGAGAGGCAAATCCTGGCAGAAAGGAAGAGGAAAAGCATCCTAGCCTGAGGAACAGCTCCAGCCAAGGCTTGGAGGTAGGCGAGGACAGGTTTGGGGAGCTAGGGACACGACGGGGTAAGTGACCTGGCTGGAGTGGACCAACATGTCCACTCAGAGAGCAGATATAGGCACACGGACGTGAAAGCAGGTGTAACTTATAGCAAGACTTGTCCTGCTGGCCCTGAGGTCTGTGGTTTCTGATCAGAGGAGCAATATGATGAAAGTGGTGCCATCCAATGACTCGGGGGAGCCTTGGACCCACCCTCACCTGGCCCCTCTGACCCATTCTGCCCCAGCAAGCAGCAGGGCTAAGAATCGGGGAGACAGCTGGCTTCCAGCACCGCCACCCCCGGCCCCCAGACATGCTCTCCCCCTCCGTTTCCCCAACTCCCGATGTTTGGAGGGAGGGTTTTACTGCAGGCCCAGGTTCGTAGATGTGCAGCTGAGGGGCCGGTTAACAGGGCCAGAGGAGCACGCTGGGCCTGGGGCTGGGGCCGAGGCGGCTGCAGCAGCCCAGAGGGCCTGGGGGCTCCCTGAGGAGGCCTGCAGCCCCGGCTGAGGAGCACGAAGGAAGGGGACTGGGAGCAGGGGGTCCAGCCTTCTGGCTCCTGACTGAGATGCATCGCGTCCAGACACTGACTCTTCGTCCCCACCCCCACCCCTCCTGGCCAGCCGCTGCATAGTGAGGCCCGCCTTGCCCACCGGGTCAGGGACTGTCCCTAAGTGGCAGGCAGTCCTAAATGATGTTATTCTTGGCTTTGGAAGGCATTGCGTGGCTTTTTTAAAAAAATAACAAGTTTATTGCCCACCTCTGTCTTATTTGTGCAGATCCGGGCACTGACGTGCAGGCCCTGACGGCACACGGCCAGGCCCGTGGCAGGGTCCGCGCCAGCCTGCGACCGTGCTCCGCTGGCTCCAGCCCTTGGCCGCTGTCGTTCCCTGACGCCTTTCCAAGCTCGGCCTGCCCTCCGCCTCCCCCGACAGGGACAATGCAGGGCAGGAAGGCCCCCAGGACGCCCTCCTTCCTCGAATTCCTGGGTGTTCTGAGGAAGCTTCCAGAGGAAGGCGGGAGCAGCAAGTGCTGGCGGAAAGACAGTCCACTTAAGAAGCAGACACACCCGAGTCTGAACTCCAGCCCCCGTTCTTACCCCCGTTCCTCCCTGGCCCGGCTGCCTCACCTCTCTGCCCTATTCTACATTCGTTTGTTTATACGTTTGTAAGCAAAGATGCCTGAGCGCCTGCATGCGCCAGGCACAGTACCAGCAGCGGGGAATCCTGAGTGAAAGGAGGGACAGTGTCCACCCTCATGAAACTCAGAGGGGACGGAGAAAGGAAGTAAGAGGACGACAGCAGGCGAGCGGGACGCTCTGGCGGTGCGGGGTGGCGGGGCCCTGCGGAGCGAACGTCGGGGCAGAAAAGGCCTCCTGCAGGCAGCACGGCCCCCCTGAGGCCTGGGCAGGGGAGCAGGACGCACTTGCTCAGTGGGTCTGCCGGCGGTGGCAGGGTGGCGCAGGTGGCACGTCCTGCAGCTCAGCAAGGAGCTTTGTCCTCAGGGTGTCAGGAGCCACGGGGATTTTAAGCGGGGGGGGGGGGGGTGACACGATCAGGTTTGTGGGTTTTTTTTGTTTTTTTTTTTGTTTTTTTTTTTTTGCAGTATGCGGGCCTCTCACTGTTGTGGCCTCCCCCGTTGCGGAGCACAGGCTCCGGACGCGCAGGCTCCGGACGCGCAGGCTCCGGACGCGCAGGCTCAGCGGCCATGGCTCACGGGGCCCAGCCGCTCCGCGGCATATGGGATCCTCCCAGACCGGGGCACGAACCCGTATCCCCTGCATCGGCAGGCGGACTCTCAACCACTTGCGCCACCAGGGAGGCCCAGGTTTGTGTTTTAAGGTCCGTTGGACTCAAGAGTGGGGAAGATCAGGATGAGTCCAGCACGAAGCGGGGCACCGGCTGGGAGGCTGCTGCACCCTGGGCAGGGGCAATGGCGGGCAGTGATGAGAGGGTCAGGGTGGCCGTCAAGTCGTGGATCAGGAAAGTAAGGGACGACACAGAGGCTGGGGCTGGAACGCCCTCAGGAGGGGCGTTCAGCTCGAGGCCAGCTTGGCCACCCACGCGAGACTCCACCGGCAGCCCACGCAGCAGCCAGCCCAGGCTGCAGGCGCGGACTCAAGAGGGACGAGGAAAGGAGCCCCCAGGATTCTGACATCGATCGCGTGGCACGGGCTGGGGGCCTGCAGAGAAGACTGAGGAGAGGCCCGTCAGGTAGCGGGGGGCTGAGACCCCGTGAGACAAGAGCTGGGCAGAGCCTGCTGGGCTTAGGGAAGGTCTGGACCTTGGTGAGAACCACTGCGAGGGACCGGGAGACGCAGAGGCCAGCCTGGAGGTGACCAACGGAACAACGTGTGCACTGTGAAGGGGAGCGGCGGCTGGAGGGGCCTTGGAGCAGAGCGTCCGAGACGGCGCCAGAGCCCAGGGCCCTGCAGCCCACGGAGGCACTGGGTGGTGCCGTCACCTGGAGGTGCGCAGAGCAAGCCCCTTCCCGCTTCCCCTCCCTCTGCTCCTGGTCTCGGCCCAAACTGCGGGGCCTGGGCTCTGAGGAGAGGGATGGGCCAAGGTCACCTCCAGCCCCAGACAGGTGCTGCGTTCCCGGCTTGGGGCATCCGGGTGGGGCGCCCTGAAGCAGTCTCCGGAGGGCGGGCGTGGGAGGAGCCGGGAGCCAGACCTGCCCCTTCTCCCGGGGAGACGCGGCTCTGTGAGGGGCTGTCCTCTCCAGGGCTGCCAGGGCCCCTCGAGACTCACCCA
Organism: Mesoplodon densirostris; assembly: GCF_025265405.1. Classification (NCBI taxonomy): domain Eukaryota; kingdom Metazoa; phylum Chordata; class Mammalia; order Artiodactyla; family Ziphiidae; genus Mesoplodon; species Mesoplodon densirostris. The sequence continues at coordinate 192,542,424 of NC_082662.1, read as the reverse complement.
GCTGGAGACACCGCGGCCCCCCCCGCCCCTCCCCACCACCCAGACCCCTCCTGAGGGTCACGGAGTCCTCCAGACCAGGTCCCGCCGGAGCGGACGGTTTTATTTCAGGGCAGGCGGGGGGAGGAGTTGGCTCCAAGTCCAAACAGTTGTTGCGGCCGGTGAGGGGGGGCTGCCCCTTTGGCCAGAGTCCCGGGGGGACCCCATTCCAGAACCACTGATCTTAGAGCCATCTGGCCAGAGAAGTCACAGAGGCTAGTAAACTGATGGTGCCCCTTCAAAAAGGAGCGAAAAAGCATCTGCAGGCCTGCCCCCATCTCGCTGGTGACACTGGGAGAGTCCCCTCCCCTGCCTGGACCCGGTGACCCGCCGCCTCCCCCTGGTACTCTGAGGCCCTGCGCCTGGGCGGGCAGCCTCCACCCTGCGGCCTCTGGGGCGGCCCGAGCAGGAGCCCAGGCACCTGTGGCCTTTTCCGGCTGGTGTGCAGACTCCCACACGCCGGCGAGCGGCTGGCCACCACCTGGGCGCCAACAGCCAGAAACAGGTGGACGATTACTCACAGACTCTCAAAAAAAGATCGCCCCTTCCCAGCCCCTGACCAGTCTTCTCTCCCTGGATGGACGGACAGATGGGCAGCTGCATGGCCGGGGAGTGGGGGCAGGGGAGCCCCCAGTGGAAGGCTGGCGGCCGGCACACAGATGCTGTCCCCCCCTCTTCCTGGCTGGGATCTGGCCGCCCCTCACCTCCCTCTGGGCTCTAAGGCTTCAGTGGGATGGAATTCTGAAACGAGGTGGTGAGATCCCAGCAGACAAACTGTTTACCAACTCTGTGATCAACTCCCTGAACCTTCATTCCTCATCTGTAAAATGGGGATCATGGGACGTCCCACAGAGATGTGTCACCAGGAACGAGTGAGGTGACATCTGCTGAGCATTAGCCTAGGCCCTGGTACCACAGCGGGTGTTCAACAAGCCCGAACCACAGGTGTGATTCTCATTACATACACTGGGCTTCACCATGTCCATCAGCTCTGCTGCGCTTTTCTACACTGACTTTACATCACGTTCACCTGCCCTGACTTCTCTGTCTCAGAAGCTTAAGTCCGTGCTGTATGGGTGGGGATGGGGGTCTAGGTGTGCGATATTCCGACGTCAAAGCACGAGCTGCTGAAAGGCAGGGCCCTTGTTTTACTATTGAGCTCAGGCATTTCAGGCTTGAATAAGCAAGTGAATAGATGGATGGAATGATGGACGGAAGGATGGATGATGGGTGGACGGATGCATGGATGGTTGGTTGGATGGATGGATGGATGGATGATGGGTAGATGGGTGGATGGGGGGAGGGAGGAAGGGAAGATGGATGGATGAACACCAGGGGTTGGATCTCCTCTGCCCTCCACACGTACCCAGAACCCAGGCCAGATCTCCACACTGGCATCAGCTGCTCAGGAAGAGGCACTATGCAGGAGGGAGGAACCTGGCCTCTGTCATCTCCCCATGGGGGGGGTCACCCCACTTCTGCTCTGCCCGGGGCCCATGTGCACCTAATCTCAGTCTGAGTGGCCAGCTCCCACCCCCGTCCTGGGTGCCCCTGCCTCTCCCAGGTCTCTCAGGCCTAGGCCTGTAGCTGCTCCACGGGGCTGAGGAGACCCACAAGGGCCGAGGACCACGCTGCTCCTTGGTGGCCCAGCTTGGGCCAACTCACTCCCAGACCAGCATTTATGGCTGAAAGAACCCTCACAGGATCCCAGGGCCCAGCCCACGCGGACACTCTCCTAGTTCTCCGGGAGCCAAATTACCCATGTTGAGACCTTCGTCACACACAGGGGGCTGCCGGCGTGCCCGGCCACCCACCCACCTCGAAGCAGCCTCTGACCCAGACGCATGTAGTAATCAACTCCCGGAACCTTGGGGAGATCCAAATACAGTAGCATATAATCATGGGGCCCGAAATAGCCATGCCAGGGAGGCCATCTGCCACCTCGTGGTCCCTGGGGACCCCTCGGTGGGCCCCACAGCATGGCCGGGCTTTGGGGTTTCTCTGGCCGGCAGGCAAGTTGGGCGGCGCTAACCATATCCACTGGATCACCTGAGAGCTCAGGGCAGCTCGGGGGCTTGTCCATAGCAGACCGGGCATATCCAGGGTCAGAGCCGCCCAGACCTCCAGGCCTGTGTCCCACCTCCCACTGGTGCCGGGCCGTGCTGGGGAGACGCCGCCCCCCTGCCCGGCTGACTCATGGACCGCCACCCCGGCTGAGCCTCTGGTCTCCTTCTGACTCAACGCCCAGCTATCACCCTGCCACTCTCCGCGGGACCCTCACCGGCCCTCTGTCCCCCTCACACCCCTGGCTGGGCTGGGTGGTGCCTGCCAAGAAGGTGCGTTGTCATCCGAACTCCTAGAACTTGTGGATGGAAGAACCGTATTTGGAAAAGAGTCTTTGCAGGTGTAACTAAGTTAGGGGTCTCAAGGTGAGATCACCTGGATTATTGGGGTGGCCCTAATCCCAGTGACAAGTGTCCTGTGAGAGACACAGGCAGAGAGGAGGGGCCTCATGAGGACAGGTGATGTGGCCTCGCGGAACGCTGGCAGCCGACAGCCACGGGAGGCGGCTCTGAGGAGGACCCGCCCTGCTGACACCTTCATCTTGGCCTGCGGCCTCCAGACCGTGCAAGCGTCCGAGTCTGCTATTTGAAGTTGCCCAGTGGGGCTGGGGGGTCCTTTTCGTCCATAACTGGCTCTTACTCTTCTATGGGCGTCAGAATCCACCGGGGTGGGGGTCGTGGAAACGCGACTGCGGGCCGCACCTTCAGAGGTTCTGATTCAGCAGGTGCGGGTGGGGCCTGGGAGGCCACGTCTGACAGGTTCCCAGGAGGTGCTGGCGCCGGTGCCCAGGGACCCCGCCCGGAGAACCACTGCTCGACATGGTCCCTCCAGGCGGTGCGAGCCGTTCTCTGCCTGGGCCCCTGCCCCAAAGACACCGTCCTTGTCCCCATGATGCCCTCCTCCTTCCCCCGGCGCTCAGAGGTCTGAGGAAATGCTTCCCCGAGGGACCCCCTCCCATGCACAGCCGGCTCCGCCTCTGCCCCAATGGGAAGCTGCAGCAGGGCTCCCCCAAGCTCTGTCGGTCGGTGGGCTGTAGTGCCCATGCCGCTCCTCGCATGGCTGGGTCGGACGCGCTGTGTCTGGCGACAGAGTGCTAAAGCTCTTCACGAGTCGATGGCTGTCAGGCACAAGCGCCTCACAGCCTCTCCTGAGGAGTGTCTGAGGGTCTGATCGGCACCAGGGGTCTCTAGGGATCCATGGCGATACCAGTGTGTCAGCAGCCTGGGCTCCCCTGGCAACCAACACTGCCCACGTGTCATGGACCGAACGTTTGTGTCCCCTGAAATTCATATATTGAAGACCTCAGCCTCCTCCACACGATGGAATTAGGAGGCGAGGCACTTGGGAGGGATGAGAGCCCTCCCGAGTCAGGAGAAGGCTCTGCCTGTCTCTGCTCCCCAACACCACGGCACCGTCTGCGGCTCGCGAGAGGCCCTCCCTCACCAGAGCTCCACCGCGGGCCCCGATCGCAGCCTGCCAGTCTCCAGCTGTTAGAAATAAACACCTCCTGAGCCACCCATCTATGGCACTTTGTTACACCGGCCCAACCCGGCCTCACCCAACCCCGGAACCCCAGGGTGCAGACAGACGCAGGCCGAACCAGCATCCGCGGGCATCCTCCAGTGAGGTGTACGCTCCAAGGCCGGCCCTGGGAGGAGATGCACTGGAGGCACCATGGTCCCAGAGCCCCCGATGGCCCAGTGCCCAGGGCTCATCATCTGCCCACTCAGTGCCCTCAGCATGGCCCTGGGGGGTGGCTGAGTGTCATGGTGTGCGTGTGGACCCTGGGCCAGGCTGCCTGAGCTTTGACCCCGGCTCTGCTACGTACTGTCTGTGTCCCTTCCACCGAGTCCCTGCACCAGCTGTGACTCAGTTTGCTCATCTGTGACATGGGGTGATGAGGTTAGTGGTCTAACCATCCCACAGAGCCGCAAGGTGAAATGAGGTGTGAGGACCAGCGGTTCACACACGGAAGGGGCGTAAGTGCTGGTCATCACTGGTCTGGGGTACAGAGGAGGGTCAGAGATATGGAACAAGGGGGGTCTGCTCAGAAGCCCCCCAGGAAGACCTGCGATCCCTGTCCTCCAAGAGCCTGTGCGCTGGGTGGCACGGCTGGGCCACTTTCCTCCTCGCCCCACAGGCAGGTCCCCAGGAGACGGGCGTGTTTGCAGAGGGACCACCCACTGCACCAGCCCCCAGAGACTAAGCGTGCGGCTGTCACAGGTGACTCGGACACGGGCGCCCCTCCCCGCTCTCCCCCGGCACAGGCCCCGGTGTGTCTCAGATGGGGCTGTGCTGCTTCTGACGGGGGTCTCGGACTCGAGTCCACAGCGCCCTGGACTCGTTTCCCCAGCTCGGCCGAGAGTGGCGGTGTCACGGGGCTGCCCTTGTGGTGACGTGCTCCTCCCGGCGTGTCCAGGATGGGGCTGTTTTTTGTTTTCTCCCCTAATTTAATCCTGCCGCCGGGCCTTTCTGATTCCTCTCGGGCCCCACCCGGCCCAGGCCGGAGGTCTTTCTGGGCTGTTTCTCTGCTCTTCCATGGATCCCCTGCCACCCCGGCCCCACCTCACCCCCACCCACTTTCTCTTTTCCCCCAGGCTCCTCTGGCTGCCGTGGTTTCTCTTGGCCGTGGCTCTAGCCTGCATGACACGTCTGGCACGGCCACCCTCGCCCTCCCACACTGGTCGGGGAGGAAGCAAGTGTATGCAGGGGACGGGGCGGGTAACGGGGGGGCCAAAGAGCCTGGGTGCCACGTCGGGCTGCGTGCCTGGGCCCATCCCCTGCCCGCTCCCCCGACCCAAACCCGCTTCCTGTCCCGTGGACCACGGGACAGAATCTCCATGGACGTTCCAGGAATGTCCGGGGGAGTTTGCCCAGGGGAGGCGAGGAACTGCCTTCCCCGGGGCCCTGAGCCCCGGCGCCCTGGCTGCTGTGGACCTGCCGCCCCAGATGCCAGCTCTGACCGCGGGAGGCCCGGAGCCGGTCGGAGCCTCTGTTCCCTCACCTGATGGCAGAGACGGCCACTATCACAGGGGCGCGTGAGGATGGACTCGGATCACGTGGGTGTGACGCCGCACGCGGGGCGCTCGACGGAGGCCGCTCCCCCCTCTCTGCGCAGCCTGGCAGTCTGGGCCTGCCACTCCTCACCCCTCCTGGACGGAGGAGCCCGAGTCAGGTGGACAGTGTCTCACTTTGATGTAACACCCACCAAACAGAACCTTCAGGTAGGGTGACACCCCCCTTCTCCCCAGCACATGCACACGCACGCGCACATACACGCACACACAAGCATACGCACACTCTGATGTCCTGCAGGCAGGGTGACCCGCGCTCCAACTTATCCCAGATGCCTGGTCACCCCACCGGCAGGTACCCAACATGTCCAAAGGGGCCTCGGCGTCCCCCTTGCCCTGTGCCCTCCCCGGCTCATCCCGTGGGGTTCACAACTCACCACTCGTTCAACACATTCTCACTAAGTCCCTACCGCGGGCCAGGCTGTCGGTGACCGGCCTTTCTGTCCACCCAGGTGTCCAGGCCAGAGAGCTGGCGGTCAATACGGCTCTTCCTCTCCCTGGGCACCCACGTCCGGTCACCACCACCATCCCCAGGAGTGACCGTGGTAGTAGTAGCTCCTTTCTGTCCTATCGAGGGACACAGACCCTTTCACCACCTCCCTTTTACTGAAAAAGGAGAAGCACACAGGCCAGGCAGCTGCAGGCCTTACAGGGAGTGAATGAAGGAGCTGAGGTTTGAACCCAGGCAGTCTGAGCCCAGAGCCCTGACAACCAGGCTTCTTGATATTCCCAGAGCCAGTCCGCTGCTCCTTTAGCTGCTTCCCCCGCCTTTCCTCCGACCCCGTCACGTTCCCTTGGCGTAGGAGCCCGGCACCAGCTCCCCGTCTCCAGGCTGTCCTCCTTGACTGCCGCCAGGGTGATTTGCAGTGATGCAAACTCCGGCTGCAGGTCCTGTGATGGCTCCCCAGGGCCTTAAGCATAAAGCCTGAATCCTGGGCAAGGTCCTCCTCATCTCTCGTGGATTCCGGATCTCGTTCCGCTCCTGCCCTTCCCCCCAGCCCCCCAGCGCCCCACCACCACAGCCAGCCAAGCTCGCCCCCATGCACATCCTCCACGGCCCGCTCAGTTCCTTCTTATCTCCCAGTCTCTGCACGTGCTGTTCCCTCTGCCTGGAATGCCCTTTCCTGCCTCTTCACCCGGTGACACTAATCCTTCAAGAGGCAAAAAACTCGGCTTTTGCCTCCCCAGCAAAGCCTCAAAAACACGTGTGAAATGAACGGTCGGGCAACAAGGTAAATGAACTACATGACAGTTGTGTCCCGCACAGCACAGCTGCCCCAGGTCCTCCCCACATTCGCTGCATACTTGCTCTTCGTGAAACCCCCTGAGGTGTCGGGGGCGGGGGGGGGTAACCTCCCATGGGGAGGCGGGCAGCTGGGCACAGAGACCGTCAGAGACCAGCGTTTCAGACCAGAGCCAGCCGGCCCGCCGCCAGCGGTGTCTTCACAGGACTGCAAGAGGCAACGCCCTCTCGGCGGCCTCAGACCCGGGGGGCCCTGGGCCTGTGTCCCCGTCCCCACCCTGACCCCCGGGCAGCAGCGGGGACGGCCACGGAGGGAGCTGGCCGTCTAGTCTCCCGGCTTCAGGACCTCCGTGTCTCAGGAAGTGCAGGAAGTGCCTGTGTGGCCCAAGCGTGTAAAAGACAAGACCCTCAGTGTCCCCAAGCACGCAGAAGACGCAAGTCACAGGGAAAACATTAATCTCTAAGTAAGTGTGAATACATCCAGTGGAAGTCTTTTCCCCCATGGAAACCTCTTTGATGCTCTGGATGAAATGTCCCCCTCTTCCCCGACCCCCCATTTCTGGCTGCCCCTACTCAGTGGGCGCCCCAGAAATAGTCTGCCCTGTGGGGGGCTGGGGTGCAGCATGGGCCCTCCTAGCCTTTGACCCTTGACTGTGGCCTCGAGGGGCACACCCGGCTGCCTGCCCTGTTCAGCTGTGACCTGAATGGAGGGAGAGGAGGTGACAGGGCCAGAGGCCCAGCACATGCAGGGATGGAAGGGGAAATGGTGGGAGGGGGAGGACGGGGGAGCGGGGCCAATGGGCAGCTGGGGAGAGTGGGGTGTCTGGGCAGAGAGGGAGGAGACTGGCCTGGGGGTTGTGGCCCGGCCCCCTCGGCCGGCCCTCTGTGCACGGTGGGTCCTGGGCGGGGAGGACGGGGCAGGAACCACTGCAGGACCCACAGGCCAGGACACCGAGGCCTTTGTCTTGACACCGCACGTTCAGCCTGCCTCAGTTTCCCCCAGTCCTGTCCCCCAGCTTTGATTCCCCCCAACTACCTATGTCCTCTCCCATCAGACGTAGATGCACCTGAAAATTCAGTTGGTTCAGGCAGCGTGCATTAGGCCCCTACTGCATTCCAGGCCCAACGGTGTGCACCCAGCTCCTGCCCAGAGGACCACAGCGGCTGGGCCCTCACCCATCCCACCTGCTTCTCCTTCTGCCCTGGAACCACGACGCCCCTAGTGGACAGGACAGGAACTGCAGCGTTCCATGGAGGGCTGGACGGGGCGGGGCGGGCCGTGAGTCTGGGACGCGGGGAGACATGTGTCTGAGTTTGAATGCTCCCCTGCCACCAAAGTCCGGGGCAGGTGAGCTCCTTCCTGACCAGACAGCCCCTTCCTGACGCTTCTTTAGAGCGGCAGCCTCCAATGCCCACCCAGGCTCCACGGCAGAAGGCCAGACATCCCAGGACGGCGGCCCCGGGGGCCCCACCCAGGGAGGTCCCATCCCCACAGTCCTCCACAGGGTCTGGGTGCCTTCCTGCCCCGAGATACACACGCGCTCATACACATGACATAGGACGATGACAGCCCCCTGAAGAAACAAAAGCCAGGAGCACACTGTGGGGACGGGGGGGTGCAGGGAGGAAGGGGCGCCCAGGCCCGCCCCCAGCCCTCCCGACTCACAGAGACTGCAGGCTCCGCAGTTCCCACAGCGCCTCGGCGGGTATCCGTCCCAGCAGGTTGTTCTGCAGCATCCTGTGAGGTGAAGAGGCGGCTTGAAGGACTCCCACCCGCCCGCCTGCCTGCCCGCCCGCCACACCGGAGCCCAGCCTCAGAACCTGGAGTCCTGTGCCACCCCTCCCTGGCTGGAGGTCCAGGGCGCCGTGCACGGGGCTGGGAGAGTGCCTCAGAGGGACTCTGGGGAAAAGGCCGGGCTGGAGAGGACCCTTTGAGGCAGAGGAGACACAGCCGGGGAGCGGAACGTGGGCTCCTCCGGCCGTCTACTCTGGAAGGGCGTGGGCAAATGCACGATCTCCTCCCCAGGCCTCAGTTTCTCCGTCTGCAGCCGAGAGGCCAGGTTTTCTTCGGGGAAGGGGAGGATGTGCAGGGCCCAGGCAAGGCTGTCTTTGTGGTGTGTGTGTCTATACAGACAACTTGAGGCAGCCACATCGGAGTGTCAACACCATCTGGTGACGCCATCACACGTGACCCCACAAAAGCAGGGACATGGGCTTCCCTGGTGGCGCAGTGGTTGGGAGTCTGCCTGCCGATGCAGGGGACACAGGTTCGTGCCCCGGTCCGGAAGGATCCCACATGCCGCGGAGCGGCTGGGCCCGTGAGCCATGGCCGCTGAGCCTGCGCGTCCGGAGCCTGTGCTCCGCAACGGGAGAGGCCACAGCAGTGAGAGGCCCATGAACCGCAAAAAAAAAAAAAAAAAAAAAAAAAAAAAAAAAAGCAGGGACATGCCAGCCGGGGGCACGACCTGCTAGGGAGGCTGTCCTCCTGGACCTGCGGGGCAGTGAGTCAGAGAGCGAGAAGGGGAGAAACGGGGGTCTGGGGCCTTCAGGTGGCACCGCTGACCCCAGCCAACCCTGGCCACCAGAGCTGAGCTCAGAAGATTGTGAGGCGGCCATTCCAGGGCCTCGGGGAGTCCCCGAAGCCTCAGGGCCCTGGGCAAGGGTCCTGCTCGCCCAGTCCTAAGGGAGGACCTGGGTGGCCGCTGCCACTGGAACATCCTTCCCTGCTGGCCTCTGGAGAAGAGGAGGAGGGGGCACATGGGGCCGGCCCCCCCAGGGGGTCAGGGACGAGCCAGGGGCAGGAAAGAAGGAAGCTGCCTCACCCTGACCCGCACACCCGTCGGGCCCTCCTGGGCCAGGTACAGCCCCAGGAACAGCACCTATTGCAGGATGGGCTGCTCTGGAACTGGGAGGGACCTCCAGGGAGACCTACTGTGTGCCAGGCATGCCGTCCACCCTCCCTCTAGGCATTACCCCATGCAGGAGCTCTGGCCACATCCGCCCCTCACCTGCCCCGACGGGCACAGGGCAGGTGCCCTCAGAGGTCCAGGCATCTCCCCACACACCTGGGTCAGAAAGAACTGTGGCTTCCCTGAGGACAGCTCTGGTGGGGGGGCGGGGGAGGCAGTGTGTCTGGGCTCTCAGCCTTCAGGACTCTGCAGGACAGGGACCCCCACCTACGGTCGCGGGAAAAGGCACGGGGCACGGGCTGACCCTCTTGACCCAAGCCTGGCCAGAGCCTTGGAGAACCAGCACAGGAAGGCAGGGACCCTAGGAATAAGACTTCCAGGTCAGGTGTGGGGCTGGGCGTGATGGACAGGGGAGGGGTTCTGCCACAGCCACTCAGAGAGGATCAGAGAGGGAACCCCCTTTTTTGGTCCTTTGCCTCCGGAAGGGCAAGGGGGAGGCAGAGTGTCCTGCAGGGACAGCCAGGCCTCACCCACCAGAAGGAAGATGAAGTTCAGACAGGGGCCCCTGGAGCAGCTAAAGTGACCGCCTCCCAGCACAAAAAGAGGTTATTGTGCTGATGGCGGGCTTTACTGCTCTATTTTTCTCGCAGGTCTGAAAACAAGTAAGAGAAGGCACTGCAGAAGGAGAAACTGTGGCGAACGCCAGGGAGTACTTCTTGCCCAGATGCAGGTGGAATCCCTGCTGTGAAGACACTGAGTAGGCGGGCGCCATCCCCCGAGACCACCCACCCATCCCTGAAGCAGCGAAGTGGACACAAAGGCTTTAGGGAACTGGGGTGTCGGCGGGGGGCGGTTGGGGGTCAGTGGCAGTGGGAATGGACAGCCTGGCTGCCCTCCTCTCCAGCCGCAGCCTCTCCTGCCGCCCGACCCGCTAGGGCGCACGGGGTCCAGGGAGCGGGGCTGCGGCTTCCGGGAGGCTTTGATTAATTGCCTGATGCAGGCGAAGAAGAAAGAGGCTTGACCCTAAGCTGGGGGCTTAGGAACGGGACGCGAGTCTCACATCTTCTGAAGGCCCAGCAGACAGATCCTCCGCTCACCAATCCGGCTGCAGGTCTGGGCCTGCCGCTGGGCACGGACGTGCCACCACGCAGGCCGCCTGGGCCACGTCTGGCTCCGGGGGCCTCCCCACCCCCGGGGAAGCGACGCTGGTGGGAGCGAGACAGACAGACCAAGAGAAGAGGCAGGAAGGACTGAGGGCCGGCAGGATGGGAGAGCAGGGTCTGCAGCAGAGCGGAAGGAAGGAGGGACGGGACAGAGGCAGAGTGCCCGCGGGCAGAGAGGGAGTAGGGCGGCACGAGAGGCCAGCAGGGCCGGAGTCAGACAACACGGAGAACGGAGGACGCCTGGAGGTGGTCGGGGGCTGCTGACAGGCTGGAAGCCTGAAGCCCACAGGCCAAGTGGGCAGGGCCACCGCCAGCCCATTGACAACTTGGAGCAAATTAGAAAGATATTCCTTTCTAGATGGAAGTAGCCCCAAGGCTGGCACAGGGCTAGATTTCAGCCCCTTCTCACCCCTGAGGTGATGGTCTTGTGCAGTGAACAACCTGCTCAACTGTACAAAGAAGACCTGCAGGTCAAGTTGGGGCTGAGGGGGCAGGAGAGCGTGGGAGCGGCTCACCACTTTAGGGAAATTTCAGATGCTCCAGGATCAGCCCCCGGGCTCCTCCTCTTCTTCCCAAGCCAGTCCCTGTGGTGAGGAGCCCTCCCCAGGAACCTCTCTGATCCACCCTCAGACCCCCCACATCCCCTTCTCCCACCTCCTTTCACCCACACTCATCACAAGAGCAGGAGTGGGGCCCGGGGGGGACAGTCGCAGTTGGGACGAGGTGAGCTGTGGACTGGGGCTGGGGAGAGGGTGCCGTAGCGTCCCCTTTTGTCCAATGGGCTGTGGGCTCAATGGAAGAGAATAACACAAGGTCCTTTTCAATTCTCACTTTCCTTTTGCTTCAGGGACAGAGACGCCTAGGAACTGGAGGAGGGGAAATGTTTGCAGAGATAATGGGACTCAGTGCTGTAGCCAGAGACTAAGGCTGGGGCTCGAGAGGAAGGGGGTCCAGAGGAAACCTCTCCAGAAACTGTCCTACCCACCCGGCCTAAGAGTTCTGGGGGGGCACGTGGGTCTGAATCTGACCTTGGCCCTCAAAGACCCGTGCTAACAGGCACTATTCACGTGACAGAAAGGAGAGGAGGTCACTTCCCTACATTGTGGCCTAAGCACCAGGTGCTGTTATACGTTTGTTTACAAATCACAAAGTTTGTTACAGACAGGGCGAAAGCAAAGACATGGAAATACTTAAAATGAAAAGTGAAGATAAGGAAATGAGCAAGCCAGTGGCAAACCAAGACACAGGTTACAAAATTTCCATTTGCCCAGAGTTCTCCAGGCTGCATCTCCATGTAAAGTGGGACTTAAGACTTACAGGATTTTCAGGCTGTAGAGACCAGAGAACGCCTGTCCCGGGATGTGCGAGAGGCGGTTTCCAGAGAGACGCCTGCAAGTCAGAGAGAAGGGCTGGTGGGTGATGCTGGCAGGGAGCCAGGCAGGGCGGTGGCCCTGGGTCAGCATCCTGGGGCGTGGGAGGGAGGCTGCTGGCGTAAGTGCACTGCCAACTGCACTGCCAACTGCACAATGACCCCGCAGGGGGCCCACTAGGACCCCCAGCCTTCAGGGGAGGAAACCGAGGCTCGGGTCACAGAGGGTGCCGGTGTCTCCCCGGACCCGATGACCACCAGGCCCACGGCCAGCACGGCCACCCACAGCGCTGACCTGCTTACCCACCACCCCCTGCGCTGTCTCCCGTCACCAGTGGAGGCAGACCAGACGGGTGTGTCTGGGTCTCCCTGTGCCCTGAACTACACAGACAGCCCCACTAGTCCAGGGGGCAGGAAACGGGGTGTCGAAATTAGTCTAACCCTGTGGTCTACTTAAGCGCCTCCACGTTTGTCATGGGTGACCATCAACTCTGAAAGGAGCAAACAGGACGGAATGTGCTGCTGCGCGTCCTCGGCGCTAAGCCTGACGGAGCAGAGTCTGCTGAGGATGCAGCAGAGCCTCGCAGGCATCACTGGGCGCGTCCGTGCTCACTGAGAGGCCTGCCGACTGCCGATGTGGAAATCGTGCTGACACAGCTCAGAAGCTATTTGTAAAAAATATATCTCTACGAGGGGACTTGCCTGGCGGTCAGGTGATTAGTACTCCGCGCTTCCACTGCCGGGAGCGCAGGTTCGATCCCTCGTGCAGCATGGTACGGCCAATAAACACACACACACACACACACACACACACACTCTTTTTATTTGACGTTTGTTGTTTAAAAAAAAAACACATGGAAAGGCACCGTGACCTTTGGGGTTACTAGCTTGGGTTCCCTAGGTGGGCATCTTGCCACTAAAACAGGTCCAACCCCTCTCGGGGAGTGGGGGATGGAGGACCGGCAGCCCCCAGGGCTCAGGCTGTGCCCGTGTCACCAGCCCGGCTCCCAGGCCTTTGTCCTGCCCTTCATTCCCACCGAGCTGGGCCCCTGCACCTCGACGGCCCCTCTGTCCCTGCCTTTGAGAACAGCCTTCAAATTCCTCCTCGGAAGGCGTCCCCACCCACCCTGCCCACTCGCTGACGTGGCGAGCCCGGGTGCCCACACCAGGCGCCCTCTCGTCTGCTCCGGGCAGACTGAGTGCACCCGTGGGGGGCCGTGCCTAGGGTCAGGGTGAGGAGGGCTGTGCAGGAGGAGTGGGTCAGGGCCAGGAGCCCCCAGTCTGAGAGTTTAAGCAAAGCCGGTAGAGCCCCAGGATCTGTGGTGATGCCCAAACAAGAACCAGCAGGCTGGGGGTCGGGTGAGGAGGGGGGCAGGGCTGGGAGCAGGTGTCCTGGCTGCCTGCAAGGGACAGCGGACACTCTGGCCAAGGAGATGACTCTCTCACGTGAGGTGCTAGAGCACGAGGCCAGCCTTCAGGGCTCCAGGCCGTGGGGAGGGATCAACCAGGGAGGACTTCCTGAAGGAAGTGGGCCTTGTGTTGGCCCTGACAGAGTGGAGAGAGAGATGGTGGGCCTGCCGGGCTGGAGGGGAAACCTGCTCAGATGCAGGAGGGCTCCAGGGATGGACAGGGGGATGGGCCTCCTTGGAGCAAAGCTGGCCAGGTGGGCTTGGGCCAGGTGAGGGACGGTCCTCGAAGCAGCTCCTTTGGATTGTGGGGAGCCAGAGAAGGCCGTGGAGCTGGTAAGAGGCACCCTGAGATGGGCAGGGTGTGTCAGAGAGGAGGTAGGTGATCTGTTCTTAGGGGCTGCGGCCGCCCCAGGGGAGGGGACGTCAGGGCAGCAGCAGCAGCAGGGATAGGTACAGGGGACCTTCAGAGGAAGAACCACCAGGACCTGGGGAGCGCCCGGCGGCCGGACACAGGGGGCAAGGGCAGGTCAAGGATGACCCCAGGGAGAGAAGCAGCGCTGACAGAAAGCCGGTCGGCTTCAGGGAGGGAGAGGCTGGGTGTCCGAGCTCCCCTGTCCCCACTGCCCCCATCGGGCCCACACCTGGGCAGGTGGGGCTGACCCCGCTCAGAACAGCTCCCCAAGGCCGTTTCCGCTGGCTCCACCCGTCCCCCTGGGGACCCCCAGTTCCCTGTGTCAGAGGTCACAGTGCCCGCCTCCAGCCCCCTGCCCCACTCCCCCCATCTACTCACAGCTCCTCCAGGAAGCGCAGGTTGAAGAAGAGGCCGGGCTGGAGCTCCGTGAGGTTGTTCATGCTCAGGTCTCTGCGGGAGAGAAGGGAGCGGGCAGGCTGTGAGCTGCGTCCTCCCGGGCCGTGTGCTCCCCGTGGCTCCCCCTGCGCCTCCCGCCTCCCCCCTCCCTCCACGGGACGGGCTGTGATGAGGGCCACAGAGGAAGCCGACCCCGTCGGGGACAGGCCAGAGAAAAATTCAGGGGATGTCAGAGCAGGACAGGGCCAATCAACACGCAGGATCCCTCATGGACGTTTTACCCGAGACCACCGCCATCCCGTGGGCTCCTGGCATCAGCCCGACTCACCAGGGGGTTGCCTTTTACTCAGTCCCTGAGCCCGCGGGATTCCACAGCCCTCTGAGGCCTGCAGTCTCTCTCCTGTCCCCTCTCTCCCAACCCCACCAGGTTCCTTCTACTTTTCTCCAACCAGAGGGCCTGGCCCCTGGTACATCCCTGAGGATGCTTGATTCCTGAGGAGTCCCACCTTAGACCAGTCTCGCCTTCCCATATTATCTGAGAGACCCTGAGGGTGGTTTCTGTGTCACTGCCCTCCAAGATACCCTGCGCACAAAGGAATCACAATACTGTGATTGTGTAACAGCTGGCGTTTACTGGAGGCCCACTTTGTGTCAGGCACAGGCTAACCTTTATCCAAATACAGTAAGTCCCCTACATACGAACCTTCAAAGATGTGAACGTGCGTTCGCATGTCCAGTCACATAAGTTAGGTCACGCATCTGGCGTACATTGTCACGTGCGTGCATCCTTTACAAGTGGTTGTGCTTTTGTGTACTTTGCAGTATAGAGTACAGTAGTACAGTACCTTCATTTCAAGCCCAGGATGTCTGAAAGCAAGCGTAAAAGCAGCGGTGATGTAGCTGGTACTGCTAAGAAGCGCCAAGCGATAAGATGGAAACAAAAGTGAAAGTAATTGAGAGAATGAAGCGAGGCAAAGAGATGTTAGACATCGCTCATTCTTATAACATGAATCATTCAGTCATTGGCACGAATCTAAAGAACAAGGACAAGATCATGGAACATGTGAAGTCTGCTGTGCCGACGATGTTGACAAAATATTGAAGCATGGAAAAGTGATGGAGGAGATGGAGAATCTTCTCAGGGTGCAGATGCAGGATCAACATCAGTGCTGAGTCCTGCTCAGCTTAATGCTGATTCAAGAGAAAGCTAAAAGCCTTTATGAAGACTTGAAGAAGAAACACGGCAAAGAATCAGAGGGCACGTCTTTTAATGCCAGCCATGGCTGGTTTCATCGGTTCAAGGCTAGAGCCAACCTTCACAACGTAAAAGTAAGTGGAGAGGCAGCAAGTGCAGATAGGGTAGCTGCCTGGGAACTTCCAGAAACACTCTGAGAAATTATTGATGATGGTGTGTATTTACCCAACCAGGTTTTTAACGTGGATGAGACAGAACTGTACTGGAAGAGGATGCCAGACCGAAGTTACATCAGTAAGGAGGAAAAGTTGATGCTGGGCTGTAAAGCAGCAACCGATAGGCTAACTGTTGTTTGGTGGCAATGCTTCCAGTGATATGAAGCTGAAGCCTCTCTTAGTTCATCATTCAGAGAACCCAAGAACCCTTAAAAACATAGCCAAGGGCTCTCTTCCTGTTGTGTGGAAGCGTAACCCCGAAGCCTGGATTACACAGGCCACGTTCCAGGACTGGTTTTGCCACCACTTTATCCCAGATGTAGAGAAATATTGCTCGGAGAAGGACATTCCAGAAAAACATTCTTTTGCTGCTCGACAATGCTCTGGGCCACCCCCCATTCATGGATGACTTTTCCCAACGTCAAAGTAGTGCATCTGTCACCAAATACTGCATTGCTCATCCATCCTATGGACCAGGGAGTTAGAGCAACTTTCAAGAAATATTATTTAGGTCACACTTTTTGTCAGGCAGTAAAGGTAAGTGACAAATCAGGAAGAACCTAGGGACAACTTTGGAAGGACTATAATATCTACAAGGCCATAAAAAACATTGACTTTGCATGGTGTGAGGGTATGGTGGTCACCATGAATAGGGTTTGGAAGAACCTTTGCCCACAGTTTGTTCATGATGTTTGTGGATTTGAGAAGGTAGATCAGAAGTCTGAAGAGGTCTTCAGCAACGTAGTGACCCTCAGTGAGAAGCGGGAGCTAGATCTGCAAGAGGATGATGTCATTGAACTCTTTGCTGGGCAACATGAGGAGCTTACTGATGGAATTGGAGGCGCAGAGAAAGGATGAAGAGGGACAGGAGGAAGAAGAAGTAACTGAAGAACTGAAAAGATTCACGACACAGAAAATGGCAAGGGAATCTTCTAAATTTGAGGAGGCGCTGTTAGTTTTTGAGGCCAGGACCGACCCAAACGTAGAATGATACACAAAGGCTGCAGCAAGCTACTCAGAATGCAATCCAGGGCTACCTTGTCATCTATGACGAGAAAATAAGAGCTACTACCCAGACATCACTGGATCGTTTTTTCAAGAGGGTGGATAGAACTGAATCCAGCAAGGAGCCAGAACCTGTGCCATCCACGTCAGGCCTGAGTGAACTTGCAGCTTGCCCTCCATCTCCTGTTGCTGACGACCCTTCAGCTGTACCATCTCCCACCTCCTCCTCCTCCTCGAGTCAGTAACTGTTCTGGCCTGTTCCCTCGATGTCAGCCCCTGTATACCAGCTGTTGTACTGTAATATTGTCCTTTTCAAGGTACTATACTGTAAGATTAAAAATGTCTTCTCTATTTTTTGTGTTTGTTTTTTATGTATTGTATGTGTGTAAAGTGTTATAAACCTATTACCGTACAGTACTCTGTAGCCGGTTGGGTAAGTCGGGTACCTAGGCTAACTTTGCTGGACTTACAAATAGGGTTTACAGACGCGCTCTCGGAACTGAACTTGTTCGTGCGGAGGGGACTTACTGTAATCCCATTTAATTCTCACAACAACCCCAAGGTGGATTCCAATGTTACCTCCACTTTACACTCAAGAAAACAAAGAGGAAAATGCTAAACATTTCTAATTTGAGTAAGATTAAATCTATTTTCAAGGGGGAAAAAAGAAAGCAAAGCGGAAAAGAGCGCTGAGGTCAACTCTCTCCTTGGTTTACCTGCCAGACTTCAGGCTTTCTTAATCACTATGGCCCTGAGTTTCTTCATCCATAAAAATGGTTGAACACCACCAAACTCCTAGGGTCCTCGTAAGGATTAAATGAGCCAGGGCTTACAGACTGCCTAACAGGGCACACACATCAGTCCTGTCCCTCGGTGACCTGTGGGAAAGCGTCCCAGCCCAGCAGGCCTGGAGTAGGCAGAAGGGGTGACCTTAGCCTGCTGGTCCTGCCCCGCCCCAGCGTCTTCCTCCCAGTCCGCGCCGGGGAGCAGTGATGCTCGGGCTGCACATGTGAGTCTCGTACACTTGGAATCCCTCCTGCCTCAGACTCCTAACAGCTGCTTCTCACCTCCGCCAGCTCCCCCAGCCTGAGGGCACAGGGTGGACCCGGACCGGCCCACCGTGTGGCCGGGCACCACCCGCTGGCCTTCCGGCAGCTCCCTCCTCCCCAGGGGTGCACGTTCCCTGCAAACCCCAGGGTCTCCATTTTCCACAAGAAACGCGTGTGACGTGTGTGCTGGAGATAGGGTGGGGGTCAGGGATTCGAGGCCCAGCTCCAACCTATGAAAAGGCTGTTTAGGCTCTGGTGTTTTACCTCCAGTGAAGCCTGGACTCTGGATGCTACATGCTCTGAGGAAGGAAGCCATCGAGGGCAGGTAGAGCCGAGAAACCGGCAGGCTCCCGTCCGGCTCCACATGAGGACCCAGGGTCCGGGCCGGGCCATCCCGGGCCTGCCCGTCCAGAAGGAGGGCCGGGGGAGCTGTGGCTGCTTGGCTGGTGGCCGCAGAGCCGCAGGGCACGCTGGACGGTGGCGGGAGGAGACGGTGCGGCCACGGGAGCTCAGGCCGCAGACCCTCCTGCCCGGCCCCAGGTCCGGTGCACGATCAGCCCGGCAGGAAAGCGTGAGGATCCGCAAAAGCAGGTACCTCTGAACACGTACCCCGAGCATCTCTGGACGTGTCTCCACAGGCGCTCGCGGGCATGTGACTCAGGCCCCATCACTCAGCCGTCACCCCGGGGGCTGCACCTCAGAGGCTCTGATGTGGCTCCATGGCCCCCCGCACAACGAGCAGCCTCATTGTTCTCCTGGGAGAGAAGGGAGCCTGCACCCCGCCCGCCCCGCATCCTGCCCGGGACAGCGCCCAGCCCAGCTGCAAGGCTCCGTGAGGGGCAGAAGGGGGGTCTGCCAACACTGCAGGAAAGGGCTAGGGCTGGCACCAAGGAAAGGGGGGCGGAGGGAGACGCGGGGCCGCGGAGGGAGACGCGGGGCCGCGGAGGGAGACGCGGGGCCGCGGAGGGAGACGCGGGGCCGCGGAGGGAGACGCGGGGCCGCGGAGGGAGACGCGGGGCCGCGGAGGGAGACGCGGGGCCGCGGAGGGAGACGCGGCGGCGGTGGCTCCAAGCCCGGCCGCCGGCCTTGGGGACCAGGGGGCCGGCACGCGGGCCTCAGGAGGAACCTGCCCTCGGGAGCTCTGACCCGGGAGTCCGGTGAAGGTGGCGGTCCTGGGAGAGGTCACCCCGGGCGCCCAGCCGTCCTTGCCCGGACCAGGGCAGGCAGAGGGGCGCGGGCCGTGCGAACGTGTAAGCACTGCGAATGTCAGGACTCGTGAGCCCCTGCAGCGCCTGTGAGGCACCGGACATGCGTGTCGCGGGAGGGCACGTGTGTGTGTCTGTACACGTGCAAGTTTGGGTTGTATTCATGAAAGTCACAAGCATTCTCCAAGTATCCACGTTATCAAGACAGAATTTCTGTGGGAGAAACTCACCCGGCTTGCCCCCGCGGGTGGAACTCTTTTCGGCTATGACCTTGGGCGAGCGGGGCTCCGTCCCTGGCTGGGAGGGCGCGGGCTGCTCGGGGGGTGCTGCTTGGGGCCCAGCTTGTGGGTGAGCTGGACACCGAGACCTAGCCTCAAACTCTGCCCCACCGCTGCCGCCCTGTGAGCACTGCGAACGCACATACACGCACACGCACGTACACGCAGCACACGCACGCACGTACACGTACGCACGTACGCGCACGCACACGCAACGCACGCACGCATGCGTGCACGCACACACAGCTCTCCAGGACGGGCTTTGTGGGTTCCTGATCTACACAGTTACACAGAGAGGCCCCTTCGGAAGGGCGCGCTTGGTTTAAGTCTGAACACTTTTGGACGCGAGGCACCATGTTTCGTGGTGGGCACTGCCCGCTGCATCTCTCAACTGCAGGGACCAGAGGCTGGGTTGCAGCCCCACCCCGAGGCCTTTTCCCAGCAGCCCTTGGGGCACCCAGAGGGGCTCTGTTTGCTGGGCTGGACACAGCCATGGGCAGGGGGACAGAGAGGATCGATGAGCGAGGCTGACAGCCCGAGCGCAGGAAGCGTTCTCAGAGCTCGACCCTGTGTAGCAAGTGGACCACCAAGGAAGCCAGGAGAGGCGGCGACGCCGTGGAGACCAGGAAGATGCTGGGGAACTGAGGGGCATAGAGCAGCAAGACAGAAACCTGGACGGGGTGGGGGGTAGTAGGAGACCCGCCCCCAGGGCCATCTGGCTGACACCCAAGGGTCCTGGGGGATTTGTTCTGTTTGCATTTTTTCTATAAGGAGAAACAGCAGACGGCAAAGCCCCTGGGTCCTGCTGGGTGGGCCTGGGAGGACTGTCACCACCGGTTGGAAGAGAGACCAGGAAGCAGGGCCCATCTCTGCAGCCAAGTAAAGAGCGGCCAGAGTGACCGGGAGATGAGCCCCTGTCCCCAGGCATGGCTGTGCCCCAAGGCCACCTCTGTGAGGCCCTCCCAGCACCCGCCCCCACCCCCGGCAGAGCTGAGCATCGTCCTGCGTCCTACAGGGTTTTGTTCAAGCTCCCACAGGGGCATTAGCTGGGCTCCTACTGTGTGCCTGGTGCTGCCCTGCCCCCATCACCACCCAGCACAGCACTGATGAGCCCGTGGGCCTGGCCCTGCCGCGTGACACCTCCCAGCCTCTGTCTTCCCATCTGTGAAATAGGGATCACGATGTACTTGCCTCACAGAGGTTGGAGTGAGAATTACATGAGTCATTAAACTGTACGAGTTAGTAAAATAAACTCAGGGCTCGCTCAGCATGCCTTCTTACTAATGTCCTCACCAACTGAATTATGATGATCCGGACACAACGCCCCATGTGGCCAGGAGCTCCCTCAAGGCAAGGACTTACTCTCAGTGCCCTCTGCAGCCTCCAGGCCTGGGGGTACCTGGCACACAGGGGCTGCACTACACACCGAGTGAGTGACCACAGCCTTGCCCAGCCTCTTTGCCCATGGCTGCCAGCCCTGGCACTCAGAGGACACTGGCTGACCTCCTGTGTCACTAAGAGGCAGGTGACAGGAGAGAGGGCTCGGATCTGGGGTCAGGGGCCTGGTCCAGTCAGACCCACGTCACCCTTCCAGCCCCCCAGATTGCTGGTTTCCTTTCCGATGGGCGGCTGTGGGTTCCGAGTGCTGGGCTGGGGGGACATGGACGGCACGGGGCCAGCCCCAGGCCCAAGTTCGCAGTGTTGCTGGGGAGGGTTGTTTATCACAGAGCGATGAACCCCGCATTTGTACCCTGCTCCCTGGTCACCAACTGCTCCCGCCGCCGCTCTCCCCGTTGGGTTCCAAACTGTCCGTCCGGACTCAGAAGGGCGAGGGCAAAGAGAGATGGCCTTGGGGGCAGAAAGAGGGGTACGTGGGACGCAGGCGGGTCTGGAACGGAAGGCGCCGAAGACGGGGTTGGGGGGGGCTCGCCATGCACACAGGACCGGCCAAGCGCCTTGGGGCTTCTGCATCCCTGCCCGCTGCGCAGCGCTGGGAGCATCTGCCAGTTACTGTGACTGCCCGGAACCCCTGCGCTTCCAGACTCCCCTGATTGGCGTCTGTGCTCCTTCAGTCAAGAGGGGAGACAGACACAGAGGAGGACCCAGCCCCCGAGGCCCCACGCCAGCTGATGGAATGGGGGCTAGAACTGTGTCTCCTGAAACCAGCGCCTGGACGGCACGTCTTCCTCCGTCAGCTGACTCCTTATCAGGGGGACTGGTACTGGCTGTCTTCTTGGAGGCTCCTAGCTAGTCGACACAGAATTCTCTCAGATTTCTGCAATTTCCACAAATTTCCCAACAAAGGAGTGGCCCCAACCAGGGCAAAAGCATCCACCATCACACACACAACAGCACAACCTGAGGCTCACAGGCCTTGCACAAACCCCTGTGTGAGAACAACACTGTAGTCTTAAATTGAAGGGCTACTGCTTGATTCTGCCCTGTCTTGGCTCCCCTGTTTGTGAGGACATCTCCAGCCTGGCTGGGGGGGCTGGAGGGCTTGAGAAGGAGGCAGGCAGCGTGGGGGATGGGAAGACAGATGCCGACGGGGAGGGTTGGCACCTGACTCGGGGGTCACTGGGGTCCCCATGGTTTCTAAGCCAAGACCAGGCTTGTGCAGGTCAGAGGGAACCAGGGAGAGATGGGAAACTCAGAGCGCCGTCAGGTGCCCCGGTCAATTCAGGCGGGCGGGGGGCACAAAGCAAGGGAAGGGGACATTCCTAAACGTCCTGTGAGAGGGGAAAGGTAGGGTTTTTTAGCCCTGGGCTGTAAGACCACAGGAGACAGGGAATGCCACTCACGGTATTGTGATACTTCATCTATGGATTTGTCTCCTCAAGCTGATGGCAGTGAAAGGAGACCAGGGCCAGGAGAGATGCCTCCCACTCAAGGATGCTGCATTCGGGAAATGGAGGTCTGGCACCAACTTCAGGCCAAACCCTTGTTTCCACCTTCTGCTTCTTGGAAAAGGGAAAGTGCCAGCTGGAACACCAGGTCGAGGGTGTGGGTGCCCGGCTGGGGTGAGGGAGGGCAGCCTCGGAGGTGGAGAGGGTCCCGGGCCTGCCCTGCCCCTCAACCCTGCAAGGGAACCCCTTTGTTGGGGAGCCGGCCGCCTCAGGCTAAGGGGACTTCGCTGCTCTGCCAGGCAAAGTGGCCAAGCTGGGATGGTCCCAGAGCCCCTGCCCTGATCAGAGGTATTTTCCCTGGCCCGGTGGTTGGTCCTAACCCTCCGAGCCATGCTGTGCAGGCCGGCCCTCCACCAAGCCCAGAGCAGGCGGAGGCACCGCAGAGCGAAGATGGGACAGGCTGCCTGTGTGTCTGCTTCCCCTGCGTGGGTCCCTGCCGCCTGCCCAGCCGAGCCCCACACGCGGAGAGGCCGGAGGGCGGTCCTGGGCCCAGTCAGGGCTGCTGCGTGCAGCCCATGAGCACAACGGGCAGAGGCTCTGGGAGCTGCACGGCTGGCTCTGCCCGTCTCCTCTGGAGATGGTCCAGACCTCCACCGCCCGTACTGACCGTTCACAGTTCAAGTCACTGAAAGTAAATCAGAGGGAAACTTCGGTTCCTCGGCTGCGCTGGCTACATGTGGCTACGACGTGCGTGTCCTTGGGTGTGTCCTTGGGGTCCTATCAGCAGCACCCGGACAGCCCTGCAGTTGGCCTGGGCTGTTTCCTTCCCGGCTCTGCCGCCTGCCAGCTGTGTGACATGGGGCAAGTGACTTCGCCTCTCTCTGCCGCGGCTCCTCCCTGGTAAAAGCACTTTGCCAGCATCCGGCACTCGGTGACCAACCCGCCGCCAGGGCTGCCGCTCACGTGGCCCAGCTCACATGCCTCCACCCTCCAGCCTCTCACGCCACCGCCCAGCCGTGTGTCATTCAACCAGCATTTATTAAGCGCCTACTGAACACCAGGCACTGTGCCAGGTGCTGAGCTGCCGGGTCCAACAATGAGGGGTTCCTGCCCTCCGAGCCCAGTCAGGTGGGACAGTGACAAAAGTGGGCGGTGACGAGGGCTGGGCCCAGGGCTGGATGTTATATGCCTGGGACTGACCTCTGACCTCTGCGGGCTCCGTAGACACTGTCATTGCCCGGCGGGGCTGGTCCCCACACGGCGGCGGCCAGGCACCGGCCTCGTCACACACAGTATCGAGGGCCGTTTCCTATGCAGCACAGAGGGGCGGGCTCCCCACATGGCGGCCCTGGCTGGGATCGACCTGGAGCCGAGGGTCCAAAGCAACTGCTCCGGGACTCGGTCCCGCCAAGCTCAGTGCCCTCCACTCACCGGCGTCCTTCCAGCCCTGCTCTGACCTCTGCTCCTCCGCCTCGGGGTGTGGAGGTGCGAGGGCAGGAGTTCTGTCCTCCCTGTGGGCCTGGAGCCCCTCAGAGAGGAGGGCGGGGACGTCCCAGGGGATCAGAGCTCCCCAGGGCGCCCAGGAGCAGGGATCAGGGGCCACGGCCGGAAGACCGCGGCAGCCCTGGGGCGGGAGTGAGTGCGCTTTGTGTGCGGAGCTGCCCGCAGCCAGCCCTGGCCCTGTTTGTTTGGCTGAAGCTCTGTCCTGCGGCCTTTATTTCACCAGATAAAGAGGCGGGTGTGCCTGGGGGGAAAACGGGAGTGGGCCCTCTATTCAGAGTCGCCCCCCACCCAGCTGGAAGCCTTCCTCTCACCTCAGGACCCCTTGCCCCCTTCTCATCAGGGCAGCTGCCCTCGCCCAGCCCCCACCCTCGCCCAGCCTCGCCCATCCCGGCCAGATGGTGCCCTCGACTCTCAGCTTGAATCTAGCAGGAAAGAGCGGACGCTGGGCATTCAGAGCATCTAAGAGCCACCTTTGCTGGGACGGACCCGTTGTACAGACGCGGCTCAGGAAAGCAAGGCCCCTCCGAGGCCACCGTCCCGGGTCCGGCCCCCTCCATTTGGGTGCCTTCTGTTGGCTCTGGCACATCCTTGGCCTCATTTAGTCTAATCCTTTTATCAGGCCGGGAGTGAAGGCTTCTTTATTCCCTTTTAAGTGAAGAAAGGGAGACTTGGAAATATCAAGTTACTGCCCGTCTAGTCACAGTAAGTGGCAGAGCCAACCCTGCGGGTTGGTTCTGTTGAGCCCAGCTGGGTCCCAGCCGGCCGGAGGCTGAAAGGTGCGGCAGTGGGGTGGCAGCTCGGGAACAAAGGAGGGGATTAGGAGGGCCTCTTTGTCCCGCTCCCCGCTCCCACACCCTCCCCCCCCCCACGCAAGGACCGGTGGGACTTTCCGGAGCCCGCCCCCTCCTCCAAGTTCACCTGGTCGGGCGCACCCTGCTCTCTCCGCCCAGGGAGGTCCCGCCCGCCTGCAGAGCCTCACCTGTCCCTCCCATTGGCCCCTGAGGCCCCGATGCCTGGTCCCGGGGCGTTTCCTGCCACATTCCGCGCCGCTGGTCACCTGTCCACCACCTTCGTCCTCCCTTCTGGCGGGCACGCCGACAACCCGCCCTCTTCCCCAGCCCCACCTGTCTGGTTCATGGACTTGTAGGAAGACTAAACCACGGTCCCCACTAGCATCCCCGCCCAGGGAGAAGTCCTGCCTGAGGTCCAGCCTTGCGGCCTCGTGCTGCGGTTGCACTGACCTTCTCCCCCGGGGAAAGTAGCCTGTGGGCTCCGGGGCCAGACTGCCGGGTCTGACCTTGGCCCGACCACTTCCCAGCTGCTTGATGTCAGCAAGTTGCATTTCCTCTCTGTGCCTTAGTTTCTGCACCTACAGATGTTATTCAATAGCCCCTCTTCAGGGAATTGCTATGCAGGGGGTCAGCCCTGCCCACCGGGCATGCAGCATCCCGCCCTCAGCAGCATTCACCCCAGGGCCTTCATCTGGAGAAGCAGCTCTGCAAGGTTCCATCGGAGAGGGGGTAGGGAGGGCATTCTGGGTCAGCCCTGCCCTTAGGAGACACCAGCGTTGCTTCTCTCCGCAGCCTCCAAAGTGTGCCACCTTCTCATCCTCTCACCTTCCCATCTTTGATCCTCTGATCTCTGGCCAGGGTCCCCAGCCAAAGGCATTCCTGTCTCCTGGCCTCCTCCAAGGAGAGGCAAAGGGCTGGGGGCCTCCCGGTCCCCTGGGCTCCCTCCTCCCTGTGCTGCGGGTGTAGCCAGGACTCCCACAGAGGCCCTGGGACCAGGATATAGCCCGGTCCCTTTGGGGAATGTCTGAGGGCAGAAGGGTCACAGGGATGGGCCGCCACTGGGCGTGGTGCCCCGGGCCGGACACTGCTGGAAAGGTGCCTTCAGCTTAGTTCCTGCTCCCAGCACCCATGTGCAGAGCTGAGCCGAGCACAGGTGGTGTGTGTCCCCACGTGCACACAGGGAAGGAGGCGGCACACCCTGCCCTCAGGACGCCAGTCTGAGGACACCTTCAGACCACAGGCACAGCTGGACAGAGGTGAGGACGTTAGTGTCGGAGGAATCCCATGCCTGAGGACCAGGACACAGTCAGGGAGGGCTTCCTGGAGCAAGGCCAGGAGGGACAGGGTAGCCCTGAGAAAGTGGCGTGACTGAGAGTTTTGCAAAGGGTGGGCCTGGGCTGGGCTGCTTAGGGCCACAGCGAGAGATGCTGCAGTGGGCCCAAGAGTGGCCTTCAAAGAGATGTACCCAACTCCTGATCCCTGGGACCTGTGTGCCTGATCTGACTTGGAAAGGGTCTTTGCAGTGAAATTCAGTGAAAGATCTTAAAATGGAGGAGCTTCTGGGTGGGCCCTGAATCCAGTGACAAGTGCCCCTAGAAGAGACACAGAGACACACGCAGAGCAGGCACTGACGAGGTGACTGGTGCTGGTTGGAGTGATGCAGCCACGGGCCCGGGGGCCGGCAGCCCCGGAGCTAGAGGAGGCTGTGGTGGATGAGGGCCCCTCTGACTCGTGGATTCCACAAGAGAGTCATTCCTGCCGTGTTAAACCACCTGGTTTGCGGAGCCACTGGAAGTGATGCAGGGAGCACGGACCACAGGCCCCTCCCACACCTCCCCCCGCCCCGCCCCGGGAAACACACTCGCACCCCTGAGCTGCCCCTAGGATCCACTGTGACCCCAAGATTCCACTCCTGGGTGTCCGTGCTCACCAGACACCCATCCAGAGCTGCTCGCGGCAGCTCCACCTGTAAGGCCCCGAACTGGAGGGCCTGTCCGCGTGGCCCGTGTCCTCCCGCAGTGAGGACCGGGCAGCAGTGGGAGGAGCATGCATGGATCTTCAAACGTGGCGAGGGGGAGGGGCAGACACAGCAGCGCTCCGTCCTGGTAAAGTCTAGACACAGGCAAGAGGTGCCGGGGCTGCTGAAGCCAGGGCCGGGGTCGTCCGGGGGGTGTGGTGGCGGGGGGAGACCGGGAGAGGCGGTCGACGCTGTTTCTTGGCCTGGGTGCTGGTTGCGCAAGTGTACTCAGCTTGTGGAAATTTACCAGGACACACTTGCCACATGTACTCTCTTCTTAAATAAAAATGAGTTTAAAAAATTAGGGGCCGGGGTGGGGGGGCTCATTCGGAAAGTCCTCCGTGAACCTGGAGTCGGCTAAGGGCTCCCTCTGGATTTCCTGGTTCTACTTCCCAGCCTTTACCTTGTGGGACTGAAATTGGATGTGCGTTTCCGTGTGTCTTTTCACCTCACTCATCTGTGCATCCCCTGGCTTACAGTAGGTGCTCAATAAACACCTGCTGAGATTTGCTGCACAGCCAAGGGCACGGTGTTCTCAGACTCGCCCCAGAGGTCCCTGGCCATCCCAGGATCCAGTAGGACACACCCTCCCCACTGCTGCCCCCTCCCCTGTACCTGTCCCCACCCAGCACGTGCAGGGCGGTACCTTCTGACCCACCAGCCTGAAATCTCTCCCGACACAGACTCGGACCTTCAGAGCCAGGCACACAGTGCAGACTCGAGGACCAGCAGCCTCGGGTCCCTAGAGCGCTCTCTCCATCCAAGCCTGCATACCTTTCTTTGTCTTAGCTTGTTGGAAACTGGATGGAAACCTTCAAAAGAGGTTTTCTTTGTAAAGAAAGGGTAAAGAGAATGACTAGGAAAGGCAAAAGCTTCTCAGTGGCAGGTTTATGCAGCAGACGTCTCACTCTCACGAAACCCAGGCCGGCCAACTGGCAGCTTAAGTCCCGGCTCCGTCCTCACAGCAGCCGTCTGGGTGGACGCCACGCCTCGGGCCTGCCGTAGAGCCAGGCCAGCACGGCCCCCAGGTGTGAGGGCTGCCCTCCCACCCAGCCTGTCTCTCAGGGGAGCACATCTGCTCTCGGCCACCACACCTCCCGCTGCTACCATTCACTTCTTCATTCACTGCTTCACTCATCCTAGCAATGTTTTTGAGCACCCCGTGCAAGGGTGATACCAGCCCTGCTTTCCTGGGGCTGCCAGCCTGGTTGGGAAAAACAGACGAGTGAACAGGAGTTAGACCCAGGGGGGCTGCGTCCTAGGGCAGAGACGGGAAATTTCCTGGAAAAAGAGAAGTCTCAGTCGGCCCCTCGCATCCTAAATCAAGCTCATGCTTCCCGGGCTGCAGGCTTCTTGCCTGAAGCCATTTCTTAACCACATCCTTGCAGTAAATCACAGTGATAGTCACGGGGCGCCACCTAAGTACAAATTAGGTAAAAGCAAAATCCCGGGCGGGGCGGGGCAGGGGTGCAGGGAGTGGCTGGCCAGCTGATGGTCTGACTTATTCCAAGGAGAAGCTGGAGGTTGGTGCTGGGCACACTTTAAAATGCAGATGTGGCCCCAGCAGGTCTGGGGTGGGGTGTGAGCCTTTGCACTCCAGATGCGCCCCCAGAGGAGGAATGCTGCTGGTCTGGTGGGGACCACGCGTTGAGTAAAAGGCTTTAGGATATCCAAGGCACTAGATGGGGTAAATCGCCTTTAGTCAACCCCTCAGAACTACTTTTTCAATCACTTTTTTGCTAAGTATAGAGCAGACTGACCCATGGAGACATCCAGCTGTGGCCTGGCCTGGACAAGGACGGCCGGCGGAGGGGCCAGCAGAGGCTGGGATCCTGCCCTGCTCCTCTCTCCAACCCCGCCACCTCCCACGCAGTGGGGCCTCCAGGCGTGGTGGTTGGCTGCAGGCAGGTGGGCTGCCTGCAATGCCACGAGATTCCCACACGGGGCAGGCCCAGGCCTTCAGCCTCCTCAGCAGCAGGACCACCCAGCACCCCCGTCTCCAGTATCCCTGGGACCACCCAGCACCCCCGTCACCAGGATCCCTGGGACCACCCAGCACCCCGGTCTCCAGGATCGCTGGGACCACCTCCAAGGTCGCCTCTCCAGGCCAGCTGCACCCCCCACCCGGTGCCTCCAGGGCCAACAAAGCAGGGGGCAGCTGCCCCTCTCCCCTCTGAGGAGAACAAGAAGGAAGCTGGAGGTATCATAGCAGGAGGGTAGAGGGACAGCAAACTCCTGGGGTGTCAACTGTACAGCCAGCAGAGGGGGGGGGGGCACTGATCTGTCACGGGGGGTGCAGCCAGGCAGGGGCAGGAGCTGCCACAGGACTCCAGGAGGGCCCCCAGACCCAGCTTCCAAACCCACCCCTGGCATTCCGCTCTGCCCACTGCACCGCACAGGCTCCGGGGTGACCTCAGCACGGGGCAGGCCAGGGTCCGGGGAGCCCAGTACTGCCCAGCCCCACTCCCCATGCTCAGCAGGGACCTGGGCCCACAGCACAGTGCCTTTGCACCCCCCCTTCCCTGCGCCAGTGTGGGTGGTGAGGCTGATGCTTTCTGGCAGGTGGGAGCAGGGCAGGTGCAGGGGGTCACCCTGGGCTTCTGCATTCAGAGCAGGGGAGATGGCGCAACGCGAGGGCTGGTGTGGCGTCGACGGGCGGCGGGGCGGGCTCGGGGTGGGGGTGGGGGTCCTCCTTCTGCTGGCTGCAGGTGGTTAATGCGGGGCCTTATTCTGGCTGGGCGCACAGCGCCGGGATCTCAGGTCTCGCTGGGGGACGCTGCACCTCTCGGGGACCGGGGCCCCTCCCTCACCTCGGCCTCACTCGCACCCGTCCTCCCACTCCGTCCCCTCTGCTTCTACAGTCTTCTGGGACGCAGAACTACCAACCCAGCAGAAGACAGGCCCAGAGACCAGAGGACTTGTCAACAAGCTCTCAGCAAGCTGGGGGCAAAGACAGAATGGGAGGCCGGGGCGTCCTGACTCCAATCCCACTGAGCAGAGAGGCGCCCAAAGCTGCAGCCGAAACCGGAGGAGGGCCCCGTCGACACCCCTGTTCCTCCCGACCGTGCAGCCCTGAGTGTACACGCCAGAGAACACCGCCGCCGCAGTGGGGGGGACCCGGGAGGGGAGGGGCCGAGCTGGCAGGGGTCTGCAGGGTGGCGGCAGGGTGGGGGGACTCGCACAGCCACTTACTGAGTCCTTGTCTCCCCCTCGTTTGTGGTGGAGAATTGTCAGTGTAATAGGGCGCTACTAAGTACACACTTAATAAACTGTGGCATAAATAAGACCACGGCAAGTGGCTACCGTGTGTCAGACACCCTTCCAAGCGCTTCTGCATGTTAACTCGTTCACCGTCACCCAACCCCACTCTGTTCGCACGGAGGCCTTGCCCACTGGAGCCCGACAGCTGGCCGGTTCGCAGAAGCGGGGGGGTGCGGGGCTCCCCCAAGCACAGCAGCCCATGGTCCCCACCCGGCAGACGCCACTCGCAGGCCAAGGAGCCCCCGCAGCGATACCCACTCGGCTGCGTCTGGACAGGGGCTGCCTCCACGCGTGGCGTCCCTCAGAAGGGGCGCCCGCCCCATCCTCCAGCCTGTCCTGCCCGAGGTCATGGCTCATCGTGACCCTGGGAACAGAAGCAGTGGATCCGGCAGTCAGGATCCAGGGCACAAGCACGGAGGACGGGACTCCCTTCATTTACCAACACCTGGGATGGGAGGCAGGTCGAGACCCTCATTCTACAAACAAGGGCAGGAGCCGCGCAAAACAAGAATGAGGCCCTTGTTCAAAAACCAGTAAGACCTTTGAGGTGGCGACAGCAGAGCGCTAGCCCAGGATGGCTCCGAAGGCGGGAAGGAGCACATCCAGGGGCCAGCCTGGCTGAGGGGCGGCCCAGGTCCCAAGCTCAGCAGCGCTGGGTGGTCACTGTGCTGGGACACCAGGTCCTGAGTCTGCCCCGAGGTACCCGAGGGCCGGACAGCCTGTCCCCATTCGCTCCGGCTTTTGTCCTTGACAATGGTCCTCCCAGCCTCCTAATCAGCATCCACCACAAAGGCACGGGATTCGCTTACGGCCCTTGCTGCCTGGGGGCCCAAAGCCCCAAACACTCGATCCACCTCTCGGTCCACAACACCCACCCGGTTGCCCCAGACCTGAGCCGGGGGAGGGGAGGATGAGGGCAGTTCCTGTAAGTGCAGCTCATGCCCCGTCCAGGGCGCCCCCTGCAGGTGGAGACCCAAGCCGGGTGGGGGCGTGTGTGTCTGTGTGTGAGTGTGTGTGTATGTATGTGTGTGTGAGTCCGTGTCTATGTGAGTCTCTGTGTGTGTCTCTGTGTATGTGTCTCTATGTGTCTGTGTGTGAGTCTATGTATGTGTGCGTGTGTGTGTGCATGTGTGTGAAGGGAGGTGTGACATCCTGAGGAGAAGTGCGCCAGGAGTGAAGTCCTGCCTGTCTGAAGGGGAAGGCCTGGCCCCTCCCTGAGACCCACCCCCCCATATGAGAGACATCAACAGCCTAAATCAATGAGGCAGGTGGACAGACGGACAAACAAATGGGCGCCCCCTGAGCAGACATGGGCGGTGACGCAGCCTGGTAGTACTCAGGAAGGGAACACACCCCAGTGTCAGCTCTCCGTCCCCCAAGCAGGGCCTGCTCGACACAAGCTTCCTTGGGGGAGGTGGGGGAGACGACCGCCGGCCTTGCAGTGACTCCCCCAGGGCCTGCACGGGGGCGGCGGTCAGGCATGGGCTTTGCCCCTCCGTCCCCGCCCCCCGCCGCTCCTGCTCTGGACCTGCCTGCCGCAGCATCACCCCCCCACAGTCTGCGTGACGTGTGCCCCGGTCTCACCTCCCCCGAGTCCCCCTGCCTCATCTGAGCGGGGAGCAGTCCAGCCCCACGAGGCTGGATGCAGAGAAAGCCTTCAGGTCAGAGTCCGGGCAGACGGGGAGGTTCAGTCCCCATCCGTGAATGAACGAGTAAGTGAAGGTCTGCTTCCACCACAGCCGGGGGTGGGGGCGGGCAAGGGCTTTACCCCTGACCAGTGGCCAATGGGCCGGGGCTGGGGGCCGCAGCACAAGTGAGAGACGTCTGCAGAATGCGCACAGGCGCTCACGGCACCTGGGGCTTAGCCGCCGGGACGTACTGCCCTGCGTGCGAGGAGCGTGAAGCAGATCTGGACTCAGACAGGTCACCTGGGGAGGCGTCTGTCCCTCCTACAGGAAGTGTAAGAGGCCCTTGGTGGTGGCTGTCTTTGATGCTTCCAGGAGGGACAGGGGTGATTCAAACTTGCAAATCGCTCAGGGCATTGGAATAAACCTTGACGTTCCTGGTGCCTATAGGCCCCTAAGAAAGCAATGCACTGGGCTGGGGTGTAGACGGGGACGCTGGACCCCCTTTGCACCTCCGCTCCCCGTCCCTCCAGGAGGCCATGTGCCCCGGCTCTGAGCCTGGGACCAAGTCCAAATCCCTGACACCCTGCCCGTTGCGCCGTCTGGACACCCCCAGGGCCGCCCACCTCCTCCAGCACCCCAAAGGCCAAGGGGGAGGGGAGAGGCCAGGGGCTTGTTCCAAATCTGACTCTCTGGTCTTGCTCCCAGCAAAGCCCAGGCCGCAGAGTTGCGGGAGGACCAGGGTGCTGCAGGTCTGCCTCAGCTTCTCACCCCAGTGCCCCAGGGAGGCCGGTGGGTGACGGCACTGAGCTGGGCAACTCCCCCCATCCATGGGAGCGAAGGAGATGGAGGCCAAATAGAGGGGCAGCACCGGGGCCAAGACCCGACCCTTCCCGCTGGCCAGGGGCACAGCAAGCTTTCCCACCACAGCAGGGCCTCCGGGTGTGCGTGTGCCAGGGGCCCCCAGCCTGGCCGGATGCTGCCTGGAGAGGCTGGACGATTTACCCCAGCTGCCGAACGCCTTGAATCGCTGTCGGTTTTTTTTCTTTTTTTAATGTGCCCTGAGGAGAAAAAGGCAGAAAGCCCTGCTCTGGAAGGTCCTGCCTCGGGAGGGACGGACGAGGCCGTGGACAGCAGGCCAGCTACCCTTCCCCCTCCCAGGCTCGTCCCCTCCTCCCCCCTCCCAGGCTCGTCCCCTCCTCCCCCCAGAGGGCCTGCCCTGCCCGCGACTGACCCGTGTGAATCTCCCGTCCACCAGGGCTCAGGCTAGGCCTCTCCCCTCCACCCCCAGGGCCTTCCCCGACCAGCCCGTCCTCTCACTCTTCCGAGGCCCCGACCCCGCAGCTGGTCCCCCGACACACCCCCGAGTCCACCAGCTCCGGAGGCCACAGCGGGCAGGAGGGATAGGGGCCACCACTGACTCTTCCCGAGAAAGGAAAGCAACAGGCTCTAAGGGGCTGCTCCAGAATCCCTGGTCTGCCCCACGAGGCAGCATGTGGTTAGGCGGCGGCGGCGGCGGAAATCCCAGCATAGCAAGCGCCGGCTGGCGGCCTTCACGCGCTCCTGAGCAAGGGGCTCGGTCTCCTCACCTGTAACGTGGGGATGAAGCTGGGGCCTCCCTCAGGGGTTTACACGCTTAAATGGAGGCAGTGAATGCCGACTGTTACCCTGACAGGTTAAGGCAGCGCCACCAGCGTGATGGCAGCTGCCCAGGTACATCTGCAGGGCTCCAAGAATGGGCCTTCCCAAGACTTACTGTTTTCCCAAAGAAACTTCTGGACTTCCTGGGAAAGTGCAACCAGGAAGGCATTTCCACCACCCGCTGGAGCAGAGAGGGGAGACGGAAAGCCCGGCGCGAGCTGCTTCCCTGGCCCCAGCCCCAGGCTCTACATCTCACAGGTACTCAGAGGGGACCCCGATGCCCAGGCCGTGGAGAGCTCAGGGTACAAGCCTCCCTTGCTGGCTCTGAGGAGGAAGCAGGTAGCGGCAGGAAATGGGACCCAAAGGAGACCACAGCTCCTGAGGGTCTGGTCGCGGGGCAGCCAGGGGCAGACCCCGCCTGCCACCGCCAGCCCACCCGGGGCCCACGCTGGCAGGGCTCTGGGGGGCGTGGCGCCAACCCCGAGCTCTCCTCCCCACCGTGTCCTTCTGCTGCTTCCAAAATAACTCTCTGCTCTCTGCCCAGGTTTGGCCTCTTGGGTGATTTTCTTCTCCCGAGACCTGTTCTCCCATGTCTGAGGTGGGAAGAGAGGCCTGAGTTACTAGAAATTGGGGACCACCCCTTTTACCAAGGGGCACGTCAGCACAGAGGGGCCCCTACAGTTCTGAGAGCCCCCAAGTCAGCAAATCCGTCTCCGTTTGGCTCAAGGAACTTGTCTTTTCCAACGTGGGGGCCGAGGGTTGGAAATTTCTCCCGCACTCCAGTCCCTTGTACCTTCCCAAGGGGCCCGGAGCCCTGCTCCTAAGGTCACACAGCCGTTAGGGTCCTTACAGCCCCTCAGGGCGTGCCCCAGGGCAGAAGGGAGCCAGATGCCTCGGCCGTCCACACCCAGCTTTCCTTGTGCTGCACCGGAGAACCCGCTCTTTCCACGGAACTCGGTTTCTGGGGAGAAGCTGGACTCTCCAGACAGGAGTCACCTGGAAGTCCAGACTTCTCCTCTTGGAAGAGTCCTCACAGGTGCCAGGCTGGCCCATCTCCTCCAGGGAACCCTGTAAGAATGGTCACTTCCTCCATCACCCCGCCCCCGTCCCCATCAGGAGCCCAAGAGCAGAATGGGCTCCAGGGAAGGTCATTTCCCTGAAGGTCAGTGGGACGGGGCTTGATTAATAAGAAGGAGGGAGGGAGGGAGGAAGGGAAGAAAGAATGAAGGGGGCTTCCCTGGTGGCGCAGTGGTTAAGAATCAGCTTGCCAATGCAGGGGACACGGGTTCGAGGCCTGGTTTGGGAAGATCCCACATGCCGCGGAGCAACTAAGCCCGTGAGCCACAACTACTGAGACTGCGCTCTAGAGCCTGCGAGCCACAACTACTGAGCCCGTGTGCCACAACTACTGAAGCCAGCGCTCCTAGAGCCTTGTGCTCCGCAACAGGGGAAGCCACTGCGGTGAGAGGCCCACGCACCGCCACCACATCGAAGAGTAGCCCCCACTCGTCGCAGCTAGAGAAAGCCCACGTGCACAACAAAGACCCAATGCAGCTAAAAATAAATAAATAATAAAATAAAGTAAGTAAATTTTTAAAAAGGAAGGGAGGGAGGGAGGGAGGGAGGGGAGGGAGGGGAGGGAGGGAGGGAGGGGAGGGAGGGGAGAGGAGGGGAGGGGAGGGGAAGGAGGGAGGGGAGGGGAGGGGAGGGGAGGGAGGGGAGGGGAAGGAGGGAGGGGAGGGGGAGGGGAAAGGGGAAAGGAGGAGGGAGGGATGGAGGGAGGGAGGGAGGGGAAGGGGAGGGGAAGGAGGGAAGGGGAGGGAGGGGGGAGGGAGGGGGAGGAAAGGCAGCCCAGTGGGGCTCCAGAACTTAGACTCTGTCTCCCTAAGTCTGCGCCTGTCACAGGCAGTTCTGTTACCCCTCCTGGGCCTCAGTAGGTCCTTTGCAGTCGAGGGTTGAGAAAAACAGCACCCATGGTCAACGTTTTAAAGCAGACACAAGGCTTTGCCCCTTTGTCCCGTGGCTCCTCCTACCACCCTTCCCAGTGAATGCTGTCGGCGTTTCCATTCTCAACATGAAGAAAGAGAAACTTTGGAGCGAATGAGTGGCGGCCAGAGGACGTGCAGCCCATCAACCGAAGTGCACCGCGCCCGCCCTGCCTGCTGCCTGGTGGGCACGGTCTGCGCGGAAGCCGTTGGGTCGAGCCCTTGGAAGGGGAGAGGCGGGGCTGGCAGGACGGGCCAGGCGACTTTGCTCTGAGCCGGGCTTTCTTCTCCTCTGCCCGCCGCCCACCCGCTGAGCCCGCACGGCTGCTGCCAGAGCCCAGAGGTTTCCTTTTTCTTTTGCCCGGGGCTGCTTCCTGCCTTTCTTTTGAACTGGGGTGTTGGCTCCCCAACACGCTCGCCCTCCTCCAGCGACCCCCCCACCGGGCCTGCCCCGTACGTAATGGGCCAACTCCCCCCCACCCCCAGCTCTGCTTCAGAGGAAGGCTGGCACCCAGTCCCTAGGGGACCCTCCTCCTGGAGCGGCTCCCACTGTCCCCGGGGGAGGTCCTGCACCAGGATGGGAGGCTCAGAGCCGATCTCTCCTGCGTCTCCGGCCCTGCTTCTCAACAAAACCTGTGCGCATTGTGGTCTGGAAATGTTCTGGCACGGGCTGAGGGTTAGAACTCAAACCCCGAGTTTGTGGGGTGGGGAGAAGCTCAGGCTCTTAGAATCTTTTAGAAAAGGACACTGAGGCCTGGCCTGGAAAGGGCGGCCTCCAAGGTCCGGAATGAGAAGAGGCCCATGGATCTCCCAGACGCAGCCGGCAAGGCCGCTGTCCTCCCTGGAGCCACACGTTTCTCTGCTTCTTCAGACGACAGGCCCTGCAGGGACCAGCCGCTGCCCTGGGGGGCGGCTGGGGTGTCCCACCCGTTTCTGCCTCGGCCCCCTCGAAGCTCTGCGTCCGCACCAGCCAGGAGAAAACTAAAGCCTCTCCAGGCCCCGGAGGGCTCCTCCCGGCTCCCTGCAGCCACTCCCTCCTCTCTCCTCTCTCATCCCGTCCCGCACTTCCCACAGTGCTAGCCCCACACCTCCTCCTCCAGGAAGACCTCCTTGACTAACACTTCTTGGCCCCAGTCGCCCTAATAACAACACCGCTAACACTGGGCTCTTCTTCCCAAGGGCCCGACACTGCGCCAAACCCTCTACGAACGCTGCCTCAGTGAATGCAGGCAACAGCCCTGTGCGGCAGGCGTGAGCTCCGTTTACAGGTGAGGAAACTGGCCCAGGTCACCAGCTCGTGATGCCTGCAGTCCTGCTCTGCTGTGACCAGCACCTGTGCTGGGACCACCACTCTCCCCGGCACCCTGCCTCCGTCTCATCACCCCCAGGCAGAGATGAGCAGGATGCAAACTACCCAGAAGCTACACACACACCGCATCTGACCTTTCACTAAGGTCAGCGGTCGCCACAGCAGCCTTCCAGGGAGTAAGGTCCCAAGGGGGCAGTGAGCTGCCTGATGGGGGTCGCAGAGTGGGGGCCCCCCTTCGCCCCGGCGGCAGAAGGTGATGGAAATGGGTGCTGAGGGGTCAGTGCAAGCGAACGAGCCTCAGGTCTTCTACAAGCAGCTCGGCCCCCCACTCACTTCCTGTCTCTGCTCAACTTTGGGGGCAAAGGAGGGACTCAGAATACTACCCAGATTCTCCAAGTCAGGGACAGCCCTGGGTATTGCCAATAACACATGTATATCTCTGTCCCCTCGCTGTGTGGACATGGGACGGGATAGAGCAAGGGCCACCCCACCTTCCGGGTGCCCCAGAGCCGGGGGTCCTTGTCTCCCAGGTGAGTTCCAGGGAGGACATCCAAACCCCCACGAGCCTCACTGAGACCACGGGTTGGAGAGAGGCCAAGGGCCTGTCGGTGTTTGGTGTCGGTCCCTTCAACCCAGTCAGCCGGGCATCCGACCCTGAGGGACTGTCGTCTTTGCAGGTAAGGGTAGAGCAGAGACGCAGTGGGACCGAGAGGGCAGGGCAGCGGTGGACATTCTTTGCACTGGCTGGGTGTCTCCTGGAGCCCGGAGTTCCTTGGTGCCCCCTACGGCTCCGTCTCTGGCACCTTCTGAAGGTCTTCAAGGGCACCCTCTGACCGGCCGCCCCCTGTACATCCACGTGTTCTCACCTGACCTTTCACCTTCTCCTCCATGTCAGGAAGACGCGTGTCCACTCCCTCCCACCCCATCCCCAGTGTTCACAGCTGGCTGGACCCCGAGCCCCACCCGGAGCAGCCAAGCACTGACTGAGGCCAGCACCCCGCGGTCGCCTCCCCTCGTCCCGCCACAGTCTGTCCCCTTGGGTTCTGCGCTCACCCCGGGCGCCGTTTTCCTCCCGTGTGAGGGTCCAGGCACTGCTCGTTATGTGTCAGGCACTGAGCCGGGGAGTTTACATGACACGTCGCCTCACTTAGTCTGCCCACCACCCACTTGTCCCCACGTACAGACGAAGACCCCGAGGCTCAGAGGACTTGGGTGACTCCGTCGGGGGCAGAGCTAGGAAGGGGCCAGGGCTTGGGTGGCCCAGACGAGAGGCCCTGTGGGCCCCAGCATCCGATGAAAGTGTGGGCCATCCTCGGCCAGAGCTGGGCCACTTGGGGCTGGACTGGCATATCCTCACTTTGCTGAGGAGGGAAGGGGGCGGCCCTCACGCCCACCCTTCCTCGGCACGTTTGTGCCTGGGCCGCTCTCCAGAGAGGCAGAGAAAGGAGGCCCACCGCCCTGCAGAGACACTCCACTCACCACCCAGACAAGACCGTGCGTGGCCAAGGAGGACCCTGCGTCTTCCCCTCCCTCCAACATTCCAGGGCCTGCTGCTAAGGTCCCCAGGCCGCGTGGGACCCTCCCTCCTGCCCTGGGACCTACAGGCTGAGTCCTGGGAGAGAGGGGCTTTCTCAGGCCCCAGGGAGACTCAGGGTCGGCTCAGAAAACCCCAAATGCAGACGTGACAGCGCCAGGGGAACTGTGACGAGACGGTGGGGACAACCCTCCAGCAGGGTGGATTCTGACGGTGACACTGTCCTCTTTTCCCCAAGGCTTCCTGAGAAAGGATGGGTCTGGGGAAGGAGGTGGGACCAGTGAGCCCCTCAGCCTGAAAAAGGGAACTTTCTCCTGCTTCCCCAGAGAAAGGCTCCAAAGAAGTCATTTCCAAATTCTTTTTAGCCACAGAGCCCTGTCTTCAAATGAGACAATGTCCTACCCATGTCACCCACACACATGTAAAACAGCTAAAGGGGAGCTGCCCTGGTCCCATAGAGTTCAACAAATACTTGCCTGACTCTAAAAACTAGCTCCCACTTCCTCAGAGCCCCCAGGCCCTGGAGCCCAAAGCCGCAAAGCTCCGGGACCCCACCTCCGGGACAGATGGCCCAGACTCTCCTCCTCCGAGAAGAGGTCATGGAGGCCCAGGCGGGGCTGAGCCAGGAAGGTTTCCTCTCCCCAGAGCAGGGGGGAGGCAGGTGGTCTGGAGTGTGCGCTCACTCCCTCCTCCTGCCCAGGTGGCCAGGCCAGAGCCCCCAGCCCTCAAGCCCTGAGGGGCAGCTGCCCCCAGTAGGGTCCCCTTCACACATCATCTCACCCCAACTCAGACTCTAAAAACAGCTCTCTGGTTTTCAGCTTGGCACTGCCCACAAATTAGTGTCTCCAACACGGCCTCTTGGGACGTGACTTCAGGGAGGGCCCTGGGGAGCCAGAGGCCTCAGTGGAGGGAGATGGAGCCAGCAGGGTCCGTCTTGGAGGAGACGAGAGTGGCTTAGTGCCCTCTCCTGGCTTCTGGGACCCCAGCAAGGCCACCCAGCTCGAGTGACTGCTCCGCTCTCCTTGCCCCGGCCGGGGACAGACAACCTTTCCCCCCACGGGGCCCCTCCCCTCTCCTCCACTGAGTCCCGGCCACCGTCCTGGGTGCTGCTCTGCAGGAGACGAAACCAGCAAGAGGAGAAGGGGCAGCAGTGTGGGCCCCTCTGCTCAGGGCCCGGAGACCCACCTCTCACCTAGCCTGGGCTCCCACCATGAAGCCAACTGGGAACCGGTCAGGGAAGCCCGGCCTCACCACTCGCCTGGCCTTCAGCCTGGGTCCGTTCTCCCTGCCACGGCCCCGTAGTCCAGGACGGGGCAGAAGATGCCTGGGCCTCGGAGCTCCAGCTGCACAGGTGCCCCAGACTGAAGCCGGCCCGGCCAGCGCGCAGCCAGGCGGCCTCAGGGAGAAGCGCGTGGTACTCACAGGTAAGCCGTCAGGGGGTCCAGGTCCCCCGGCACCGCGGAGAGCCCGCGCTCAGAGCAGTCGGCCGACAGCATGATGCCGTCCTCGTGGCAGCGGCAGGGGGCCGGGCAGGCGGGCTGCGGTCCAGGCTGGGGGGCGCACGGGGAGGCGCAGAGTGCGGCGCAGAGCCAGAGAGCGCGGAGCCCGGGTGCGCTGGGCATCGCGGCGGCCGGGAGTGCGGCGGGCACCGGTGGCGCACAGTCAGAGCGGAGCAGGCATCGCTGCGCGGTCTTCACTCCTGGGTTTCACGGGTTGGGCTTGGCAAGGGAGGGCGGAGCCAAGGGAACTCTCTCGCCTCTCGCTCCCCTTCCCTCCTTCCCTCCGAGCTGGCAGGAATTTCATCCAGGAAAGAAAAAAGCAAACAACCCGAAGAGCGGAGAGCGGGACCTGCAGGCGTTTGGGCTGCGGGCTCAGGACCCTGTGCCGGAGGGGACAGCCTCGGGGCCACAGGGGATCGGAGGAGGGCCCCGGAAGCACCTTGTTTGTTCGAGGTCACCCACTTGGGGGGGGAGCAGCCCCAGAAGTGCAACTCGGGGTCACCCTCCGCACCCTGGCTCCTGGGGAGGGGAGCGAGGGGTTGTCTCACCAGGTGAGCCATGAAGGGCCGGAGCCGCGGGGCGGGTGGAGGTCGGGCGGCTACAAGGAGGAGACTTCCAGCTGAGCCCCAGGCCCGCCACTAAAGAAGGTGTGACGTCCACTCACAAAGCGTCTTGCACGCGGCCCCAATCAGGTGTGAGCCCGGGAGCCCCGGACCCTGCTCCCGGGATGGAGCCAGGCGCCCGGCTGGGGGACGCGCCCACCTGGCGGTCCCGGCCGGCCTGAGTCGGCAGTCTGGCGCCACCTGGAGGCCAGTCCGGCAGCTGCAGCTCCACCAGCCTGAGGCTGGAAGGGCCAGGAGGGAGACTTGAGGGGGAGAGACGGTGGCTGAAGCTGGGCTCATCCCGGCGCTGGGCCAAGCCCAGGGTGGAGTGAGAGCCGGCCGCGTCTCCTGACCTTGCTGTCCCCGCACGGTCCATCCTGAGTGTACAGCGGCAGCCTGGAGGCCTCAGGGCAGCCAGTGGCCGTTCATCCAGGACCATCACCCCCCAGGGCCACTCATCACCCCCCTCCCATTCTCTGCTACTGCTCTCACCTCCCGGGCCCCAGGGGCTGCACGGCTGGACCAGGAAGGCGGAAACCGACCGTTGGCCTCCAGGGCGTGGGGCTCGGCCCTGAGGTAGATGAGCCCCCAGGAAGACCTGGGTGGTCCTCGTGCACGGAGGGCCGGAGAGACCACGGGGGCGCTGCCCGCCCCTCCCCCGGCTCGGCCGTGTTCCCGGCCTCACTCCCCACTTGCTGCGGCCCCCCTGCTCCTTTGCAGCTCTGGTGCAGGGGCCCTGCTGCTCCTCAGCAGTGGCGGGGCCCGGGCCCAGCGCGAGGCTCCAGCCCGCCTCCTGGAGGGTTGTCATGGGCCAACCCCGACTCCTGGGAACGCGTGTGAAGAGGGTGTGACCCAGCCTGGGGAGGCCCAGGTGAGCGGGAAGCCTGCCTCTGCTCCTCAGGCCGTGAGGGCCCTCCCGGCCTCCGACCCCTCACCTTTCACGAGGAGCTCGGGGCGGCCAAGGAGAGCCCTGCCCCCTACCCGATTCGGGGTCTGACTCCTTTCGGGGCCTCCTGCTCTGTTTTGTGCAGGCTTTCTGTGTCCCCCAGGCCCTCTACTGGGAGCAGCTGGGGCCCCGCCTCTGGCACCAGCCGTCCAGGGCCTCGTGCTTGATGAGGGGACGAATGGGCCCTGGTGAGGCCTTGGCTGATGGTGTCGCCACGGTGAGCACTCGTGCCCTCCTTTCTGCTTCTCCTCCTGGTTTTCCCTCCCCAGACTCCCGCACTGTGGTGGAGCGAAGGAGGCAGAGAAAACCCAGCCGCTCTGGCCACGCAGCAGCGAGCCCCCGGCGCCAGGAGACGGCAAGGCCGGGTCGCGGGGGGCAGGGCCCCCTCGCCCCGCGTAACCTGCTCTGAATCCAGGGCCCCCCCCAGACACTACAGACTAGATCTGAGGAACGGGGAAACTGGAGGGCGGGGCTGGGGGCTGCCCCGCGAAAGCCACCCGCCAGGCCCCCCCAGCCCTGCTCCTGTCTCCCACCAGGCCCTGGCATGGATGGACAGAACGCACTCGGCCTCTGGCTTGACCACATCCCTTATTCCCCGACTCGGCCCCTTCACGGCACGGGGCCCTGTGTGCGTCCGGGGACAAATTCCCGAAAGACGACGTCAGGGCAGGGTGAGGAGGGGGCTGTGTCCGGACCCGCACCCCAAGCTGCGGGGCAGCGGGGTCTCTGCCTGCTCCTCCGGGGCCCCGCCCAGCGGCACCTGCGGTGGCTGAGCAGCGTGCCTGGCTTCTCCACGCCCCGGGAGCAGCGCTGGCCCGCGGCAGTCAGTAAGGGCAGCAGGGTCATGGTGGGGAGCTCCTGCCCGGCTCCCTGCACGGCAACTGCAGCCTCTGCACCGGCCTCTCCTTCCTGCTCCCCCTCTGGGCAAAGACGCTGGCACCGGTGCCTGGAGGGGCCGGGACTGCTCCGCGGAACCCACCCCCAGCCCACGGCCCTAGCTTACACGTGTGACGCTGAGGAGGGTGCAGGGCCAGCCTGCAGCGCTGCTCTCAGCCACCCAGTGCACGGTCGCCACGTCTGTGGCGACGGGCTGTGACTCCGTGGGCCAGAACTCTTGTGGCCAGACCGGGTCAGGGCTGCTCGGCCGGCCAGCCCATCCCCACCCAGGCCCTGGTCACACCACACCCCCACCCCGACCCCCAGGCATCCCACACTCTGCCCCCGTTCCCTCACCTTCTCCCGGGAGTCTGGCAGGCACAGGGAGACCAGCACGCAAGCCCCGTGCTCCCACACCAGCTCCCAGAGCTCTGCGGGCCCCGGTCAGCATGACGTGATCGTGGCCAGAGGGCCCGCCTTGCAGAGCACAGCGTGTCCCCTGCCCGTCTCAGCTCTAGGACCCCCAGCCCCCCAGCCCCAGACCAGGAAGCACCAACGGCCCAAGGGCATGGTCTCACGGGGAAGAGCCAGGCTTCGGGCATCTCTCCAGCAGGGCCATCCTCCGCCAGAGGGGACCGCCCGTGACAACAGCTGTCTGCGGGACGAGGGTGAGGGTGAGGCTGCCGCAGGTCCCAGCCTGGCCAACGCCCGATGCCCGGTCCACCCGCAAGCCCCCTGGCACTCACGGGAGGCCGTGCCATCCTGCCCATGCCAGGAGAGGGCATCGTAGAGCCGGCCTGGTCCTTGAGGGCCTGGAGCGGAAGCTGGGGAGGGTGACGGGCAGAGGGGCACCATGCGACAGGCCGCAGAAGTGGTGGCACGAGGGGACCCCGCGTCGTCGTGCCGCCCAGCCCGCAGCCACCTTGTGCTCCCCCAGGAAGCCTGCATTGCCGGAGCACGCCCGTGGGGGGAAGCTCCTCACGGGGATGGGCTGCGGCCTGGGCGGGGCGCGGGCTGTGTTGGGGGTGCCGGAGGCTGCCCAGCTCCCGCTCTTGGCCTCCTCGGCCCTGCGTGGACGGAGCTGGCAGCCTGTTGGTGGGAGGGACGGGGACCCTGCCTCCCACCGGGCAAGGTTCCGGGAGCTGCACGTACTCAGAGGTGCCGGGGGCCCCTTCCAGGATCCTGCTCAGGAGGCAGCCACGCAGGAAGACGTACTGGCTCTGGGGGGTGGGGGAGGGGAGGTGGTCGGCTGAGAGACCGTGGTCCAGCAGGGAGACTTCCAGGCCCTGACCAGCCAGACGGCCCGGGGCAGGGGAGGGGCTTTGGGGAGCCTTCCCCTGGGCCTCCCCCGCTACCCGGGCGTCAGAGCTGGCAGGGGCCTGCCCACCTCCCACCCCCGGCACAAAGGGAAACAGAAGCCCCGATAGGAGGGTGAGTGTCCGAGCCCCTCCCCCGGGGTCCTTCCCTGGCCCCTGGGGACCCTGTGGCCCGGCCGTCTGCTCCACCCTCTCCCAGGGTCCGCAGCCCACCCGCCTTGCCCTCACTGGGGTCTGGATCATGAGGGGCCGGTGCAGGTGCAGCGAGCACACCGTGTGGAGTACGTCCACTGTATCCTCCTTCTCCAGCTGCTGCAGCAGCCCTGACGGGGTCATAAAGGTGCCCGAGCGGCCCACGCCTGCACTGCGGGTCAGAGGGCCCAGAGCTGTGAAGCGGGGCCCTTCCCCAGCCCACCCCCCGCCACCCGCCGCCTGCCCCGCCTGCCTGCACCAGGGCGGGCCCTGCTCCCGGGGCGGCCCGCTCCTCTCCCAAACGGGGTCCACAAAGGCCAGCAGGGAGCTGGGTGTCTCGGGGACGCTGTGGTCTGGCCGGGTGGTGAACTGCAGCTGCTTCTCCGTCCCCCGCTAACCCACTGTCCTCGGCTCAGCCCTCATTCTATCACCAGATCTTGAGGGCGGGGTGGTGCCCCCCACACTGGGATGTTCACCTTAGCTCCTCCAGCCTCCCGGGGAGTCTGCCTGCAGGGGGCCCAAGGGGGAGGGGGGCACTGCTGCCCCAGGAGGTCACAGCCTGGGAAGGCGGATGGGGCCCAGGGGTCTGGGGTGAGCGGGGGCCCTGAGCCGAGCGCAGAGCAGGGCAGAAACCGTCCCTTCTCCCCCAGCTTCGGATGACCCTTAGCCTTCCCTGTGCTTCCCTACCCTTCCCTAACCTCCAACCTCCTGGGCAAGGGGGAGGCCAGGGGCCCAGGAGGTGAGCCGACCTTCCAAGGAGTCACGCCCCCCGCTCACGGGTACGCACGTGCTGCAGCTGGAAGTCCCGTGTGGTCCACTTGTCCTTGGGCTCCTCGGCCAGGAGGTGGACGGTGATGTGACCGTGGGTGACAGGGGTGGAGTCGGCTGGCCAGTAGTACTCACATAGCACCTAGGGCCAGAGGGTCAGAGCGGGGTTGGGGGGCAGGTGTGGGCACCCCCATCACTGCCACCCCTGCTGTATCAGCACCTCCCACCCATCCATCTGTCTCTGCCACCCTGCTTGTCCGGAAGCCTCTCTCCCCCGGCCCGGCCCCAGCATCTCCACCCCCAGACCTCTATGTGACCCCTGGGACTTCCAGGCAGCTGCCGGGCTCCTGTGCAAACTGCATGGCCTTACTTAGGACCACCTGGCCTGGCTCCAGCTGGAGGGACTCAAAGGTGCTGTCCCAGGGCCCCACACGGAGCAGGGCACAGGCATGTTTAAA
Source organism: Mesoplodon densirostris (assembly GCF_025265405.1). Taxonomy (NCBI): domain Eukaryota; kingdom Metazoa; phylum Chordata; class Mammalia; order Artiodactyla; family Ziphiidae; genus Mesoplodon; species Mesoplodon densirostris. The sequence goes on along the minus strand of NC_082662.1, from coordinate 192,498,233 downwards.
GTAAGAACGCAGACTGGGCCCGGAGCAGGAGAGGGTGGTCTCGGTGAGAAACAGCAGAGGCAATGGAGGCGAGTCCAGCTGGGAGCCTGGGTTCCTGGTCTCCTTCCCTGCCCCATCCTGGGTGGCCTGGGGACCCCACCAACCCCCAGACTTCACCCGGCGTCCCAGACCCACAGCTGGTCCTGTGGGGAGAGCCTGCCACCTGGTGGCCACCCCGGGGGCTGTGGCATGCTCACCCGCCCACTCTCCATGCCCATCTGCTGGTCCCACACCAGCCGCCAGAAGTCCTCCAGGGTCTTCTTCAGAGGCCCCTGGGTGGTGATGAACTCCTGCGGGCGGGTGTAGCCCTGGCGGTGGGCAGGATCACGTTAACTGGGGCCCCAGCACACAGCCATGCATCCCATGGGTGATCTCTGGGAGTGAGGACTTCGTGCACAGGCCGATACGTGTGCACACATGTGAACACACGTGCACCAAGGACCCAAATCAGGAGGGTGACTTGGAGACAGCCCCACCTTGATGGGACGATGACAAGACACTGATGGCCCCGAAGTAGCCTCCCAGGCCACCCCCTCACCACCCGACCCACGCCGCCTTCGTTTCTCCCAGGGCTCCACTGCCCACCCAGCTCCCCCAGGCCAGCACTCAGTCCCTCCTCCAACAGCCCCATCTGCCTCTCCTGCCTCCACCCGATGATCCCGCCCCACTCTGTCCACATGTCCCGCCCGGCTCTTCTCTGGGGCTGTCCAGCTGCAGTGTCTGCCCCTCTTTCATCACTTATCAGGATTCTGCTCATCCTTCAAGAGACCAAATGCCCCCTCGTCCAGGAAGCCTTTCTTGATTCCTAGGTGGACTAAACGTTCTTTCTTCACGTGCTCTGAGCACCACACGTGTGCCCTTATTACAGCACTTGTCATGCCGCGTGGCAGGTGTCTCTCACACACACACACACACACACACACAATTCCTGCTCCTTTGAAGGTGGGAATCCGCGTAGCCCAGCCCTGACTCCTGCGGTCCCAGCACAGTGACCAACACACAAGACACACAAGCTGGCGGTCTTCGTGGACGGCTAGGGCTGGACAGCGTGTCCTGCAAACCGGGCCCCTCCCGAGTGGACGCCGCAGCCAGCACGCAGGTGGCTCTACTGGGATGAAGCTGGCGTTGACGTAACCAGAGTGAGGCTCTCCGTCCAGCGGGGTCAGCCTGACCCGGCAGTGGTCATCTGCAGACGCTAAAAGCCGTGCATTCAGGGCGGGCACATGCAGCCCCTCCTCCGGGCTGAGCTCTGGCCCCGCACACCCCTGCCCACCGTGCTCACAGGGCAGCATGAGAGGGTAGCGGTTCTCCGCGGTGTCAGCAGGGTGCTCGGCCTCCAGCCTAGGCTGCCCCTTGCCCACCTCCTTCAGCTCCTGCAGAGACAGGGGCCGAAGCAGACCCATGTCACCCCCACACCGGGGGCGGGGTCGTGCACAGCTGGGGTCCCCCAGAGCCTGGGGGCGGCAGAGGCCTCACCTGGAAATCCTGAAAGAAAGCCTGGTGGGCACGGGCGCTCTTGGCCTTGTAGCCCTGTCGGAAGCTGTGGGCAGGGATGGGCCAGTGGGTCCACCTGGGGGAAGAGGGATGAGTAGGCGGCGGCCCTGGTGTGCAGAGTCCTGCCCTGGGCGCTGGTAGGGGCCAGAGAGAGGGGGCAGGGCAAACAGGACCACACTCGGAGGAGGTGGGCATGAGTCTCTGAGGCCCCGCCCCCGGATCCTGAGGATGGCTCTGGGCACAGCTGCTCGCAGCGCCGCTCAGGGTGCGGCTGAGAGAAGGAGGAACAGAAGCGATAGAGGGTAGATTGCAAAATCCGACATTGGAGAGAAAGAAGGAGAAGGAAGTGGCTTGGCCTGCAACCGTCCAGGTGGTCAGTCAGGGACCGAGAGGACGGGAGTCTGGAGGCAGAGGCTGAGGGCCCGGGAGGAGCCGGGGGCCCCTGGGAGCAGGGTGACGAGGGTGTGACAGCGGCTGAGGGCAGGCTCAGCTGGCGGGGCGAGGGATGCAGTCCCGGGGAGACCCCGTCATCACCCCGTCATCACTGAGCCTGTGGAGGGCGGGCCGCCTGCCCCACCCCACAGGGGCCACACACTCACCGCAGGTTGTAAGCCACCAGCTGCTGGAAGCACAGGTTCTTCTCTGACCTGCAGAGGGTGACAGGGCCTGGGAGGCAGCCTGGGGCATTCCCCTTTTTGCCTTGCCTACCAGGAAGCCCAGTCAGAATAACTCTGTGGGGGTGGCTGTGGGGGGAGGGCAGGAGGCCTGGGACCCCACGCAGGGCCCTCGGGGTGCAGGGGGGACGGGGGACTGGGGGGCAGCAGTGCCACCGAGGGAGGGAGCAGGGGTCCCGGGGCGGCCCTGCCCGCTGCTCCTTCCCCGGCCATTCCAACGCCACTCACAGGTCCAGCCGGAGGCGCTGGCTGTTGCCACACGGAGGGGCCAAGCCTGTGTGACCACCTGCACCTCATACTCAGTGCCCGGAGTCAGAGCCGAGAAACTGGCACCGTCCACCTGGGCCCCCATGGGGCTGGAGCCCACTGGGACGCTTGCCTGGTACAGGTTCCCCCGGTAGCCGTCCCGGCCCCACGGCGTGTGGACCCAGGGCGCCCGGGGCTGGGTGGGGCCTTCACTGGCCACACTTACCAGAGGGGGGGCGAGGGGGGCTGTGGGGACAACAGGGTCGGGGGGAGAGAAGGGAGGTGTCATGGCCTGAACTGTGTCCCCCCAAATTCATGTTGAAGTCCAGACCCTCAGGACCTCAGAGTGTGACTGTATTTAGAGATTCAGTCCCTAAAGAGGTGATGAAGGTAAAAAGACGTCATTGCTGTGGGCCCTGACCCAGAGGGGACTGGAACGCAGACACTGAGGGACAGCCGTCCACTCGCCGAGGACTCTGCCGGCCTGGGTCTCAGGCCTGTGGCCTCGGAACGCCTGCGGTTTAGGCCCCCGTGAGGGGACTGGGGACTTGCTGAGGGCAGCTCTAGAGCAGGGGGAAGAGCACAGCCCCGATCATGGCTCCTTCCTCCCGAAAGGGCCCCACTTGGCCCTCCACGCTTGGCCCAGTCAGGAAACACCGGTTCAGGTGACCAGTGAGAGGAGATTCTACCCGGGAGGCAGACCGCCTCCCGGCTTTCCCAGACAGCAGAGCACGAGCCCCGGCCATGCCGAGTGAGCACATCGATCACCAGTCTCCCAGCCAGACAGGCCAGCGAGGGGGTTACACGCAGAGCCTTTGCCCAGGCCCAGCCCCAGCTTTGAAAGCCCCCCAAGTGGGTGGATAGGTTAAAGGGAAGGCAGTGTCTGGGGTCCAGGCGGGGCCCCTCCACCCTCCCCTTGGGCCCAGGGCCTGGGGTCACCTGGTGGACCCCTCCTTTGTAAACTGAGGCTCAAAGAGGCACAGGCCGGATCCGGGTCTGAGCCAGTTAGAGCCCCTGGCCAGAGCTTTCCCAGGCCGGTCCGAGGTCTCAGGGTCCTGGGAGGGGTTGGGAGGGCAGGGCAGGCAGTGGGGGCCACCACACTGGAGAAGGATGCCGCTGGGCAAGGAGACCCCACTGTTGCCCAGCTCCACCAAGCAGGCATCGGGCCTCTGGGAGGGGCTTCCTGGCCCAGCCTCGTGGCTCTGGGCCTCCGGGCCTCACCGTGTGACCCGTCCTGTACTTCAGGAACTGTGACCCTCCCTGGGCGCCCCCCCCCCCCCGGGGTTGGTACGTGGCCAGGAGCGTGGACCCTGGGCCACACTGCCCGCACGTGAACCCCGACGCCCCAGTGAAGACTGGTTTGGCTTTCTCCTCCGTGAGATGGAGGCCTCCCGGATGTTGTTTAAGTGAGAGAACACCGAGCAAGGGGCCCGGGGGGCCTGGCAGCTGGTCCTCTGGTCCACCCAGTCCCCACCTCCCCGCCACTGGTCGTGAGAGAGCTCGAGGGAGCAGCCCGTCTGCCACCGCACGGGAGCAAAGCCCACGTTCTGCCCGCCTTCCTGGTGCCACAAGGGCCAGGCCCGGGGACTCTCGGCCAGGGCGAGGGGTGTCCTGGTGTCCGAGGGAGCAGCCGTAGTCAACCCAGCGGCCTGCTCACGGACCACAGGGAGGTCAGGGGCCGTGCAGCCCCTGGGACCCACTGAGCAAGGGGAGCCTGTGAGGCGGGGCCACGCGGAGAGCGCTCACGTGTCCAGCCTGTGGTACTGGTGCCGCTGCTCTCGTCCGGCCCCCGCAGGGTGGCCAGCCACGCCAGGAACTCGGTGCCTGGAGCCAGCTGGGCCCAGGAGAAGTTCTGTGCCTCAGGGGCCGGGGTCTCCGCACCCTCCAGAGTCAGGGGGCTCAGGCGGTACAGCCGCAGGAGGAAGCACAGGGCAGGGGGCTGGGCAGCCAGGCCCAGGCTCAGGTTGGCGGGAGGCGCAGGGACTGCAGGACAGGAAGAAACGGATTTGGAACAACCCAGCGCCCGGCCCTCCTGCCACATCGTCTGCGTCCTGCTCGCCGGTCTCCAGGCACAGCTAGCCCCCAGGCTCCAGCCCGCTCCTTCCTTCCCTCCCAGGAAAACCTCTTGGGTGACACGGTCTCCGCCCTGACGCCTGCGCCCCACCTACTTCCCAGACCATCAGCTCCTGGAGGGTGACGCCTGGTCCACCTGGTCCCCACCAGCACCCAGCGCCTGTGTCTCACACCCGGGACACGGGCCTCCAGCTCAGCCACTGACGTTTTGCCCCTGAGAGCTCATCCCACCCTCCAATCTCTCTCTGTCTCTCTTCCTCGCTCTCCCTCTCTCTCCCCCTCTCTTTCTCTCCCCAACCTGAGGGCCTGGGTCCACACTTGCCCCTTGGTAAGGCCCCTCTCTGCCCACTCTACTCAGACGCACACGCTTCTTGGCCCACCTCCTTCCTCTGGGAACCCTTCCCTGACTCCTTAAGGTGGCTCTTCTGTAAGCCCTGAAAGATTAGCCAGAACCACATAAAATTCCCCAGAGTCCTCAGTTTTAACCCGTGGGAACGGAGCTTCACATGGTTCAAATACATTGTGCATATTCTTCTCTGTGCATCTACGTTTACACTGTGATGTATGAAGCAATCGCATTACTTTAACAGACACATAAACCATCTGCTTACTTGTCAGCCTTCCTTTCTAGATGGTCTTCTTCATAATTGTTAGCTTTAGCACCTAACCCCATACCTAGAAATGGGAGGCATTCATTAAATATTTGTTGGAAGGATGGAGGGATGGATGGCTGACCGGATGGCAGGAGGTGGGGAATGCTTGCAAACAGATTCATGAGCGGCCCCATCTCGGATGGACGCATGGCTTCTGAGTCAGGAACACGGCACACAGAGGGCAGCGCGTGAAGGACGTTGGTCCCCACCACCACCGCCCAGGCCGCCCCCCCAGGGCCCGCAGCCAGGAACTCACGGGTGCAGGCGCTGGTGCTCTGGATGCTGCAGCTGAGGTTCCTTGCTCACGCCCACACCCACATGGTGTAGCAGGAGCCAGGCACTAGGCCCCTCAGCGTCAGGCTGGAATCATCGGGGCCCAAGGCGACAAGACCGCCCGGCGAACCTTGGCTGCCCTCCTGGCGCCAGCTGACCCTGTAGCCTTCCCGCTGCCCTGGTGCTGGGGCCCAGCCAACGGTCAAGTCAGAGGGGCTGCCCCTGCCGACGACCTCCAGTGACTGTGGTGCCAGGGGCCCTGGAGAGAGGAGCAGTTTGGGGCCCTGCAATGTCTGTGGCGCTGTGATGTGCCCACCCAGATCTCCACCCCAAGGCAAAGACCCCCAGCCCCAGACCAGGGTCCGCGGTGGCTGGCACTCACCTATGTGACGTGTGGGGCTCAGGGTGGTGTTGCCCAGAGAGGGGACAGTGTCCACTGTCCCCTGGCAGTGGGCCCCAGGTCCCTGGAGAGTGACCTGGGTGGCACCAGGTGGCCCAGTGATGTTTCTGAGGAGGCTGGGGGCTCCCTGGGTGTAGGGCAGTACCTGGGTCCCAGGCTCCCTGCTGGCCTCCAGCCCATCCAGGGGCAGCTCAGTACCATTGCCTTTCCGGAGCTGGGCTGCAGCATCTGGAGCGGGTGTGGTCCCTGGAGAGTGAGGACTCACATGTCTCCTGATGCAGGTGCCCCTGGGCAGGACCCCAGCCTGTACCCCGCCAGCGCAGACTCACCATCTAGCCAGGCACTGGCCTGGGTCCAGGCCTCATAGGGCCTGGCCAGAACCCTCAGCTCTAGAGCGTAGTGTCCAGCGGGCAGGGGCCCTAGGAACGTGGCATTAAGGGCCCCGGGGCCCAGCATGATGGTCTTCTCCACCAGCCCACTTAGCCTGAGCAGGTAGCCATCCCGGGCCCCCGGCCCTGCCTTCCAGGTGGCCCAGAGCTCTGGGGGCCGGGGAGCGAGTACCAGGTCCAGGGGGACTGAGGGATCTGCGGGGAAGGGAGACACATGTGCAGAAGGTCCTGGACCCCCGTGTCAGCTTCTTCCTGCACACCCTGGACCAGGTCTCATCCAGACGCTGGCAGTGACCCTGAGCCATATTCTGGGTGAGTCCTGGGACCCGGCCGAGGACGTGGTAACAAATGATAACACATCCGGTGCCAGACCTCACACTCCTCCTCCCAACACTGCCGCTGCCGTCCTCGTCCTGCTTTTTTTTTTATTTATTTTTATTTTGGGCTGGTTGGATCTTCCTTGCTGCGCACAAGCTTTCTCTAGTTGGAGTGAGTGGGGGCTACTCTTCGTTGTGGTGCACGGGCTTCTCACTGCGGTGGCTTCTCTTGTTGAGGAGCACGGCCTCTAGGTGTGCGGGCTTCAGTAGTTGTGGCACACAGGCTCAGTAGTTGTGGCTCGCGGGCTCTAGAGCGCAGGCTCGGTCGTTGTGGCGCACGGGCTTAGTTGCTCCACGGCATGTGGGGTCTTCCCAGACCAGGGCTTGAACCCGTGTCCCCTGCATTGGCAGGCGGATTCTTAACCACTGCGCCACCAGGGAAGTCCCATCATCATCCTGCTTTAAAGATACAGAAGCTGAAGCACAGAGAGGGTGAGCACTTTGCCCGAGACCCACAGCCAGTGAGTGGCAGCAAGACAGCACTTCCCTGAGCAAAAGTGCAGCAAAGTCCCCCCAGGCTCAGCCTAGCTGGACACTCCTAAGGCTCAGGACCTGGTCCTTCTCTCTCGGAACCTCGGTCCCTCCACCGTACGGAGATAAAACAACGTAAAGGGCTGTTTTGGGGGATAAATGAGGTGACACACAGGAGTGCCTGGCACGGGGCTGGCACATGGAAGCTGCTGGTGCTGATAAGTGGCACCACCGTCATCGTCTGGGGGGGGCGGGGGGGCTCCTGCCACCAGCCTGCAGGAGGGCACCCCCTCCAGGCAGGCCTCACCCCTTCCCTGCAAGACTCCTGGAAGCCCACCCCACCAGCTGGCTCCTGCCTGCTTGACTGAAGAGCCCCTGCGGCGACCCCTTACCCACCCAGCACGCACGGGTCCACTCGGTGGCGTTGGGCCCCGCCGCCAGATGGGGCCCGGCAACAGCGCTGAGTGTCAGCTCATAGGGGGTTCCCGGAGAGAGGCGAGGGAAGGTGTGACTGGAGATGTCCCATGTGACCCCCGCTGTCAGCTTGGAGCCGCCAAGGAGGTCTGTGAGCACGAGGCGCAGGCAGGTGGCACCCCCAGAGCCATTCCAGGAGGTCTGCAGGGCACTGGCATCCGGGGCATGCAGCGCCAGCTGAGCTGGAGGCACAGGCGCTGGAGAAAGGGTGGGGAGAGGACAGCCGGGCTGGAGAGAGGGCCCGACGCGGGGCCCGGGCACCACCCCGGCAGCAGCAGCCCAGGAGCCCAGGCACGGGACGCGGCTCTGGATGGCCCCCCACTCCCAGACTGGCCGCCACCTGGGGCCTTGCCGAGCGCTGGCCTTACCTGTCCACTGATGGATGCTGGTCTTCGCTTGGAGGTTGGCAGCCCAGGTGGGAACCTCCAGAACGTACTCGCTGCTGGGTAAGAGGTCACTAAAATTGTCAGGGTGCCCGGGGACGCGGAGACATTGTGAGCCAATGTCTGGGACTCCAGGCGGTAGAGGAGAATCTGGTAGCCATTCTGCCCACCGGGGGCAGCGCCCCACAAGGCCTCCAGGTGGGATGGGCTCCCCGAGCTACGGAGCTGCAGGTCTTGGACCATCAACAGGGCTGCATCAGAGGCAGAGAGAAGCACCAAGGTCAGGGCCGGGGCATCACCTCTGCTTCTAGTGCTCCTGACGGGTCACTGCAGCAGGCGTGGTCCTCAGAGACCTCACCGTCTCTGGCCGCTTTGCCCCCTGCCAACCCTCCAGGGCAGCCACGTCCTGCTCGGCCCCTCCCCTGCCCGCAGGCCATGCACCTGTGTGGGCAGTGTGGATGACAGTGGTGTTCTGCCCGCAGGGGCACAGGGCTGTCACCTCCAGCTGGTAGCAACTTCCCGGCACCAGGTCCTGGAACTCAAAGCTGGACACGTTGGTGTGGGCCCGGAGTGGCTGCTCTTCCGGGGAGCCCAGGGGGGTCAGGCGGCTGAGGCGGAGGGCGTGGCTGGCAGACCTCCCCTGGACGCTGACATTCACCCTCAGAGGCGGTCCTGGGGAGAAGGGCTGGGTCAGAGCCTCCCAACACCTTCTGCCCTGGAGGAGGAGGAGAGGCAGGAGGGGCCAGAGCAGAGAAACAGCCTTGCCCAGCCCCCTCCCCATGGAAGGCACCTACCCCCACTCTCCCCGAGCAGACCCCCTTCCAGGGAGTGGCACTTGTCTTCCTGTAGGGCGGGGGCAAGGGTGTGGGAAGAGATGGGCAGAGGCTCTGGGCTCCAGCCAGGACCAGAGAAAAGGCTGTCCTCTCGTCTGGCTTCCCCAGACGTGGCCGATCACCGCAGGACACCGAGCTGCAGAGGCCCTGGGACCAGGAGCAGACTATCCTGCTGTCCTGTCAAGGGCGTGGGAAGGAGCCTCCCCTGCCCTGCTTAATGCAGACCAGCCGCGGGGCCACGGGGCAGAGGGAGGCCTGGATGCCCTGGAGAGCAGGGGCCCACCCGCCCGCAGCCCCGGTGCCCACCTCACCTTGGCCAGGAAGCCTGGGAGCCACAGGAGGACCGCACACAGGAATGGGGGCCCCATCCCGGCCGAGTCTGCAGGGAGAGCTGGGTGGTAGCAGGAGTCCATACCCACCCTCCCCTCGGTCAGTGGGCGGGCAGCAGGCCGCCAAAAGCCAAGAGCGACGCTCTCCCTCCCCAGCCCAGACCCTGTGCCAGCAGGGCCCCGCCAGGGGCACAAGGCTGCGGCCCCCAGGCTGCAGGCAAGCTGACCTCCCCCTGCACCCCCAGTTCCACCCTCTTCCAGCTGTTGGCTTTCCCGGCAGGAAACTGTCCCTCGAGACTCAGACCCAGAGGAGAGACGGCCTTGTGGGTGGGCAGAGACAGCTGGGTCCCCGACGCCCCGCCCCCCGGGAGAGGAGTGGGTGTCTGACCCTCCACTTGCGGAGGTGGACCGGGCCTTTGTGTTCCTGTGCATAGGGGTCCTGGTGACGTGGTGGAGGTGTGTGTGGCTGGGTGCTGGGTGGATGGACCAGCTATGAGTGTGCGTCGCTTGTGGACATACACGTCCGTCCCAAAGGCCTTGAGTCCAGTGATGGTAGGTCTAGAGGAGCCCTCTGGTTTCACGCCCTTGCCCCCCAGATAAGGAAGAAATATCCAGGGAGGGAAGAGCCCAGGCCCCAGTGTGAGGAGGGGAGCTGGGCTTGAACCTGGGACCTCCAGCTCCTGCTCCCGGCCCCCTAGGATGCGTGCTTGCCTCCCAGCCCCCAGCCCCCGCCTCGCCCCCTCTACCTAGACCCCTGCCCCGCCCCCGCCCTGCACCCTCTACCTAGACCCCTCCCCCTCCCGCCCCGCCCCCTCTACCTAGACCCCGCCCCCTCCCACCCCCTCTACCTAGACCCCGCCCCCTCCCCCTCCCGCCCCCATCTGGCCGCAGGCGCTGCGAAGGCCCCGGCAGCCTCCCCGAGGTCAGGCCCCCCGCAGCCTGGAGCCAACGACTCACGTGGAAGCGCTCCCCCGGAGCTGCCACCCCAAGGCAGCTGACACGGGGAAAGGAGGAAAGGGAGACAGAGGAAAGGAAGCGGCTCTGGGCCCCGGAGCAGCCTCGAAGGTGGGGAGGCGGACGCCCAGCAAACAGGCAGGTACATAAAGTCTGTGAACAGCTAACTGGTTTCCTGAGGACCCTTCTCTCAGGCCGTCTGGCAGGGAGCGTGGGCCTGCACAGGGACCAGCCCCGGCCAGAGCTGGGGGCTGCCTGCCCGTCCCAGCTCTGCCCAGCCCCAAACCTCAGAGCCGCCCACCGGCCTCTGGATGGGGGCCTGGAAACTCAGCACCGCAGCCCCATCAGATTTTCCAGGCCGCGCGGCGCGCGTGTTTGTGTATGTGCGCACGCGAGTGCACACGTGCTCTTTCAAAAGGGCTGGGGGTGGGGAACAACTAGGGAAACTGATCTGGGGCCAGTCTGGCCAAGAGGAGGGGGAAACGCACCTTTGGCCCTCCCCCTCACCTGGGCACCTCACTTTGGTGGACCTGCAGAGGCTGGAGAAGTGGGGTGGAAACACCCTAATTCGGAATCTAAGTAGAAGAGGTACAGCAGGGCATGGCTTTAGGTAAGGGGTGAGGTCTCAGACTGTTCCCAAGACTTCCCAGAAAAGGGGGTCCCGTTGGGGACAGCACAGACCCCACAGCTAGTCCTATGGACAGGGCCTGGCTGAGGCACCTAGCCGTAGGGGCACACCTGTCAACCCCCAGCCAGACTGGGGCAGCTTTGGGCTGGGGGGCAGGGGTGGTCTGGAGAGGGTGCAGGAAGGTTCTGACGATAGAAGCAGTCTCCCCAACCCAAGCCTCTTCATTCAGCAAAGAAGTACCACAAGGGTTGTGTCTCCTCCCAGCAGCCACTCCCACAGACAAAGCCACATCCTCCACCTAGAGAGCCCTTGAGCACCTTACTGATTCCTTCTGGAGAGAGCCAGCCAGAGGCAGCGGTGGGCAGGGGACAGGTCCAGGCCTCCTGGCTCCCCCACTGCTGCCTGGCAGCCCTCCCTCTTCCGGCACCCCTTCTGCTCCCACTGCTGAAGCCTGGCCTTGGGCATCTCCCACGCCCCGGGAAAGGTCCCCAGGGAGGGGATAGGCCTGGGTTCCTCTGACCAGGTTGTTGTGTGGGGTGAGGGGGTGTGCGTGCCAGCAGCCTGGCCATGTATGTGGCCTGACAGTGTACGCAGGCAACACTCATGAGCCACGAGGGTGCACACACCTGCCCGGGTGCACGTGCACGTGTGGCATCCAGGGACATCAAGGCGGCAGGCGCCGGGTGGGGCGGGAGCAGGAAGGCCTCTGGAGAGAAAGGCCATGTTGGGGAACACACGTCCATTTCGCTGGCTCTGGGCTTGGGAGGGAGAGGACTCTGCTCTGTCCTGAAGTCCTCCTACAGGGGCCTGAGTCCCAGCAACCCAGCAAAGAGCAGGGCTCCTCCCGGGAGTCCCAGGGCGGCTGGGCCAGCCTACTCGCGGGTCCTTCAGCCAGGGGCTTGAAAAGTATGGGAAAGTCCCCTGCACCAGCCGGCACCCAGAGGTGTCAGGAAACTGGGTCGGGTGGGGGCTGGGTGTCTGGGGGGCGCCCAGAGCTGCTCCGCACCTCCCACCAGCCCTCCCAGCTGGGCTCTCTGCAGCGTCCTCTGCACGGATCCCAGCTCTCGTGTGTCTCTGTCTCCCCTACACAGCCAGGGACACACAGAATGGAAGCCCCCCCGGGCTGGCCCAGGATCTGAGGGCTGTGCGTGGGGTGCCGGGATCAGGGCTTCTCCAGAGAGGAGTGGAGAGGAAGGCGGGGAGGGGAGCAGGACGTGGCAGGCGTGACCCCTGCCTCGGGGCTTTTATCGGGTGGCAGCCTTTGACCCCGGGGCGAGCAGGTGCGGCAGGACAAGTGCCTGTGGGAATTCCCGGTACACCTGCCCCTCTGGGGGACTCCGGACCCTGGGGCTCACAGCTCTGGGACTGGGGAGCGGCTGCAGGGGGACAGTGCACCCCAGTGCGTGAAGGCCAGGTGGGGAAAGGGAGCAGTGAGGAGGGGGACAGTTCGGGCGCCCTTGGCCCTCCCAGAGCCGCTTCTCCAGCTGACAGCTCTGAGCGCCCCGTTCCACCTTCTGACCGATGTGGGAGGGGCGATCCCCAACCCCTGGGGAGGGCGATCCTGAGAAGGAGCCCGAGACTCAGGGAGAAGCAGTAACTCCCAGTCTCAGCAAGGGCTCAGCGGGGTCTTCCTGGCCTCCTGCACCCCAGACCCAGCTCTGGATGCAAGTCAGCAGTTGGAGTGAGCGACCCACGGGCTGCTGGGGGCAGGCTCACGCCGGGGGCGGGGGGTGCTCAGGGACAGGAGTCACTCCTGGGGCCTACAGGCCTTCATGTGCTCCCAGCAGCCTGGATGTGGCAGAGTCCACCCCAGACAGGGCACAGCGGCGCCCCCAGGCCCCCAGGCCAGGCTGCGGGGCCGTTGCAGGGCTCTGTCCTCTCTGAGGCCTGTGGCGATGCCGCCCCCCGCCCCGCAGCTGTGTTTGCACCTCCAAAGATGTCCAGGCATTTCTGAGCGGAAAGGGGCGAGGGGTGGGCAGGAGGCAAGGTGACTATCCGCCTACCCCAAACACACCTAAAGGGAGCTGAGAGACCCTCGGGGTCTTGCCTAACGCCCAGCCACTACCCACCCCACCCAACCCCCTTCCCCATTTCTTGGCCCCCAGCTTCCTTGCTCTCCACCCAAGAGCTCAACCTCCGGCTTCTCAAACCTGGGAGGGAGGCGTGCTCACAGCCAGAGGGCTCAGACCCCAAGAGCCTGGGGGCGCAGGCAGAGCAGTTTGGGGAGGGCTTCGCCCGCTTCCTCCTCCCCACGCCTGCGGTGCCCTAGCTTCCTGTTCTTGATAACAATCAACAGCTTGCCCCAGAGGGGGTGGCCCTCTTTCCAATCCCCTCCTGCCCCACCTTTTGATCCCCAGGCCCCCGCCATCCACTAGTGGAAACACGGGTGGGGGTGAGGGCCAGTTGAGGCGGAGGTCACACCCCACAGGTCCACCCAAGCTCCTGCCCCCTGCTCCCCATCTGGGCACCAGAGCCAAGTGCTGCCTCAGCTCTGGACCTCCCGAGCCCCAGAGGGCCATCCTGTTCTCCACCTGGAGGCCAGCCCCTCCCCACCGCCCCCTCCTGCATGCCCACCCCCGGGCCTGTTGTACATCAGTGCTTTTTTGCTGTCACCCTTTGATGGCTGAATCAGAGAAGTGGGTGGAAGGGGAAGGATGGGACTGTGGGTGCCGGGAACGGAGGGCGTCGGGACTGTTTCAAGGTGACAGGAGCCGAGCAGGGAGCCAGCAGGAGGCCCGCTGGTGAGGCAGAGGTGGGCCATTGGGGTCTTGGACTTGGGCACCCCCCTCCCAGGCCCAGGCTTCAGGCACCCCAGCGGCAAAGAAGACACAGGGGTCCCCTGGTGTGAGAGCCAGAGGCTGTCTGCTCTCCGTGGGTCTCTGAGTAGACGTCAGGGTTCTGGGAGGAGGCCTGGGGGGGCCTGGGGGGCGGGGAAAGCCCTGAGACCCTCCTACCCTCCAAGCTGTCTTCACTACCGACTCCCAGGGCAGCTGGCCCGGCTCAGGCCAGAGGCGGCTGGGCGCTGGGGTGTGGCTCAGAGGGCCTGGGATGACCCTTCCGGCCTGGCCCGAGCCTGGCCCCTTGGGGAGCAAGGACTCCTGCCTTCCCTTGCCCCACCCAGTCTGTGCCCACTTCTGTTTGTGCCTGGCATGATTCCCGCGGCTTGAAGGGGCAAGGGCTTCCAGGGCGAGGCTCCGAGGCAGAAGCAAAGAAGTGGAAATCAGTCTCCAGCTGAGGTCCGTGGAAGCCAGAGTACCCGGGCCTCGGCGGGGCAGCCTGGAGCTAGGCTCGGCTCCACCCTGCCCCACGAGCTGGCAGAGGCTGGACGCACCCAGGACCTGGAGGAGATGCCCTGGAGGAGGGGGCCGGGTGGTCAAGAACGGCCCAGCGCCTCGGCCATTCCCAGCGAGCAGGGCCGGGCCCGTGGCAAAGGTGCTGGGACAGGCCGGCGGCCCCCAGAGGGGCAGAGGCGGGAGGCCGCCGACCCCTGGTGGTGGCGGCAGGCAGCTGGGGCGTGCGTGGGTGGCAGCGAGGAGGGGCGGAGGGAGGAAGCTGGCTTCCTGAAGCCTTCTCAGCCCTCAAAGACAGACCAACAGACAGACAGACAGCTGGCGAGAGGCGCTGGGGGACACAGCTGCTTCAGTACGTACCTGAGGGGGCCGGGGAGGAACCCCGCGGGCCAGGGCTGTGCGAACCTGGGGAGACACGGGAGGGCATCTGGGGGGGGGATGAGTAGGAGGGTGCCCGGGACCACGGTGCCCGGCTGGGGCGCGGGTGCTGACCCCCTGATGTCCCCGAGGGCCGGGCAGGGCCCCGAAGGGAGAGAAGAGGCGGACGAGGCCCTCCTGCCGCGAGAGCCTCTCTGCCCACTCGGCCCCTGCGGGCGCGGTGACCCCACAGCCCCTCCCGGACTTGGAAGCTGGGACCCTGGTCTGGATGATGGGGACCGTCCCCCAGAGGAGGGCCCCCCACCACCTCTGCGCCCCCTCTTGTGCCCCCAGCTGTTGCCTCCCCATATGCGCTGTCGCTCAAGGGCTTGGTGAGGCCATTTCCTGTGACGGTTACCGAGGCGGGCTGGGGGGGGGATGGGCAGAGGAGGAAGGAAACACCCCCAGCCTCCCTCCTTGGACAGAGACCCCAGAAGCCAGGATGACCCTGGGGCTGGAAGTGCCAGCAGCCGGGCGAGGGTCCCGCTGGGCCAGCAACCTGCACGCCCGGGGCCCTGGCTGGCTCCAAGGCTGCAGGAGGCCTCCACCTTCCCGTCCAGAGGAGGCCCCCGTACACCCAGAGTGGGTGTGTGTGAGCCCTTCTTCCATCCAGAACCGCTATATTCCCCCCTCGCCCTCCCTGACCTGGCCTCCAGCGTAGGGCTGGGCAGCACCCTGCCCCGCCCCCTCCCCCCGGATTCCTTCCTATCTTCACCCACAGTCTCTACCCTTCATCTTGCCCTTACTCTAAACACAGGCTGCCGCCTCCTGGGTGCCCCTGCAGAGATCCTGACCTTCCCAGGGTGGAAACACCGCCACTTCCTGGGGAACGGAAGACACCCCAGTGAAAACAGAGGGGCCAGAGAGCAGAAAGCCGGCCTGGGCCTGGGAGCCTCCTCTGGCCGGCCAGGCAGCCCAGAGATCAAAGCTCATGGCAGAGTGAGCCTCCCCTGGGCCCAGCCCCCGAGCATGGTCCAGGCCCGCGGGGGGCACTCCAGAGCACAGCCACCGGCCACCCCTTCCCCTGAGGGCAGCCATGACCCAGCTTCCACCTGACCAGGCGCCAGCCAAGAAGCACGTGCGCCTGCAGGAGAGGTGAGACCTTTTCCGGGAGGGGCTTCCCTCCTGCGGGACCCTCGCCACCTCTCCAGGAAAAGGAAACCAGATGTGCTCATTTGCATGTCATTTGCATGCCCTTTACCTGTCTGGGGCACAAGCTCTGCGTCAGCCTCGCACCTGTGCCCCAAGCCCCAGGTCGGGTTGAGCACCCCTGGAGGGGGCCGGGGCCTCCAGACCTGGATGCAGGTCGGAGCTTTAGGGGCCAGGCTGGGAATGGGAAGTGGGGGCACCAGCTCTGGCTGACAAGGGGTGGGGGTGCACAGGGCCCGGGGCCTCTGGGGCAAGGGGAGACAAGGAGCCGGCCCCCAGAGGTGCCCATAACAATCATAACTGTCAGAGGCGGACCGCGCCTGGGCTTACAGGGCACTGGCTGTCTGTGCTGCAGGCGCGGCTCCAATGTGGCTCTGATGCTGGACGTGCGGTCCCTGGGGGCCGTGGAGCCCATCTGCTCGGTGCGCACGCCCCAGGAGGTCACCTTGCACTTTCTGCGCACAGCCGGGCACCCCCTCACCCGCCAGGCCCTGCAGCACCAGCCACCCAGCCCCAAGCAGCTGGAAGAGGAATTCTTGGTAAGAACGTGGGGTCCCCTCCGCGTCACTGCCCTTCTGAATCAGGAGAGCCAGCTGGCACCACTCTACCGTGGCCTGTGGGCCTGTCCCCTTTGGGCCCTTGGAAGAGAGAACCCCGGGGTCTCCAGGAAGGAACCCGCCCAGGCTCCCTCCTCTGCCCTCCGCCACATCTAGACCTGCGTCCTGATGCCAGGAGGGAACAGCTGGGTCCCAGCTCTACTAGGAAAGACGGAGGGAGAGGAGGCTGGAAGGGGGTTGGCTGTTCACTTGCTTCCTCCCCCCGCCAGAAGATCCCCTCAAACTTTGTCAGCCCTGAAGACCTGGATATTCCTGGCCATGCCTCCAAGGACCGATACAAGACCATCTTGCCAAGTAAGGACCGTGGCAGGGGCCTGGGGCTGGAGGCGTTCAGAAGGCAAAACACAGCCTCAGCCAGGAGAGAGCTGCCATACGCAGAGGCTCTTCTTCCGGCAGAGGAATGCCCACATCCGGGCCTGGCTGGGGAAGGGGAGCAGTTACCACAACCAGGATGAGGATAGGACAGCACTGTGGGCCAGCACTGCTCAGTGGGACCCCAGGAAGTTGGTCTGTGGTGTTCTTATCCCCATTTGACAAATGAGGAAACCAAGTCACAGAGAAGTTGTGTAACTTGCTGGAGGTCACACAGCCAGTTGCACCAAACCTCCTTCCTCCTCTTCTTCCCACGTGGGAAAGGGCCCACACAGCTCTGCGGGGGGAGAGGCCCCGTCAGGATGGCTCCCCGAGAGGGGGCTGGAGGATCTCAGATGGACGCAGTGAGGAGGCTGCAGATGGGGGTCCCGGGGTCAGCACCTCCTGTATTTCAGAGGCAGGCACAGGCCCTCTGAGCACGAGGCCTGAGGACACTCTCCCCTCCCGCTCTGCTCAGAGCAGCCTTGTCTGGCCAGGCCACCTCCAGATACCCCCAGTCTGGAGGCCACAACCCTCTGCCTGCCTGGGCCAGTCCAGGGGCTGTTAGCACTCACGGAAGGGGGAACTGCTCCTGGCCCCGAGGCACCCTCCGTCCAGACCAGCTGGCCCTGGGGAGCCTGCTTCTTCATCCGGCTTGGACTGGAGTTGGAGAAAGGCCCCCTTAGACGGCCAGGCTGACCCGCCCTGGGGGTGGAATGAAGCCTCAGTTCCAGTCTGGCCTCTCAGGAGACAATATCTCTTTTTCCATTTGTATTGCTATGACCCTGTTCTGTGCCTCACTGATCTCCAAACTAGAATGTCGTTCAGCAACGGCCCTCTCCTCGCTTGTCCATCCTGCCCAGCACCAGCCAGGGAACCTTCCCAGTTACTTCTTTGACCACGGCCCACTGCTGGTCAGGAACATTCTGTGGCTCCCTTCTGCGTGCATATGAAATAATGCCATAGGTATTGGCCACCTGCTACTCGCAGGTGCCGTGACAAGCACAGGACTCTCCTCTCTCTGGCCCTGCGTGAGTTTGCTTCACTGGTCACATTTTGACCTGTGGCCTCTGCTGATTTTTACTTCCTAGACCCCCAGAGCCGCGTCTGTCTGGGCCGGGCGCAGAGCCAGGAGGACGGAGATTACATCAACGCCAACTACATCCGGGTAAGTCGCCAGCGGGGAAGGGGGGCTGTGTCCAGAGAACCCCCAGGACACCGCCTAGCACGGCTGGTGGTTGGGGCACCTGGTGTCCCAGCTCCGACTCACGGCTGCCACAGCCCTTCCGGGCCAAGCCGGCGCAAACAGGCCAGGACGCCAGGCGGGAGCACAGAGCAGACGTCAGACGCCGGAAGGAAGACCCCGGTCTCCTTGGCGCACCCCGTCCCGCGGCCCCTGCCAGCCTCACAGCACGGAGGGCGGCTCGGGCCAGGCCCAGCCTGCGGCTCCCAGGTCTGCACAGAAGGTGCAGCGCCAACTGGGGGCGCTCGGCCGGCTCCCTCCCCTCTGGCCTTCGCTGCTCCAGGCAGCCCCTCCTTCGTGGAGATGGCTTCAGTCAAGGAGCTGGGAGGCCGGGAGGCCAGGTGGGCTCCAGCCCCAGCGTCAGCCCGCAGGGGTGGGAGGCGGCAGGTGCAGACTGCGCCCTCTAGCGGCTCAGAGTGGGTGGGACCGTGGCCGGGCGCCCCGGTGAATAGCCCGCAGCCAGGGCCGCCTGCGGCGGGGGGAAAGGCGGCCCGGTGAAGGGGGGTCTGGATTTCACCGTTCCCTGAGGAGCAAGAAGCTGAGGATACTGAAGGGGAGAGGAAAGGCTGGCAGGAGTGTGCTACGCCTCGCTGCTAAATACAGAAAGTGGCATGTAAAAGGGAAACATGCGCTCAATAAATACTGAACTGTTTTCTTCGCCTTTTGCGCTAGTATTCAATAGAAAGCAGCGGGGGAGGAAGGGAACATTCACAGAGGCCCTGAAAGATGCTAGACTCAACCCAACACACTTCGTAGAGTTTGGTCTGCACCACGTGCTGCTGGACGGCCATTACACCCCGTTTACAGACCAGAAGCTGGGAAACTCACTCTCGGCTGCACAGGCAGTGAGCGGAACAGGGGTTGGAACCCGGATGTTCTCACTCAGAGCCCGTGTCATGTCCCCCATGTGGCGTCTGGTGTGTGTGTCTGTGACGTGTGTGTCCGGGCTGCACGGTCCCTGGCTGCAGCCTGAGTGCGGCACCTGCAGGTCTGGCCGCCCCAGGGCCCTGGCCTCACCGCCCACCCTTCCCCGGCCTCCTCCGCCTGCAGGGATACGGTGGGAAGGACAAAGCCTACATCGCCACCCAGGGCCCTATGCCCAACACCGTGTCAGACTTCTGGGAGATGGTGTGGCAGGAGGAGACATCCCTCATCGTCATGCTGACTCAGCTCCGAGAGGGCAAGGAGGTAGGAGACTGAGGCACAGTCCCTGGCGAACCCAGACGGACAGGCTGCACCCACGTCTGCAGCACACCCCTGCTGGGGCAGCTCCGGGCAGGGGCCTCCCCTGGGAGCTGAGGACACCTGTCAGTTCCTGAGACACGTGGCAGGGAGGCCAGCCCCAGCCAGAAGCAGGGGTCGGGGGGGCACTTTATCTGCAGGTGTCAAGTTCAGGACAGCCCAGCCCTTGCAGCGGGGGTGGAAATGCCGCGGGGGTGTCCCCGCTCCCATCTCCGCTGCCCTGGCTCCTGACTCCCAGCTCCCTGCCCCCAGAAGTGTGTCCACTACTGGCCCACGGAGGAGGAGACCTACGGGCCCTTCCGCATCCACGTCCAGGACGTGAGAGAGTGCCCAGAATACACCGTGAGGCAGCTCACCATCCAGGTACCGCCCTCCGGTCCACAGGGAAGTCGGGCCACCCTCACTCTCTGGAACTTCCCTGGGAGGCACAGGTTTACTCAGGGAAAGCTGCTTGAACCCACATGTAAAGAGCTGCTTGGGACCAGAAGAAGAGGGATGTGGGTGCCGTCCTCAAGGAGCCTCTAGTCCAGTAGGTCAGCGCCAACGATCCATGTGGGAACCGCCAGGAAGGCCCAGCGGTCTGTGCCAAGCGCCCGGAGGAGGGGGCGGGGTCCTGGAGTCACTGCTGGAGGAACCGAGGGCCGTTTGACAAGATGCTTAATAACTTGTAAAAGTGCCTAAAAACGCTTCTGTTATTGTGTAGCATCTTCTGCTCTCCAAAGCGTTTATCCTCCGACCATCATGGTCCCATTTTCAAGGTGAGGAAAGTGAGGTCAAGGGACTCACCCAAAGTCACGTGCTGGCTGGAACTTGGGTCTTTCCGCCCTCCCCAGAGGTGTCCCAGGAGGGAGCGGTGGAGCAAAATGAGCAGGACAAGGCTGGCGTCTTCTGCTCGGGCTCACTCCAGCCCCAGCACCGCAGAAGAGGACGGGCGATGCCCTCATCCTGTCCCCTGTTCTCATGCTTTGTCCCCACCCAGCACCAGGAAGAGTGCCGGTCAGTGAAGCACATCCTCTTCTCGGCCTGGCCTGACCACCAGACCCCGGAATCGGCCGGGCCCCTGCTGCGCCTGGTGGCCGAGGTGGAGGACAGCCCAGAGACAGCTGCCAACACGGGGCCCATCGTGGTCCACTGCAGGTATGTGGCCCCTCCTCCGGAAGCCCTTCCTCCCCACTGGGTCCCTCCTGGGAAGGAGTGTAAGCAGAGCAGGCCTGGGTCATGGACAGGAATCTCTCGGTCATTCAGCAAGCGCTCTGTCCTTCCCTCTGGCTGCACAACCTGGACGTGTGGGCTGGACACCCAGGCACAGTCCAGAGAGGCAGCTCCCGGTCTGCCGAGGCAGGAGACGATCCCCGCTGTCAGGAAACGCATTTATTCACTCATGAATGTTTACTGAAAACCTGGTATTGCCAGGCACAGTGTTAGATGCTTAAGGAGACGGCTGTGAACAAGACAGTTTGGTTTCTGCCAAGTTTTACGGTCTTGGTGGGAGAGAGAGCCAATGAAACGAACAGGACGCAGCGTGATGAGAACATCACGGGGAGTGGGGGGGCACAGAATGAAATCACCCAGCCCAGGCTTTGGCCAGAGAATGTCTTCCAGGAGAAATGACCTCTAAGGCAAAGTAAGACCTGAAAGGTGAATTAACCAGGCGAAGGTGGTGGGGGTGGGGTGGGGGGGAAGCATGCCAGGCAGATGGAGCAGCATGTGCAAAGGCCCAGAGGTGCAGTTTAAAAACTGACTGGATGCTGGGAGCAGAGTCAGCGAGTAGGGGCCGGATGTCACATGGGAAGGGGGCAGGGAGGAAAAAGCCTGGAAGATAAGTGACGAGGGGCCTCACAGGACTGGCTTTGCCGGTTACAAAGAATACTTAGGTCACAGGGTAAGAAGTGGATTGGGGTGGAGTCGGGGGTGATGCAGGGGACAGACTTAAAATAAGGAAAGCATTTGGGATGCACATTCTCACTAGAACACAGCGGCCAAAAGTACAGGCAGAGGGCTCTGGAAGCCCCTCCCGCAGGTGCACCCAGACTCAGTGCTGGGAGGTCAGGGGCTCACAGGGGAAGACTTCCTGAAGAAGGGAGGAAGTCAAGGGCACAACAGAGCAGAAGGGACAGGGCAAGGGGCCGAGCACCAGCAGCTGTGAGGACGCGTCATGGTGAGGGAAGGACGTTCCGCGGGGTCATCCAGCCCAGCACGGGCACTGTCAGCAGGAAGCTGCTGTCCCCCACCGAGCAGGAGAGTGCTCCTCAAAACGTCCACAGGGACCCGAGGGCGACCTGGACCGGCTTTAGGGTGAGGCCGGTGAGGGATGCAGACGCCTCCGTGGCCGCCCCCCACCCCGTGGAGGCATCCCTATTTCCCTTCTGTTTGCCACCCACCCGGCCCCCTGTGACCTCCCCGCCCCCTCCCTGGACTCCTGGACCCAGCGCAGGGATCGGCCGGACTGGCTGCTTCATCGCCACCCGCATCGGCTGCCAACAGCTGAAGGCCCTAGGGGAAGTGGACATTCTGGGCATTGTGTGCCAGCTGCGGCTGGACAGGTGGGTCTGCGGACTGAGCGGGGCACTTCACCACGAGGCACTTCCTGTGGGAAAGGAAGGGGCCCCTTTCGCTTAGAGAGCTGTTCTTGTGCAGCTCACACCCTGGCGGGGGGCGGGGGGGGTGGTGGCAGAGGTGGGGCACCTAGAGTGAAACAGGCCACCCTATGGATTTACCCGAGCTTTCAGTCTCTTCTGTTTCTTGTCTCTGTTTTTCCAAATTCCCTGCTCAGGGAAAAGGTGGGGGGAAAGAGTACGGTTGGTTCTGGAAACTAGGCGGCCATAGGCGAAGCACAGAAGCTCACTGGATTTGGAGACAGCGGACCAGGGTGCATCTCACCGAGCTGTCACTGTGTTTCCCTGGGTCCCCATTTCTTTATCTAGAGAGAAACAATGGCCCTTTCCCCAGAGAGCTGCTGTAAGGAACGAGTTAACCGATGTGAAAGTATTTGGGGAACACGAGCGCTTACTATACACATATATAGAATTATTACTTCTAAGACTACCGGGAAGAGGAAATCTTGGGGTCAGGAATGTTCCTGGCCCAGCCTGGGGACTCAGGGGCTGGTTCTGCCCCAGGAGCTGA
Organism: Mesoplodon densirostris; assembly: GCF_025265405.1. NCBI lineage: Eukaryota > Metazoa > Chordata > Mammalia > Artiodactyla > Ziphiidae > Mesoplodon > Mesoplodon densirostris. Next base: position 192,476,108 of record NC_082662.1, on the reverse strand, counting down.
AGGGTCAGAGAAGACCCCTGCCCGCATGGGGCCCCTCCTACCCCCCACCCCGGGCTGGGGAGGGTGCAGCGGGAGGGGTCCGCTGCAGAGAGGATGCACCTGGAAGGAGGAGCCCAACAGGCCTTCGGGAAGGTCAGGCTCTCCCCTCCGGACCGCTGTTCACAGCCTGTGCACCTCTCTCTGCAGGGGGGGCATGATCCAGACCGCGGAGCAGTACCAGTTCCTGCACCACACCTTGGCCTTGTACGCCGCCCAGCTGCCAGAAGAGCCCAGTCCCTGACCCTGGCACCCTCCCCCACCCAGGGCCGCTTCCCTGGGCCTGGGAAGGTGGGTTTGGGAAAGTGGGCCTTGTGACCTGGGGAACCCCCTGGGTGGGCATGGGAACAGGGTGCCCCTCGGGGTGTGTCTGGGGTCACAGGAAGCTGGACGGTGAGGACAGGGCTAGACACTGGTTCTTCAGCACTGCCCACTCCCCTGCTCCCTGCAGAGGCCCCCAGTGGACACCGGGGGCAACCCCCCATGTCCCTCCGAGCTTAAAGCTGGCAGCTGACCTTTACAACAGAGCTGGGAAAGAGACCCGGGCATCCTGGTCCCTGAAACACCGTGTGAGCCTCAGTCTCTTCCTTGGACATGGACATCAGGTGCTTTACTGCCACCGGGGGAGAACAACCAGAGGAGCACCTAGAAGCCACTCCAGCTGTACCCACTTCCTGGGGCTGGCGAGAGAGTGACCCCAAGATCACCCCCCACCCTGGCCCAGCCCGAGAACAGGCCAATGACCTGAGCTGGGAAAAGCCTGGTGCTACCTTGGCCAAGTCCTCAGCATCCTAGCAGGGACTCGCCTCTTCACCCACATCTGTGAGGCTGGACACCCCCCAAAGAGAGCAAGGACCAGACTACCCCTGTGCCCACATGAGTGTCCGGGGAGCAGGCTATGGAGGTGACCTGGTGGGACAGTTGAAATCTCTAGAAGAGGGAAAGTGTGCGGACCCCTTGGAGGCCCAGACAGCTGCCCCTGCCTCCGTAACTGCCGGCCACCCACCCCAGCTACTCTCCAGGGAGGCCCAGCATCCTCTGCCTGCCTTCGGAGCCCAGAAGGGACTCCGAGTACCCAGGGAGGACACGAGACGAGCAAGGAGCCGAGAGCAGTGCCTGACTTCAGATAAGCAGCCCTGCCATGGTCTCCTCCCCGCAGAGCACGCCTGGATGGCTGGCTATGGCCATGAGCGACCCGGGTTAAAGCACCTCCATGGACCCAGGGGCTCAGGCTGAACCCGGACCCCCCATAGTCTACCCCGGAGAGCTAACTCGCCTCCGCACCTCACATCCGCACGATGTCCAGGGCCCCCCGGATCTATCTCAGGGCTGCCCACCCCCCCCCAGGGAGGCGTCCAAACCCTTCGTCCTTGAATCCGAGACGGGCCGCCCGTGGGGAGGAAGGTAGGCACCATCTTTCCAGGTGCTTGGCCCCTGGGGGCTGCCTTTGCTGGGGCCAGTTCTCTGAGGAACCCCCCCAAGGAGCTGGGTCCCTGAGAACAGCTGGCCTTTCCCTCAGACGGCGCTTCTGGAAAACATGCAGCATTGGAACGGAGGGTGACTTCCTTAATGCTTCTGCTGGTCCTCTCCCTCCTCACCGCCTGGGAATGGGCTCACCCCCTCCTGAAGCTTTCCTGCCCTGTGAGAGGCACTCCCGGGGCCTGTGGCGCTGGGTGCAGGGCCATCCGGCGCCTGGTCCTCCCTGAGCTCAGACCCCACAGGAGGAAAGCCACCGCACAGGTGGCAGGCTCCCCTCCCTGGGCGCTGTTGCCCCAACCCTGTCCCAGAGCTTGAGGACAGGCTCTGAAGAGTGACCAGGTGGGAAAATAAAGACTTCTCGGATGATTGAGTCATTCCTTCTTTCCCTCTTCTTCTCAGGCCTCTGGAGCCTCTTTACATCAGTAGAGAGAGTAAGAATCCCCAGACCAGGAACAGGCTGCTGCTCTTTACCCCAGGACGTGCACTTTACAGCCCTTCCAGGGACACGTGAAACAAAGTGACACTGGAGTCAGTCTGGGAAACGGGCAGAGGTGCTCCTTAGGAGCTAGAGAGGGACTCACAAAGGGCAAGGACTAGAAAGACTATGTAAGTTAATAATCCAGGATATTGCACAGGGCCAGGACTTTGTGATTCCTCCACTTTGGCAACTGATCATTTGGGGTCATCTCGGCTGGGCTTGGCAGATATGGTTGATATTGAAACTTTATGCGCCTTGGACTAAAACCACAGATGCCACGTGAGTGCCTGTGCAGGCCAAATAGGAAGGCACGCCCAAAGCGGGGTGTGGGCTCAGGGGGTCCAGCAGCCCCGAGCTTGGGTCCTCCCAGGACCAGCATCTCCGCAAGCCCCACACCTCCTACCGCCAGCTCTCCTGAAGAAAACTTTGGGTTTTACCAAAACAGGCCAACTTTTTTTTCATTTGCCACAAACCTCCCTAACGGGAAACCCCCCGCAGGACTCTCTCTGTTTAGTATCATGGTGGTCCCAGTAAAAGTCACTTTGGGCCAGAGGCTTACGAAGCAAGTGGTCCTGGTACCTCGTGGTTAACAAGGCCTCACAGGTGGATGTTCCCCTCCACTGGGGCTCCGGTACCCAGAGGTGCTCAGAGGCAAGGACTCAGGGAACAAAAGATCTTAGAGACATCGTCCCCGCGTCCTGGGAAGCCACGGACCACCCTCCTCCACCCTGGAAATGGTCCCGCTCAACGGGGCCCGAGACCGCCCTGTAAGAAGGAAGCGGGTGCCAATCGGGGCACGGCAACCCGGGAAGGCGAAAAACAATCGGAGCTCTTTCCCCAAGTGCCCCTAGCGCACAGCAGCCCGGCCCGCCCCGAAGCCCGCGGGCGCCCCGCCCAGCGTACCCGCAGCCCGGCCCGCCCGGCCCGGGCAGGAGGAGCGCGCCCACTCGGGGGCGAGCAGGGCCGGCGGCCGCGCGGGCGGAGGAAGAGGACGAGGAGGAGGACGACTGCGAGGAGGACGGCGACCGGGAGGAGAAGGACGCGCGGAGGCCACACCCATCGGCGCGCCGATCCGGCAGCGAGTCGTCGGCGGCCGCGCGCTCCAGCCGAGCCTCCGCCCGCACCGAGTCCGGAGCCGGGCCGCACCGGGGAGGGGCCGCTCCGGCCGCAGCGCGAGGGCACGAGGGGCGGCGGGGAGCCGGCACCGGGCGCGGCCGGCGCAGCGACCATGATCGCTTTGTTCAACAAGCTGCTGGACTGGTTCAAGGCCCTCTTCTGGAAGGAGGAGATGGAGCTCACGCTGGTCGGGCTGCAGTACTCGGGCAAGACCACCTTCGTCAACGTGATCGCGGTACGGGGCGCCGGCCGGCCGGGCCTCAGGTCCCCGCCGCGCCCAGCAGAGCGGGCCGCCGCCTGGCGTGGCCGGCACGGCTGGCGCCGGCGGGGAGGCGCGGGCCCGGGCGCGCGGGGCCTAGCACGGCCCTGGGGACCTGGCGGCGCGCGCCCGGGCCGGGATGGCACGGCCGGGCGCAGGGGCGGGGGACGAGGGGACGCGGCCCGGGCCCCAGGACCGGCGGCGCCGAGGGTGTCACGAGGCCAGAGGGACCGCCGCCCGCGGAGACGGGCCCCCTCCGGCACCCGCACCCTGGCGCATGACGGGGCGAAAGTGCAGGGCCTGCCCGTGCGGCGCGCGGAGGGTCGCAGGACGGATGCCCGCGAGGCTGGTGGGGGGGCCCGGGCCGGCCCGGCCCCACCCCGGGGGATTAACCCCTCCTGGCCGGAAGAGGAAGCCCCGGTGCTATTGATGGGGGATGGTGGGGGAGGGATCCCTGGGTGGAGTGGAATCAGCAGAGGCCCTGGGCTCCAGCCCAGACTCCTTCTCCACGGGGAACCTCTCCCCGACCGTGGCGTGCAGCTGGGGTCCGGGGAGGATGCAGGGCACCCTAAAGGGAGCTCGGAGTCCCCGCCTGGCCCGGAAGTTGCAGGGCAGGAGGAGGTGCTTCGGACCCAGAGGATGAGTTGGAGGTGGAGGGGCAGGTCCACTCTGGGGACTCAGGGGAGAGTGGCTCTGAGGGCTTTGGGTCATCAAGACCGAGGTGGGCAAGTGTACGCCTTTCAGCGCCAGGGCAGTGGTGGGGAGGATTAAAATCTGCCTCAGAAAAGGGGAAGATGAGCTCTCTGGGTGTTTGAGCTGAGCTGCAGTAGTGGCTGCGGCCTGCATTTCCGAGAGGGCTGGGCTGGGCATGTGGGGCTGAGGAAGGCTTGGGCAGAGCTGAGGTGTCCGGGGACCCGGGCCTCGTCCGCAGACGGGGGTTTCTGAGAGCTGTGGAGCAGCCATACATGACAGGGGTCAGCAGAGAAGTGTGATCTGCCAGCCTGGGTACCTCCCCTGCCTGCATCCTGCCCACCTTCGAAGAGAAGGGTGGAGGGAGACTGGGGGGCAGGTACACCATGATGGCATGTTTGGGCACTGGCTTCCTTTCCCAAACATGTTTGCGATGACCTCTGCCCAGGGGCTCCTGGCCACTCACCCAGCAGGACAGACTCTTCGGGCCCAGGCTGGGTTTGTTGCCATGATGGTTCCTGGGCTCCTGTCTGCCCAGGCTCTGGCCCTTGGTCGCAGGCCCCTGGTTAGACCTGGCGTTGACTTGGGCTCCAAAAGCAGGAGCGCAACTCCTGGCCTCGGGTCCTGCGGGCCTGTGGCTTATCTCCGAGGTGCCGAGATCTGGGAGCTGTCTCCAGGGTGAGGCCGAGAGCGGACCAGTCGGTGCTGCTGCTGCTCTTGTGGCTCAGCCCGGGCATCACCTCTGGTCCCCAGGGAGTCTCTCCTCCTAGAGCGTTTACAAAGCTGTGTTCCTAGGCGGGGATCACAGGAACCCAGGCGGTTCCATGTCCTGGTCGTGTCCAGAGAATGGGATGCTCTGGCAGGTCAGAAACGGAATCCAAGAGTCACAGGTTTCACTGTCAGGGTCAGGAGTTTCTGAGGGGTGCAGCGAGGGCTCCCCTCCCCAAGCCGGGCCTTCATCTTTATGACATAAATTTGCCACCTCAACTCACACATCCTAAAAATGCAGCCTGGATTTCCCTAGAAAGAGGCTTCTCCAGAACACCCATCTCCCTTGTGGGCTGCAGTGGGAGTGCCCGCGTCCAGAGTTCTCAGCTCCTCCAGGGCCACGGCATTTCCGCCTACCAGTGTATGATCACAGTGGAGCGTCTTTCAGGACCCTGGGCTCTGGCCCACGCCCGCCACTGACCTTCTGAATCCCCTTTGCCTCTTTTGGCCTTTCTTTGTCTCAGCTTTTACCCATTTAGTTTTTTTCTACTCATTCTATGAGTCCGACTGTAAATAGAAATTGAGCTTATGTGTAAGCTGCTCAGCTGGCTAATGTGAGCTGGGAAACATCACAAAGAGACTGCAGTGCATCTGAGAACCCCAAACTCACTTTCTGAGTTCTGAAAAACTTGTGCTGCCAGAAAGTAGGAGATGTTTTGCCCGGGGGAAACAAGAGGACCATTTTCAAATATTTACAAGTGTAAAAAACTGTCCAGTGGAAGAACTAATTTCGGGGTTCCCAACGGGTAGAGTTGGGAAGATGGATTTTTGACTCATTATAAAGCACTCTGGAGCGTTGGAGCTGACCCAGGAGCCAGAGGGCATTCAAGTCTGAGCCAGGGGTTCCAGCAGATGACTTTAGAGTCCCTGCTGACCTTGAATGAGGAGCTTGTGAGATCTGAGGCCTTAGCCGGGAAATGCAGCTGTGACTGGTTCCAGCTTAGCTCTGATTCACAGCTGAACTGGAAATACTGGGGCCGGGGCGCCTGGCTCCCTGAGGGTCCTCCTGGAACCCTCCTTTGTCCGGGATCACATTCTGCCAGGCTAGGCTTTTCATTTCTGTGGGAGCCTGTGAATGTTCTGGGGTGCCAGAGAGCCATGATGGTTCCTTGTGTACGGAAACCATTTCCAAGCACTTTGTGAGCTCTACTTGCCAATTTTTAGGAAACCAAAGCCCTTTCCTGCCATTTCACAGAAGGAAACCCTGAGGCCCAGAGAGGTCCAAGTGAGACCACAATGAGTGATAAACAAGAGCTGGGCTTCCTTCCTCAGGTCCACATTCTTCATCTGCCCAGTTGGGGATGGAGTGGGCTTGGGTCCAGTGGGTGCCCCATTCCACCTGCACCGTGCTGGGGTTTGTGGAGTTAAAGCACACATGGTTCTCCCTACTTAGCCAAAAGCAAAACCTCGTCAGGGCACTCCCTGTTCCTCACGTTTCCTCACTGTTAGAGGCTCTTGGACCCTTTTGATATCTGATAAAAAACAGAGACCCGGGCTTCCCTGGTGGCGCAGTGGTTGAGAGTCCGCCTGCCGATGCAGGGGACGCGGGTTCGTGCCCCGGTCCAGGAAGATCCCACATGCCGTGGAGCGGCTGGGCCCGTGAGCCATGGCCGCTGAGCCTGCACGTCCGGAGCCTGTGTTCCACAATGGGAGAGGCCACAGCAGTGAGAGGCCCGCGTACCGCAAAAAAAAAAAAAAAAAAAAAAATCAGAGACCCTTTCCCCAGAGGCGTGTACATACCAACAAAAATGTGCGCATACAGATTGTGTGCACCTTCAGGGGGTCTCCGAAGCCCCTCTTTGGCCTCCAGGTTAGGAACCCTCATCCATCTTATCTTGAGCATCAGTCTTGGGCATTCAGTGCTCACATCCGAGGGACTTGGTGAACGAGCTCAGGTGATTCCTGAAGATAAAAGGGAATCAATCCGTCTCATTGGGGTGGGGGGTCTTCATTCAGACTCACAGGTTCTGAATGAGAAGCCATCATGTCCTACACTTTGGCCAATGGTCAGAGCCCCTGACCACTCTGTGTGGCCTTAGGCAACTTACTCCTCCCACCTGGTAGAAGACAATGACATCATAACAGAACAAGGCTGTCCCCTCAGGTTCAAGGTTAAGTAAGCCCCATCTCCTTCAGCCTGCGTCTGGGGGAGAAGCAGAGGTGTCCTACATGTGAACGTGGAGATTACCTTGGGCGGAGTTTGGTCTGGCCTTAATAGAGGCCTGTGGCTAGTTTAGAACAATCTAGAGACCTTAGAGACAATTTAGAGGGGAGACGTGAGAATTGTTAGACTTTGAAAGTGGGTTATGGGAAACGGAATTACGGTTAACTCCTACTTACTGGGTAGACATTCACCAAGGTCAGTGTAGACGTGGCTCCTCTCCCGAGAGCTCTCGGTCTAGTCGGGGTGCACAGGGAGGAGTACCCATCCTGCAAATGGGTACAGTACAAAGAGACCCAGAAGTCGCTTGCTGCGCGTTGCATTTGGGGCGTGGCTGACTTACCGACCCTCAGTTTGATGTGAACATTTACTACCGCGTGAAAGTGTAAACCTAGATTGTTTAACGTGACCTGCTCCACCGGAGGCTAGATACAGAAAGGGGGCTCTGGTCCAACAGAGAGGTGGGTTAGACCTCAGGAAGGACTTTCTCCATCCTGGTCGAGCGACTTCGAGGGGCCTCTTTGTCACAGGGGAGCTCGGGTGTGAGGTGGACACTGGGCTTGGTCACAGCCCGTCTTGCTTGAAAGCAGGGGGCGCGCGGGAGCTGCCCGGGACCCTGGGGCGCCTGAGAGGCTCCGGCCTGGC